>NC_064921.1:967317112-967624362 GCF_023897955.1 Schistocerca gregaria | reverse complement strand
CAAGCTATGGGTACTTTGCATTCCAGACGATTTTGTTAATAAGCTCATTTGGTACATTCATTTCAGCTATGCACATTTTGGTCCACGAAAATGTTTTCATGTTCTTCGAACGACTTGTTATTTTAACAATATGGAAAAGAGATTTCGAAGAGTCTTGTCTATTTGTAAACTTTGTCAAAAGGCGAAACCATCTACTGTCTCGCATCGTGCTCCATTGTTTCCTATCATTCCTACTAAATTAAAAGAATTTGCTGCTGTTGATCTCTTGGGACCGCTTGTTAGAACATCTAATCGATTTTCGTACGTTCTAGTCGCTGTTGAACTTACTTCAAAATTTGTTTCTTTCACTCCGTTACGTAAAGCCACTGGACGGTCTGTATCCATCGCCTTTGTTAAAAATTTCTTACGTGAAGTTGGACACGTTAGTAAAGTCATTTCAGTAACGGACCGTAATTCAGATCTGCTGTTTGGTCACGCATGCTTCGTAACCATAAAATCAAATCTGTTTTTATTTCATTGTACTCACCACATTGTAACCCGTCTGAACGGATTATGAAAGAAATCAATAAGCTTTGCAGACTTTATTGTCACAGAAAGCATCAGCATTGGGACAGATATTTACACTTATTTCAAAACGTGCTGAATGAAATGCCTCATGACTCCACTGCTTTACCACCTGTTCTTGTACTGAAGAATAAAGAAACACCGAACAGAATCAGACAGCTTGTACCTTTTCCAAATACGCGTAAACTTCGACACAAAGACATAATTGATTTGGCTATTAAAAATATAAATTCTGCTGCAGACAAAAGGAGAAAATTACACGGTATAGCAAATGCAAAGAAATTATATATTGGTCAGAAAGTTCTCATTAAAGCTCATTCATTGTCACATTAGAAGAAACACTTGAGGCACAAATTCTTTCTAGTTTACAATGGACCTTACAGAATCCGACGTATACCACATGATAATTGCGTTGAAGTTGAAACTCTGCGTACTAGGAAGAGTAAAGGTTTACACCATATTTCACATGTAAAAAAGTTTATTGAAATATAATCTGCTTTTTAACTTTGTCTTTGCCCTAAAACAATTCACTTCACATTTCTAGTATGCTTTGTCACACTGAGAAACTGTTAAGATGCAACTATGAAGTTAACTACACAGTCTAGAACCTAGGGAACATTTTTAAACAGAAATTACGAATGCATTGTTATAGTGAACAGACGACACAGTATTGTTATTTGTAAATTCTTGCTTGTTAATTGCACGATTACGTAACGACTATAACGCTTACATACTTAGAACATATACTGTTAATGAGGTTTTAATGCAACATTTTGGTTTAGTTGAAAAGACATTCTTTATTTGAAGTACTTTCTGTGAGATTAAAGATGACTTAGGTTTGGTTTCTTTGATAGCTACACGATTATATCACGTTGCTACTAATGTGTGACACAATTTACATTGTGCTTTGGCGGTGTATCTGTTTTATATCTGCACAGTTTTTCTGAATTATTCTGGAAAGTAAAACATGTTTTAGCCGTAACTTTTGTGGTATAGCTAAAATTAGACAGCCTTTTCCATAGCACAGCAATACGTTACAGCACAGTACTTTCTTCATCACGGCAATAAGCCTAATAACTAAGATATTTATACGCAAAGCAATTCACTTCGTTTATTACGAGGTAAGTATATTAACTTCAGCAGAACTTTGCTTACAGAGGACGATAACTATGACACCTCCACATAATTATCTTACAACAAGACGCACAGTTTATCGCTACAGTACACATATTTGAGTGATTAATTTTGTACTTAACACATTTATTTTTAAAGATATTTGAAGTACAATGATACAAAGGTTTTCTGTGATACATTTCATTCCATTGCTGTAGTCTGTAACACCTGAAGATATAATTACATTAATCCTCAGGGGGGTACACGCCTACTTTGTGTACCATGTGTTTGGCAAGCACAAGGAGCGCTAGCTAATACGGTATTTGCTTATACAATTTTACATATCGGTACCTTATTTCTGTAACACAGAATTACACAGCTATTTGATCATTTAACTGGGAGAGACAAACATTCATTTACCTACATCAGTGACAGATGTTTACGTAATTACACAGTTGAATAACTTCACAGTTACGAAATTGAATTTGTCTGTACTTTGTGAAATGTTCATATTTTTTCGGAACCATTGTGATACTATGAGAGCTTTGATAGATGTATTTGGTATGGGATCATGATTTTTAAAGCACGTTGGAGGTAGATGAGGTTTTTTTATTGGTAACGCCGCCGCCACGTAGCGCTCTGTTCAAAAATCACTGGCTCTGACATGTGCAGTCTGTGGCTGGTTTGCATTGTTGTCTGCCATTGCAGTGTTGGGCAGCAGCAACTGGATGCTAACAGCGCGTAGCGTTGCGCAGTTGGAGGTGAGCCGCCAGCAGTGGTGGACGTGTGGAGAGAGATGACGGAGTTTTGAAATTTGTAAGAATTGATGTCATGAACTGATATATATATTATGACTATAAAGATAAATACATTGTTTGTTCTCTACTAAAATCTTTCATTTGCTAACTGTGCCTATCAGTAGTTCGAGACTTCGTAGTTTGAATCTTTTAGTTAGCTGGCAGTAGTGGCGCTCGCTGTATTGCAGTAGTTCGAGTAACGAAGATTTTTGTGAGGTAAGTGATTTGTGAAACATATAGGTTAATGTTAGTCAGGGCCATTCTTTCGTAGGGATTTTTGGAAGTCAGATTGCGTTGCGACAAAAATATTGTGTGTCAGTTGAAGCACAGTCGTGTATAATTTTTCTAAGGGACCAAGTAGGCTGAAAGTGGAGGGAGCAACTTGGAATGTAGCGAGAATTCTTGCCAGTATTCGTACATGAAATGATGTCTAAGGGTCAGGTAATCAAAATCGCGGAACAGCCACTTTCGTATGGTGGATGCTTTGTGCTGGAAGCAGCCTAGCTATGAAAACAGCTATGGACACAGAGTACTGTCGAAAAGTGCGTGCTGTCACACAACGCTACATAGTGGGCCGATGGTGCGTGACACGATAACATTTGCACTTCACACGATCGACATACTGTCACACAACTCAAGCAGCTCTTTCAGCCTTCACATACACTGGTCATCAGCACAGCTCATGTTGTTGGTGTCGGATTAAGAAACCTCTTTGAGAATATGGTCCATATTGGATGCTGCAACTAGCAAGTGCGGCAAGATATCAGTAGGTGGCGGGGTGCACACCTGCTTCGTTGTGCGGCCTGTTGGTCTAGGGGTATGATTCCTGCTTTGGGTGCAGGAGGTCCCGGGTTCAAATCCCGGACAAGCACTACTTTTCACTTTCGCGACAACCAAGCATTACGATAAACTAGCGAGTCTCTGAAAGTAAGCCATGCAACAGGACAAGCTGCATGTCGGGCCACCTGCCAATGATACTGGCAAGTGCGTCTTGTGGAAAGCAATCTACGAAGCAGGATTAAGCCGTGTTCGATTACTTATATCTATACCTAAAGACTGACACGTATAACGATTCTATTCGTTTCCCAAGAACTAGTACATCGCATGCAAGTTTGTTAAATGCACGCGAATGCAGCACCCAAAACGGAGAGATACTGGGACCCTCAGCTGAGGTCGTCTTCTCGCAGTTGAACGACTTACGTTGCGTTATTAATCCTAGTAGCAAAAGCATAAGCATTTGGAGCGTTCCCCATTCACGTGCGGACTGCTTTGGGTGCAGGAGGTCCCGGGTTCAAATCCCGGACAAGCCCTACTTTTCACTTTCGCGACAACCAAGCATTACGATAAACTAGCGAGTCTCTGAAAGTAAGCCATGCAACAGGACAAGCTGCATGTCGGGCCACCTGCCAATGATACTGGCAAGTGCGTCTTGTGGAAAGCAATCTACGAAGCAGGATTAAGCCGTGTTCGATTACTTATATCTATACCTAAAGACTGACACGTATAACGATTCTATTCGTTTCCCAAGAACTAGTACATCGCATGCAAGTTTGTTAAATGCACGCGAATGCAGCACCCAAAACGGAGAGATACTGGGACCCTCAGCGGAGGTCGTCTTCTCGCAGTTGAACCCCTTACGTTCCGTTATTAATCCTAGTAGCAAAAGCATAAGCATTTGGAGCGTTCCCCATTCACGTGCGGACTGCTATTAACAATTTGCATTACATGATCCTAGCTAAAATTCTGGATATACAATTCCAACTACCAGCTCGTACACATTTCTAGAAACGATCGCAAAACACAGATTCAGGTTCCACCGAGACTCGATCTCGGATCGCTGGATTCAAAGTCCAGAGTTCTAACCATTACACCATGGAACCGGGTGCCCACGCGGACTGGAATTGAGCAGCATCATGACATTAAACCTATAAGCTGCGATTTATTACATGTAGCGTCCTCATTAAGTGTTTGCGTGGCTAAGGAAGCAACCAAGTAGGCTGAAAGTGGAGGGAGCAACTTGGAATGTAGCGAGAATTCTTGCCAGTATTCGTACATGAAATGATGTCTAAGGGTCAGGTAATCAAAATCGCGGAACAGCCACTTTCGTATGGTTGATGCTTTGTGCTGGAAGCAGCCTAGCTATGAAATAGCTATGGACACAGAGTACTGTCAAAAGTGCGTGCTGTCACACAACGCTACGTAGTGGGCGGATGGTGCGTGACACGATAACATTTGCACTTCACACGATCGACATACTGTCACACAACTCAAGCAGCTCTTTCAGCCTTCACATACACTGGTCCTGAGCACAGCTCATGTTGTTGGTGTCGGATTAAGAAACCTCTTTGAGAATATGGACCATATTGGATGCTGCTACTAGCAAGTGCGGCAAGATATCAGTAGGTGGCGGGATGCACACCTGCTTCGCTGTGCGGCCTGTTGGTCTAGGGGTATGATTCCTGCTTGGGTGCAGGAGATCCCGGGTTCAAATCCCGGACAGGCCCTACTTTTCACTTTCGCGACAACCAAGCATTACGATAAACTAGCGAGTCTCTGAAAGTAAGCCATGCAACAGGACAAACTGCATGTCGGGCCACCGGCCAATGATACTGGCAAGTGCGTCTTGTGGAAAGCAATCTACGAAGCAGGATTAAGCCGTGTTCGATTACTTATATCTATACCTAAAGACTGACACGTATAACGATTCTATTCGTTTCCCAAGAACTAGTACATCGCATGCAAGTTTGTTAAATGCACGCGAATGCAGCACCCAAAACGGAGAGATACTGGGACCCTCAGCTGAGGTCGTCTTCTCGCAGTTGAACCCCTTACGTTCCGTTATTAATCCTAGTAGCAAAAGCATAAGCATTTGGAGCGTTCCCCATTCACGTGCGGACTGCTATTAACAATTTGCATTACATGATCCTAGCTAAAATTCTGGATATACAATTCCAACTACCAGCTCGTACACATTTCTAGAAACGATCGCAAAACACAGATTCAGGTTCCACCGAGACTCGATCTCGGATCGCTGGATTCAAAGTCCAGAGTTCTAACCATTACACCATGGAACCGGGTGCCCACGCGGACTGGAATTGAGCAGCATCATGACATTAAACCTATAAGCTGCGATTTATTACATGTAGCGTCCTCATTAAGTGTTTGCGTGGCTAAGGAAGCAACCAAGTAGGCTGAAAGTGGAGGGAGCAACTTGGAATGTAGCGAGAATTCTTGCCAGTATTCGTACATGAAATGATGTCTAAGGGTCAGGTAATCAAAATCGCGGAACAGCCACTTTCGTATGGTTGATGCTTTGTGCTGGAAGCAGCCTAGCTATGAAATAGCTATGGACACAGAGTACTGTCGAAAAGTGCGTGCTGTCACACAACGCTACGTAGTGGGCGGATGGTGCGTGACACGATAACATTTGCACTTCACACGATCGACATACTGTCACACAACTCAAGCAGCTCTTTCAGCCTTCACATACACTGGTCCTGAGCACAGCTCATGTTGTTGGTGTCGGATTAAGAAACCTCTTTGAGAATATGGACCATATTGGATGCTGCTACTAGCAAGTGCGGCAAGATATCAGTAGGTGGCGGGGTGCACACCTGCTTCGTTGTGCGGCCTGTTGGTCTAGGGGTATGATTCCTGCTTGGGTGCAGGAGATCCCGGGTTCAAATCCCGGACAGGCCCTACTTTTCACTTTCGCGACAACCAAGCATTACGATAAACTAGCGAGTCTCTGAAAGTAAGCCATGCAACAGGACAAGCTGCATGTCGGGCCACCTCCCAATGATACTGGCAAGTGCGTCTTGTGGAAAGCAATCTACGAAGCAGGATTAAGCCGTCTTAGATTACTTGTATCTATACCTAAAGACTGACACGTATAACGATTCTATTCGTTTCCCAAGAACTAGTACATCGCATGCACGTTTGTTAAATGCACGCGCATGCAGCACCCAAAACGGAGAGATACTGGGACCCTCAGCTGAGGTCGTCTTCTCGCAGTTGAACCCCTTACGTTCCGTTATTAATCCTAGTAGAAAAAGCATAAGCATTTGGAGCGTTCCCCATTCACGTGTGGACTGCTATTAACAATTTGCATTACATGATCCTAGCTACAATTCTGGATATACAATTCCAACTACCAGCTCGTACAGATTTCTAGAAACGATCGCAAAACACAGATTCAGGTTCCACCGAGACTCGAACTCGGGTCGCTGGATTCAAAGTCCAGAGTGCTAACCATTACACCATGGAACCGGGTGCCCTCGCGGACTGGAATTGAGCAGCATCATGACATTAAACCTATAAACTGCGATTTATTACATGTAGCGTCCTCAGAAAGTGTTTGCGTGGCTAAGGAAGCAACCAAGTAGGCTGAAAGTGGAGGGAGCAACTTGGAATGTAGCGAGAATTCTTGCCAGTATTCGTACATGAAATGATGTCTAAGGGTCAGGTAATCAAAATCGCGGAACAGCCACTTTCGTATGGTGGATGCTTTGTGCTGGAAGCAGCCTAGCTATGAAATAGCTATGGACACAGAGTACTGTCGAAAAGTGCGTGCTGTCACACAACGCTACGTAGTGGGCGGATGGTGCGTGACACGATAACATTTGCACTTCACACGATCGACATACTGTCACACAACTCAAGCAGCTCTTTCAGCCTTCACATACACTGGTCCTGAGCACAGCTCATGTTGTTGGTGTCGGATTAAGAAACCTCTTTGAGAATATGGACCATATTGGATGCTGCAACTAGCAAGTGCGGCAAGATATCAGTAGGTGGCGGGGTGCACACTTGTTTCGTTGTGCGGCCTGTTGGTCTAGGGGTATGATTCCTGCTTTGGGTGAAGGAGGTCCCGGATTCAAATCCCGGACAGGCCCTTCTTTTCACTTTTGCGACAACCAAGCATTACGATAAACTAGCGAGTCTCTGAAAGTAAGCCATGCAACAGGACAAACTGCATGTCGGGCCACCGGCCAATGATACTGGCAAGTGCGTCTTGTGGAAAGCAATCTACGAAGCAGGATTAAGCCGTGTTCGATTACTTATATCTATACCTAAAGACTGACACGTATAACGATTCTATTCGTTTCCCAAGAACTAGTACATCGCATGCAAGTTTGTTAAATGCACGCGAATGCAGCACCCAAAACGGAGAGATACTGGGACCCTCAGCTGAGGTCGTCTTCTCGCAGTTGAACCCCTTACGTTCCGTTATTAATCCTAGTAGCAAAAGCATAAGCATTTGGAGCGTTCCCCATTCACGTGCGGACTGCTATTAACAATTTGCATTACATGATCCTAGCTAAAATTCTGGATATACAATTCCAACTACCAGCTCGTACACATTTCTAGAAACGATCGCAAAACACAGATTCAGGTTCCACCGAGACTCGATCTCGGATCGCTGGATTCAAAGTCCAGAGTTCTAACCATTACACCATGGAACCGGGTGCCCACACGGACTGGAATTGAGCAGCATCATGACATTAAACCTATAAGCTGCGATTTATTACATGTAGCGTCCTCATTAAGTGTTTGCGTGGCTAAGGAAGCAACCAAGTAGGCTGAAAGAGGAGGGAGCAACTTGGAATGTAGCGAGAATTCTTGCCAGTATTCGTACATGAAATGATGTCTAAGGGTCAGGTAATCAAAATCGCGGAACAGCCACTTTCGTATGGTGGATGCTTTGTGCTGGAAGCAGCCTAGCTATGAAATAGCTATGGACACAGAGTACTGTCGAAAAGTGCGTGCTGTCACACAACGCTACGTAGTGGGCGGATGGTGCGTG
This sequence comes from Schistocerca gregaria, assembly GCF_023897955.1. Classification (NCBI taxonomy): domain Eukaryota; kingdom Metazoa; phylum Arthropoda; class Insecta; order Orthoptera; family Acrididae; genus Schistocerca; species Schistocerca gregaria. Next base: position 967,616,082 of record NC_064921.1, on the reverse strand, counting down.
ACACGATAACATTTGCACTTCACACGATCGACATACTGTCACACAACTCAAGCAGCTCTTTCAGCCTTCACATACACTGGTCCTGAGCACAGCTCATGTTGTTGGTGTCGGATTAAGAAACCTCTTTGAGAATATGGACCATATTGGATGCTGCTACTAGCAAGTGCGGCAAGATATCAGTAGGTGGCGGGGTGCACACCTGCTTCGTTGTGCGACCTGTTGGTCTAGTAGTATGATTCCTGCTTGGGTGCAGGAGATCCCGGGTTCAAATCCCGGACAGGCCCTACTTTTCACTTTCGCGACAACCAAGCATTACGATAAACTAGCGAGTCTCTGAAAGTAAGCCATGCAACAGGACAAACTGCATGTCGGGCCACCGGCCAATGATACTGGCAAGTACGTCTTGTGGAAAGCAATCTACGAAGCAGGATTAAGCCGTCTTCGATTACTTATATCTATACCTAAAGACTGACACGTATAACGATTCTATTCCCAAGAACTAGTACATCGCATGCACGTTTGTTAAATGCACGCGCATGCAGCACCCAAAACGGAGAGATACTGGGACCCTCAGCTGAGGTCGTCTTCTCGCAGTTGAACCCCTTACGTTCCGTTATTAATCCTAGTAGAAAAAGCATAAGCATTTGGAGCGTTCCCCATTCACGTGTGGACTGCTATTAACAATTTGCATTACATGATCCTAGCTACAATTCTGGATATACAATTCCAACTACCAGCTCGTACAGATTTCTAGAAACGATCGCAAAACACAGATTCAGGTTCCACCGAGACTCGAACTCGGGTCGCTGGATTCAAAGTCCAGAGTGCTAACCATTACACCATGGAACCGGGTGCCCTCGCGGACTGGAATTGAGCAGCATCATGACATTAAACCTATAAACTGCGATTTATTACATGTAGCGTCCTCAGGAAGTGTTTGCGTGGCTAAGGAAGCAACCAAGTAGGCTGAAAGTGGAGGGAGCAACTTGGAATGTAGCGAGAATTCTTGCCAGTATTCGTACATGAAATGATGTCTAAGGGTCAGGTAATCAAAATCGCGGAACAGCCACTTTCGTATGGTGGATGCTTTGTGCTGGAAGCAGCCTAGCTATGAAATAGCTATGGACACAGAGTACTGTCGAAAAGTGCGTGCTGTCACACAACGCTACGTAGTGGGCGGATGGTGCGTGACACGATAACATTTGCACTTCACACGATCGACATACTGTCACACAACTCAAGCAGCTCTTTCAGCCTTCACATACACTGGTCCTGAGCACAGCTCATGTTGTTGGTGTCGGATTAAGAAACCTCTTTGAGAATATGGTCCATATTGGATGCTGCAACTAGCAAGTGCGGCAAGATATCAGTAGGTGGCGGGGTGCACACTTGTTTCGTTGTGCGGCCTGTTGGTCTAGGGGTATGATTCCTGCTTTGGGTGAAGGAGGTCCCGGGTTCAAATCCCGGACAGGCCCTTCTTTTCACTTTTGCGACAACCAAGCATTACGATAAACTAGCGAGTCTCTGAAAGGAAGCCATGCAACAGGACAAACTGAATGTCGGGCCACCGGCCAATGATACTGGCAAGTGCGTCTTGTGGAAAGCAATCTACGAAGCAGGATTAAGCCGTGTTCGATTACTTATATCTATACCTAAAGACTGACACGTATAACGATTCTATTCGTTTCCCAAGAACTAGTACATCGCATGCAAGTTTGTTAAATGCACGCGAATGCAGCACCCAAAATGGAGAGATACTGGGACCCTCAGCTGAGGTCGTCTTCTCGCAGTTGAACCCCTTACGTTCCGTTATTAATCCTAGTAGCAAAAGCATAAGCATTTGGAGCGTTCCCCATTCACGTGCGGACTGCTATTAACAATTTGCATTACATGATCCTAGCTACAATTCTGGATATACAATTCCAACTACCAGCTCGTACACATTTCTAGAAACGATCGCAAAATACAGATTCAGGTTCCACCGAGACTCGATCTCGGATCGCTGGATTCAAAGTCCAGAGTGCTAACCATTACACCATGGAACCGGGTGCCCACGCGGACTGGAATTGAGCAGCATCATGACCTTAAACCTTTAAGCTGCGATTTATTACATGTAGCGTCCTCATTAAGTGTTTGCGTGGCTAAGGAAGCAACCAAGTAGGCTGAAAGTGGAGGGAGCAACTTGGAATGTAGCGAGAATTCTTGCCAGTATTCGTACATGAAATGATGTCTAAGGGTCAGGTAATCAAAATCGCGGAACAGCCACTTTCGTATGGTGGATGCTTTGTGCTGGAAGCAGCCTAGCTATGAAATAGCTATGGACACAGAGTACTGTCGAAAAGTGCGTGCTGTCACACAACGCTACGTAGTGGGCGGATGGTGCGTGACACGATAACATTTGCACTTCACACGATCGACATACTGTCACACAACTCAAGCAGCTCTTTCAGCCTTCACATACACTGGTCCTGAGCACAGCTCATGTTGTTGGTGTCGGATTAAGAAACCTCTTTGAGAATATGGTCCATATTGGATGCTGCAACTAGCAAGTGCGGCAAGATATCAGTAGATGGCAGGGTGCACACCTGCTTCGTTGTGCGGCCTGTTGGCCTAGGGGCATGATTCCTGCTTTGGGTGCAGGAGGTCCCGGGTTCAAATCCCGGACAGGCCATTCTTTTCACTTTCGCGACAACCAAGCATTACGATAAACTAGCGAGTCTCTGAAAGTAAGCCATGCAACAGGGCAAACTGCATGTCGGTCCACCTGCCAATGATACTGGCAAGTGCGTCTTGTGGAAAGCAAACCACGAAGCCGGATTAAGCCGTGTTCGTTTACTTATGTCTTTGCCTAAAGACTGACACGTATAACGATTCTATTCGTTTCCCAAGAACTAGTACATCGCATGCACGTTTGTTAAATGCACGCGAATGCAGCACCCAAAACGGAGAGATACTGGGACCCTCAGCTGAGGTCGTCTTCTCGCAGTTGAACCCCTTACGTTCCGTTATTAATCCTAGTAGCAAAAGCATAAGCATTTGGAGCGTTCCCCATTCACGTGTGGACTGCTATTAACAATTTGCATTACATGATCCTAGCTAAAATTCTGGATATACAATTCCAACTACCAGCTCGTACACATTTCTAGAAACGATCGCGAAACACAGATTCAGGTTCCACCGAGACTCGAACTCGGATCGCTGGATTCAAAGTCCAGAGTGCTAACCATTACACCATGGAACCGGGTGCCCTCGCGGACTGGAATTGAGCAGCATCATGACATTAAACCTATAAGCTGCGATTTATTACATGTAGCGTCCTCAGGAAGTGTTTGCGTGGCTAAGGAAGCAACCAAGTAGGCTGAAAGTGGAGGGAGCAACTTGGAATGTAGCGAGAATTCTTGCCAGTATTCGTACATGAAATGATGTCTAAGGGTCAGGTAATCAAAATCGCGGAACAGCCACTTTCGTATGGTGGATGCTTTGTGCTGGAAGCAGCCTAGCTATGAAATAGCTATGGACACAGAGTACTGTCGAAAAGTGCGTGCTGTCACACAACGCTACGTAGTGGGCGGATGGTGCGTGACACGATAACATTTGCACTTCACACGATCGACATACTGTCACACAACTCAAGCAGCTCTTTCAGCCTTCACATACACTGGTCCTCAGCACAGCTCATGTTGTTGGTGTCGGATTAAGAAACCTCTTTGAGAATATGGACCATATTGGATGCTGCAACTAGCAAGTGCGGCAAGATATCAGTAGGTGGCGGGGTGCACACTTGTTTCTTTGTGCGGCCTGTTGGTCTAGGGGTATGATTCCTGCTTTGGGTGAAGGAGGTCCCGGGTTCAAATCCCGGACAGGCCCTTCTTTTCACTTTTGCGACAACCAAGCATTACGATAAACTAGCGAGTCTCTGAAAGTAAGCCATGCAACAGGACAAACTGAATGTCGGGCCACCGGCCAATGATACTGGCAAGTGCGTCTTGTGGAAAGCAATCTACGAAGCAGGATTAAGCCGTGTTCGATTACTTATATCTATACCTAAAGACTGACACGTATAACGATTCTATTCGTTTCCCAAGAACTAGTACATCGCATGCAAGTTTGTTAAATGCACGCGAATGCAGCACCCAAAATGGAGAGATACTGGGACCCTCAGCTGAGGTCGTCTTCTCGCAGTTGAACCCCTTACGTTCCGTTATTAATCCTAGTAGCAAAAGCATAAGCATTTGGAGCGTTCCCCATTCACGTGCGGACTGCTATTAACAATTTGCATTACATGATCCTAGCTACAATTCTGGATATACAATTCCAACTACCAGCTCGTACACATTTCTAGAAACGATCGCAAAATACAGATTCAGGTTCCACCGAGACTCGATCTCGGATCGCTGGATTCAAAGTCCAGAGTGCTAACCATTACACCATGGAACCGGGTGCCCACGCGGACTGGAATTGAGCAGCATCATGACCTTAAACCTTTAAGCTGCGATTTATTACATGTAGCGTCCTCATTAAGTGTTTGCGTGGCTAAGGAAGCAACCAAGTAGGCTGAAAGTGGAGGGAGCAACTTGGAATGTAGCGAGAATTCTTGCCAGTATTCGTACATGAAATGATGTCTATGGGTCAGGTAATCAAAATCGCGGAACAGCCACTTTCGTATGGTTGATGCTTTGTGCTGGAAGCAGCCTAGCTATGAAATAGCTATGGACACAGAGTACTGTCGAAAAGTGCGTGCTGTCACACAACGCTACGTAGTGGGCGGATGGTGCGTGACACGATAACATTTGCACTTCACACGATCGACATACTGTCACACAACTCAAGCAGCTCTTTCAGCCTTCACATACACTGGTCCTCAGCACAGCTCATGTTGTTGGTGTCGAATTAAGAAACCTCTTTGAGAATATGGACCATATTGGATGCTGCTACTAGCAAGTGCGGCAAGATATCAGTAGGTGGCGGGGTGCACACCTGCTTCGTTGTGCGGCCTGTTGGTCTAGGGGTAGTCGGCCTTTGGCTGTGGAGCGGTGCGGTACGTCCCGGCCGCTCCGTGTCGCGTTTCCGGGTGTGTTGTTGTTTACGGCGCCGGCGCGCTAGTGTTACGTATTGCCGTCACGTTCCTGACACACGATGGCTCTTTCGTATCGGAAAGCCACGATCAAGCTGCAGTTCGACACTACGTACTCTAGACCCAATTCCCACGAAGTAGAGCGTTTTTTACGCGATGTGGTACGTGTTGATCCTAACGAGCTGATCGGTATCCACTTATCTATTGTCTCCAGCGTCGTATATCTTAAGTTCACTGACGACGAAGCATGTGACAAACTTCTCAGACGCTCGACGGCAGGTTATCGGTTCTGCCACTCAGACGGAAACGTGGGTGTGGTGACGCTTGAACGAGCTGGATTGGGAATCCAAAATGTGCGCGTGTTTGAGCTCCCTTTTGAAGTTCCAGCGGATTTGGTCACCCTTGCTCTTCGACCCTATGGAACAGTTCTCGGCCACACGGCCGAAAAATGGAAGACCTTCGACACCTACCCTGTCCTTAACGGGGTGCGACAATTCCGTATTGACCTGCATCGCCATATTCCTTCGTATCTCACGATCGCTGGTTGCAGGGCAATAATTATTTACGACGGTCAGCCGAGAACCTGCTCCGGTTGTGGCCAGACGGGACACATGCGTACCGAATGCCTGCAACGCCGTCTCGCGCAGACACCCTCGACCGACCAGATTCGTCCGTCGACACCGACCTCTCTGCCGATTACGTATGTAGCGGCGGCGAGACGGGAGACGCCAGCTGTATATGACGACCTCACTGTATTGGTGCGAGCTTAGGAGGACCCTGCAGTAGCTTCCACGGAGCCCCAAGCGTCTTTCAGTGCTGATGCTACTGATGTCCTTTCGTCGGACCCCGGCGCACCGTCACAACGGCTCGCCGACGGTGCGATGGAAGTTGAAGCACAGGATGCAGCGTCCTCCCCTTGCCCTACGTCGGAAACAGAGGCGCGGCAGCGTAAGCAGAAATCACCCAAGCGTCATAAGAAGCGGCGCAAGACAACCGACGACGTAGAACAGCCCGAGGCGACACCGCTGGATGACGAGGTGCCTCAACCGCTCCACCGCGCCGACACAGGCGACCCTACCGTCTCACACGGTTCAACGTCTTCTCCCACTACCGCTGGGTCTGGACCACATGGGGATGCGAGAGATCACCGCAGCTCCGACACCGGGGATGCACCCTTGCCTCCGTCTGCCTCTCGAGATCCAGTGGTGTCAACGTCCCTGGGCGACTGGGCGCAGGAGATGGAGTTGCAGGATGCGTTTCAGAACCAAGACGATGCACCGATGCCGATGGCAGCGTCTACGCGGCCGGCGACAGACGCCTAGGACGGCATGAGCACCTCTCGTCGCTGCCTAGCACTTCGCAAGACCGGCGCTCCACGTCACGACTACTGCCCTCCTGTCATACCATGGTCACCTCCCGAGACTTGATGGACCAGGCATACCGCCTCGCCACGATCAACGTCAATGGCATTACATCTGATGTCAAGACCCGTATGCTGAAGGATACGTTACGCGCTGCGGATCTGGACGTTGTTTTCCTTCAAGAAGTCCGATCAGGACTCTGTCTCGATGCCTACGGATATGACGCCTACACTATGCCTGCAGATGTGGGCGGCGGAGGTACGGCGATTCTACTGCGGGAAGGGATAATGGCCACTGATGTCTCCTATTTACCGTCGGCCCGGGGGGTCGCACTCACGATTGGTACAGTACGTCTGGTGAACTTATATGCTCCTTCAGGCACAGGCAAAAGGAGAGAACGGCGCACCTTTTTTGCCGAAGATATAGCCCCGCTCTTCCAGGGCAATACCGACCACTTGGTAGTAGGCGGCGATTTTAATTGTGTGCTTCGCCCATCCGACCAGGAGCCACACTATACCACCTGCCCGGCACTCCAGGCACTTGTACAGGACTTGGCCTTGTTGGACACCTGGATCATCCAACACGGCGACCGTCGAGCACACACCTACTTTACTAGTCACTCCGCGAGCCGTTTGGATCGAGTCTACGTCACCCGCGGCCTACGATCGGCCGTTGTCGACGCTGAGATGTGGCCGGCAGCGTTCACGGATCACCTCGCATATGTGTGTACTCTCACCCTTCCCCGCCAGCGCGTCCGCCGAAGTAGGGGTCCGTGGCGCCTCAATGTGGCCCTTCTTGATGAGATAAACTGCAGACGCGCAGTCGAGTCCACATGGAGCAATTGCCACCGGCGTTTACCCGCCTACCGTTCTGTACTTCAATGGTGGTTACGGTGTGCAAAACCCGCACTGTGCCGAACATTAGTCAGCTATGGACGCGACCGAGCGCGCTGGTATACTGCGACTACTGATTTTTACTATACTGCGCTCCGCGAACTGGCTGTACAACCGCCGTCGCCAGAGCGACAATCAGCAGTACAACGCGTCAAGGCACAATTGCTTCGTATCAACGCCGTACGTCTTGCGGGTGTGCGGGTGCGAGCGAGGACGACTGATGATGTTCGTGGTGAACGACCTTCCCTCCACCATATCATTCAAGAACGCCGAAGACGCAAGAGGCAGCTCATTACCGAGGTTGAGACGGAGGACGGGCGACGCGTTGACGCACAAATGGATATCGTCCGAGCGTTCACACAGTCATATAAACTTCTTTACGAGAGGGAGTCCCACATGAATGTAGGGGTCAGGGAAGTCCTATCTGACCTACCAGTCTCTCGGAACCTACAAGATGATGCTACGCTCTTGTCGGCGGTGACTTTGGAAGAACTGCGAGAGGCTCTGTTGCGTGGCTCTCCCAACAAAACGCCTGGCACTGACGGCCTCCCTCTTGAATTTTACAAGCGGTTCTTTGATCTCATGGGCCCAATGTGGGTCAGGATGTACAGTGAACTCCTGGACGCCGATTTTCAGGTACCATCTGACTTTACTGAGGGTCTCTTGATCCCTGTGCCCAAACCCGGCGGAGGCCGTCGCCCTCTTGATTTTCGCCCGTTGACAATGCTAAACACTGACTATAAGCTGTTGACACGCATGCTCCGTGAGAGGCTCAAACCTACGGTAATGGCGGCCATTCACACTGATCAAACCTGCCTCGGGGGCGACACTAATGTGTTTACGACTTTAAGCACCTATAGAGACGTGGTGGCGCTCATGCAAACTTGCCGCCTCCAAGGCGCTCTTGTTGCGCTGGACTTCGACCATGCTTTCGATCGCGTTAACCATGGTTTCCTGCGTACTGTTATGGAACACATCGGTGTCCCGCGTCTGACGACGTCTGTTGTGCTTCGATTGATCCATGGGGCTGTCACGAGGATTATGATCAACGGCTGTCGGTCCGCCCCCGTCCGTGTCAACAGGTCCGTCCGGCAGGGTTGTCCTCTTTCTGCCATGCTCTTCGCCGTTGCCCTCGAACCAGCTCTTCACGGACTACGGCGACGCTTAGAAGGACTTACCCTCCGTTCCGTAACCTTTCGATGTGGTGCATACGCCGACGATGTGATGTTCTTAGCACGGTCTGGTGACGAAATACACACTTCGTTTTCCTGGCTCCACCAGTATGGGGCGGTGGCAGGCAGTGTGCTCAACCTTCGGAAATCACGCTACATGGAGGTAGGACGAGGGATGCCTGCAGGTCTGGCCGTACCTCTGACAAAGGTCCCGATGCTCAAGTGTTTAGGGATATCACTCCATCGACAAATACAACGCACGGTGCCCTTTACGTATCGTATGGTCTTACGACGACTCCGTTTAGAGGCTCGTCTCAATAAATTCAGATCATTGAACATTTTGCAACGCGCCCAATACGTTAATGTGTACATGGCTTCTCACCTTAACCATTACGCCCATGTACTGCCGATAACGGACACGATGGCTTCCAGGATACAGGCAGTGTTTGGACACGTGGTGATCGATGGTGCTGTTTTCAAGATCCGTTTTGTTACGCTTACTTTACCCTTCGACAAAGGCGGTGTTGGACTCACTCACGTCAAGCACAGAGCGCTGGCACTGTATCTCCGTTCCATGAGGCGACTCTGGCTTTCACCAACAGCCAGTCTCCCAGGCCTACTGATTGAAGAAGTGGCCCCACGTACGCTGTACCCACCGGTACCAGTTGGACATTTATCGCCCTCGCTGTCACACATTAGAACGTTTTTCGTAGAGCATAGCTATGTGTTGCGGGTTATATCGGAGACACGGAATCCGACAGCGAAGACTTATTATAGTGCTCTCCAGCACTGGACTCCGGATAACGACATTGTACGGCGCCACCCTACGGTCGACTGGCCACGAGTATGGCGAGCCATCCACGCGCCGTTCCTGTCTACTTTCGTGCGGTCGACGTGGTATGTGGTCGTTAACGAGAAACTTCCAACCCGACAACGGCTGCATGCCATTCACCTAATTGACGACCCTGTGTGCCCCCGTTGCACGACGTTAGACACAGACGAACATAGACTGAACTGTGGCCCCGCGCGTGAGTGCTGGAAACTGATCCGCCAGATCCTGGCTTTCCTGCTCCGCCGCCCCTACGTTTCGATTTTACCCCAAGAACTCTTTCATCCCGACGCTGTCTATTTCCCTATGACCCGGATGAATGCGGTCAATTGGGTACGAGGAATGACGATACACTACATATACTGCGATGGAGACAAAGACGTCCTCGATTTATGGTACTATATGATCGACGAGTTTCTGGTCTTAACGAACAGACAGGATTATCGGAACCTTTTTGCGAACTATTTGGGTTCGTCATTCATGGACCCACCACCCAGCTGGGGTGTGCCGGGTGTGAGAAGACATTAACTTGTAGATGTGATCTTTCCACGATTCCCCTATGGTAACAGAAACAGTCTCTGACTGTGTGCAGTGGCCCCGGGTGCTCCAACGATTGATGGCTGGTGATGTCCAATGCAATGACGACCGCCCGTTCCTGGCTGCCCGCCTAGCAATGTGACCGCGGCGAGCAAGATGGCCCTTTTTAGTTCACTTTACTGGCAACTTTTTGCGCATGGCTGCCTTGTTTTTTTTATGCATTCTCAAAAAAAATGTAGTTAGTAGTTTGTGAAATAAGCATTGTAGGCTGTGATTATATTTTTGTTGAGCTTAATAATTAGTGTGTGTAGAAACACCATTTTCTTTAAGTATTCATTGACATATTTCTGTACATGTTATTTGCATAAGTGCCTTAGTACAACTTCAGTTTTGTGGCCCTTCTTTTCACTTTCGCGACAACCAAGCATTACGATAAACTAGCGAGTCTCTGAAAGTAAGCCATGCAACAGGACAAACTGCATGTCGGGCCACCGGCCAATGATACTGGCAAGTGCGTCTTGTGGAAAGCAATCTACGAAGCAGGATTAAGGAGTGTTCGATTACTTATATCTATACCTAAAGACTGACACGTATAACGATTCTATTCGTTTCCCAAGAACTAGTACATCGCATGCACGTTTGTTAAATGCGCGCGCATGCAGCACCCAAAACGGAGAGATACTGGGACCCTCAGCTGAGGTCGTCTTCTCGCAGTATAACCCCTTACGTTCCGTTATTAATCCTAGTAGCAAAAGCATAAGCATTTGGAGCGTTCCCCATTCACGTGTGGACTGCTATTAACAATTTGCATTACATGATCCTAGCTAAAATTCTGGATATACAATTCCAACTACCAGCTCGTACACATTTCTAGAAACGATCGCGAAACACAGATTCAGGTTCCACCGAGACTCGAACTCGGATCGCTGGATTCAAAGTCCAGAGTGCTAACCATTACACCATGGAACCGGGTGCCCTCGCGGACTGGAATTGAGCAGCATCATGACATTAAACCTATAAGCTGCGATTTATTACATGTAGCGTCCTCAGGAAGTGTTTGCGTGACTAAGGAAGCAACCAAGTAGGCTGAAAGTGGAGGGAGCAACTTGGAATGTAGCGAGAATTCTTGCCAGTATTCGTACATGAAATGATGTCTAAGGGTCAGGTAATCAAAATCGCGGAACAGCCACTTTCGTATGGTTGATGCTTTGTGCTGGAAGCAGCCTAGCTATGAAATAGCTATGGACACAGAGTACTGTCGAAAAGTGCGTGCTGTCACACAACGCTACGTAGTGGGCGGATGGTGCGTGACACGATAACATTTGCACTTCACACGATCGACATACTGTCACACAACTCAAGCAGCTCTTTCAGCCTTCACATACACTGGTCCTGAGCACAGCTCATGTTGTTGGTGTCGGATTAAGAAACCTCTTTGAGAATGTGGACCATATTGGATGCTGCTACTAGCAAGTGCGGCAAGATATCAGTAGGTGGCGGGGTGCACACCTCCTTCGATGTGCGGCCTGTTGGTCTAGGGGTATGATTCCTGCTTTGGGTGCAGGAGGTCCCGGGTTCAAATCCCGAACAGGCCCTTCTTTTCACTTTCGCGACAACCAAGCATTACGATAAACTAGCGAGTCTCTGAAAGTAAGCCATGCAACACGACAAACTGCATGTCGGGCCACCGGTCAATGATACTGGCAAGTGCGTCTTGTGGAAAGCAATCTACGAAGCAGGATTAAGCCGTGTTCGTTTACTTATATCTATACCTAAAGACTGACACGTATAACGATTCTATTCGTTTCCCAAGAGCTAGTACATCGCATGCACGTTTGTTAAATGCACGCGCATGCAGCACGCAAAACGGAGAGATACTGGGACCCTCAGCTGAGGTCGTCTTCTCGCAGTTGAACCCCTTACGTTCCGTTATTAATCCTAGTAGCAAAAGCATAAGCATTTGGAGCGTTCCCCATTCACGTGTGGACTGCTATTAACAATTTGCATTACATGATCCTAGCTACAATTCTGGATATACAATTCCAACTACCAGCTCGTACACATTTCTAGAAACGATCGCGAAACACAGATTCAGGTTCCACCGAGACTCGAACTCGGATCGCTGGATTCAAAGTCCAGAGTGCTAACCATTACACCATGGAACCGGGTGCCCTCGCGGACTGGAATTGAGCAGCATCATGACATTAAACCTATAAGCTGCGATTTATTACATGTAGCGTCCTCAGGAAGTGTTTGCGTGGCTAAGGAAGCAACCAAGTAGGCTGAAAGTGGAGGGAGCAACTTGGAATGTAGCGAGAATTCTTGCCAGTATTCGTACATGAAATGATGTCTAAGGGTCAGGTAATCAAAATCGCGGAACAGCCACTTTCGTATGGTGGATGCTTTGTGCTGGAAGCAGCCTAGCTATGAAATAGCTATGGACACAGAGTACTGTCGAAAAGTGCGTGCTGTCACACAACGCTACGTAGTGGGCGGATGGTGCGTGACACGATAACATTTGCACTTCACACGATCGACATACTGTCACACAACTCAAGCAGCTCTTTCAGCCTTCACATACACTGGTCCTCAGCACAGCTCATGTTGTTGGTGTCGGATTAAGAAACCTCTTTGAGAATGTGGACCATATTGGATGCTGCTACTAGCAAGTGCGGCAAGATATCAGTAGGTGGCGGGGTGCACACCTCCTTCGATGTGCGGCCTGTTGGTCTAGGGGTATGATTCCTGCTTTGGGTGCAGGAGGTCCCGGGTTCAAATCCCGAACAGGCCCTTCTTTTCACTTTCGCGACAACCAAGCATTACGATAAACTAGCGAGTCTCTGAAAGTAAGCCATGCAACACGACAAACTACATGTCGGGCCACCGGTCAATGATACTGGCAAGTGCGTCTTGTGGAAAGCAATCTACGAAGCAGGATTAAGCCGTGTTCGTTTACTTATATCTATACCTAAAGACTGACACGTATAACGATTCTATTCGTTTCCCAAGAGCTAGTACATCGCATGCACGTTTGTTAAATGCACGCGCATGCAGCACGCAAAACGGAGAGATACTGGGACCCTCAGCTGAGGTCGTCTTCTCGCAGTTGAACCCCTTACGTTCCGTTATTAATCCTAGTAGCAAAAGCATAAGCATTTGGAGCGTTCCCCATTCACGTGTGGACTGCTATTAACAATTTGCATTACATGATCCTAGCTACAATTCTGGATATACAATTCCAACTACCAGCTCGTACACATTTCTAGAAACGATCGCAAAACACAGATTCAGGTTCCACCGAGACTCGAACTAGGATCGCTGGATTCAAAGTCCGAGTGCTAACCATTACACCATGGAACCGGGTGCCCACGCGGACTGGAATTGAGCAGCATCATGCCATTAAACCTATAAGCTGCGATTTATTACATGTAGCGTCCTCAGGAAGTGTTTGCGTGGCTAAGGAAGCAACCAAGTAGGCTGAAAGTGGAGGGAGCAACTTGGAATGTAGCGAGAATTCTTGCCAGTATTCGTACATGAAATGATGTCTAAGGGTCAGGTAATCAAAATCGCGGAACAGCCACTTTCGTATGGTGGATGCTTTGTGCTGGAAGCAGCCTAGCTATGAAATAGCTATGGACACAGAGTACTGTCGAAAAGTGCGTGCTGTCACACAACGCTACGTAGTGGGCGGATGGTGCGTGACACGATAACATTTGCACTTCACACGATCGACATACTGTCACACAACTCAAGCAGCTCTTTCAGCCTTCACATACACTGGTCCTGAGCACAGCTCATGTTGTTGGTGTCGGATTAAGAAACCTCTTTGAGAATATGGTCCATATTGGATGCTGCAACTAGCAAGTGCGGCAAGATATCAGTAGATGGCAGGGTGCACACCTGCTTCGTTGTGCGGCCTGTTGGCCTAGGGGCATGATTCCTGCTTTGGGTGCAGGAGGTCCCGGGTTCAAATCCCGGACAGGCCCTTCTTTTCACTTTCGCGACAACCAAGCATTACGATAAACTAGCGTGTCTCTGAAAGTAAGCCATGCAACAGGGCAAACTGCATGTCGGTCCACCTGCCAATGATACTGGCAAGTGCGTCTTGTGGAAAGCAAACCACGAAGCCGGATTAAGCCGTGTTCGTTTACTTATGTCTTTGCCTAAAGACTGACACGTATAACGATTCTATTCGTTTCCCAAGAACTAGTACATCGCATGCACGTTTGTTAAATGCACGCGAATGCAGCACCCAAAACGGAGAGATACTGGGACCCTCAGCTGAGGTCGTCTTCTCGCAGTTGAACCCCTTACGTTCCGTTATTAATCCTAGTAGCAAAAGCATAAGCATTTGGAGCGTTCCCCATTCACGTGTGGACTGCTATTAACAATTTGCATTACATGATCCTAGCTAAAATTCTGGATATACAATTCCAACTACCAGCTCGTACACATTTCTAGAAACGATCGCGAAACACAGATTCAGGTTCCACCGAGACTCGAACTCGGATCGCTGGATTCAAAGTCCAGAGTGCTAACCATTACACCATGGAACCGGGTGCCCTCGCGGACTGGAATTGAGCAGCATCATGACATTAAACCTATAAGCTGCGATTTATTACATGTAGCGTCCTCAGGAAGTGTTTGCGTGGCTAAGGAAGCAACCAAGTAGGCTGAAAGTGGAGGGAGCAACTTGGAATGTAGCGAGAATTCTTGCCAGTATTCGTACATGAAATGATGTCTAAGGGTCAGGTAATCAAAATCGCGGAACAGCCACTTTCGTATGGTGGATGCTTTGTGCTGGAAGCAGCCTAGCTATGAAATAGCTATGGACACAGAGTACTGTCGAAAAGTGCGTGCTGTCACACAACGCCACGTAGTGGGCGGATGGTGCGTGACACGATAACATTTGCACTTCACACGATCGACATACTGTCACACAACTCAAGCAGCTCTTTCAGCCTTCACATACACTGGTCCTGAGCACAGCTCATGTTGTTGGTGTCGGATTAAGAAACCTCTTTGAGAATATGGACCATATTGGATGCTGCAACTAGCAAGTGCGGCAAGATATCAGTAGGTGGCGGGGTGCACACCTGCTTCGTTGTGCGGCCTGTTGGTCTAGGGGTGTGATTCCTGCTTGGGGTGCAGGAGGTCCCGGGTTCAAATCCCGGACAGGCCCTACTTTTCACTTTGGCGACAGCCAAGCACTACGATATACTAGCGAGTCTCTGAAAGTAAGCCATGCAACAGGACAAACTGCATGTCGGGCCACCTGCCAATGATACTGGCAAGTGCGTCTTGTGGAAAGCAATCTACGAAGCCGGATTAAGCCGTGTTCGTTTACTTATATCTATACCTAAAGACTGACACGTATAACGAATCTATTCGTTTCCCAAGAACTAGTACATCGCATGCACGTTTTTTAAATGCACGCGCATGCAGCACCCAAAACGGAGAGATACTGGGACCCTCAGCTGAGGTCGTCTTCTCGCAGTTGAACCCCTTACGTTCCCTTATTAATCCTAGTAGCAAAAGCATAAGCATTTGGAGCGTTCCCCATTCACGTGTGGACTGCTATTAACAATTTGCATTACATGATCCTAGCTAAAATTCTGGATATACAATTCCAACTACCAGCTCGTACACATTTCTAGAAACGATCGCAAAACTCAGATTCAGGTTCCACCGAGACTCGAACTCGGATCGCTGGATTCAAAAACCAGAGTGCTAACCATTACACCATGGAACCGGGTGCCCCTCGCGGACTGGAATTGAGCAGCATCATGACATTAAACCTATTGTTGTTGTTGTTGTTGTTGTCTTCAGTCCTGAGACTGGTTTGATGCAGCTCTCCATGCTACTCTGTCCTGTGCAAGCTGCTTCATCTCCCAGTACCTACTGCAACCTACATCCTTCTGAATCTGCTTAGTGTACTCATCTCTCGGTCTCCCTCTACGATTTTTACCCTCCACGCTGCCCTCCAATGCTAAATTTGTGATCCCTTGATGCCTCAAAACATGTCCTACCAACCGATCCCTTCTTCTAGTCAAGTTGTGCCACAAACTTCTCTTCTCCCCAATCCTATTCAATACCTCCTCATTAGTTACGTGATCTATCCGCCTTATCTTCAGTATTCTTCTGTAGCACCACATTTCGAAAGCCTCTACTCTCTTCTTGTCCAAACTAGTTATCGTCCATGTTTCACTTCCATACATGGCTACACTCCAAACAAATACTTTCAGAAACGACTTCCTGATACATAATTCTATATTCGATGTTAACAAATTTCTCTTCTTCAGAAACGCTTTCCTTGCCATTGCCAGTCTACATTTTATATCCTCTCTACTTCGACCATCATCAGTTATTTTACTTCCTAAATAGCAAAACTCCTTTACTACTTTAGGTGTCTCATTTCCTAATCTAATTCCCTCAGCATCACCCGATTTAATTTGACTACATTCCATTATCCTCGTTTTGCTTTTGTTAATGTTCATCTTATATCCTCCTTTCAAGACACTGTCCATTCCGTTCAACGGCTCTTCCAAGTCCTTTGCCGTCTCTGACAGAATTACAATGTCATCGGCGAACCTCAAGGTTTTTACTTCGTCTCCATGAATTTTAATACCTACTCCAAATTTTTCTTTTGTTTCCTTTACTGCTTGCTCAATATACAGATTGAATAACATCGGGGAGAGGCTACAACCCTGTCTCACTCCTTTCCCAACCACTGCTTCCCTTTCATGCCCCTCGACTCTTATTACTGCCATCTGGTTTCTGTACAAATTATAAATAGCCTTTCGCTCCCTGTATTTTACCCCTGCCACCTTTAGAATTTGCAAAAGAGTATTCCAGTCAACATTGTCAAAAGCTTTCTCTAAGTCTACAAATGCTAGAAACGTAGGTTTGCCTTTTCTTAATCTTTCTTCTAAGATAAGTCGTAAGGTCAGTATTGCCTCACGTGTTCCAACATTTCGACGGAATCCAAACTGATCCTCCCCGAGGTCTGCATCTACCAGTTTTTCCATTCGTCTGTAAAGAATTCGCGTTAGTATTTTGCAGCCGTGGCTTATTAAACTGATAGTTCGGTAATTTTCACATCTGTCAACACCTGCTTTCTTTGGGATTGGAATTATTATATTCTTCTTGAAGTCTGAGGGTATTTCGCCTGTCTCATACATCTTGCTCACCAGCTGGTAGAGTTTTGTCATGACTGGCTCTCCCAAGGCCGTCAGTAGTTCTAATGGAATGTTGTCTACTCCGGGGGCCTTGTTTCGACTCAGGTCTTTCAGTACTCTGTCAAACTCTTCACGCAGTATCGTATCTCCCATTTCATCTTCATCTACATCCTCTTCTATTTCCATAATATTGTCCTCAAGTACATCGCCCTTGTATAAACCTTCTATATACTCCTTCCACCTTTCTGCCTTCCCTTCTTTGCTTAGAACTGGGCTGCCATCTGAGCTCTTGATATTCATACACGTGGTTCTCTTCTCTCCAAAGGTCTCTTTAATTTTCCTGTAGGCAGTATCTATATCTCTATCTTACCATTATATAATCTATCTGATACCTTTTAGTATCTCCAGGGTTCTTCCACGTATACAACCTTCTTTCATGATTCTTAAACCAAGTGTTAGCTATGATTAAGTTGTGCTCTGTGCAAAATTCTATTAGGCGGCTTCCTCTTTCATTTCTTAGCCCCAATCCATATTCACCTATTATGTTTCCTTCTCTCCCTTTTCCTACACTCGAATTCCAGTCACCCATTACTATTAAATTTTCGTCTCCCTTCACTATCTGAATAACTTCTTTTATTACATCGTACATTTCTTCAATTTCTTCGTCATCTGCAGAGCTAGTTGGCATATAAACTTGTACTACTGTAGTAGGTGTGGCCTTCGTATCTATCTTGGCCACAATAATGCGTTCACTATGCTGTTTGTAGTAGCTTACCCGCATTCCTATTTTCCTATTCATTATTAAACCTACTCCTGCATTACCCCTATTTGATTTTGTGTTTATAACCCTGTAGTCACCTGACCAGAAGTCTTGTTCCTCCTGCCACCGAACTTCACTAATTCCCACTATATCTAACTTTAACCTATCCATTTCCCTTTTTAAATTTTCTAACCTACCTGCCCGATTAAGGGATCTGACATTCCACGCTCCGATCCGTAGAACGCCAGTTTTCTTTCTCCTGATAACGACATCCTCCTGAGTAGTCCCCGCCCGGAGATCCGAATGGGGGACTATTTTACCTCCGGAATATTTTACCCAAGAGGATGCCATCATCATTTAATCATACAGTAAAGCTGCATGTCCTCGGGAAAAATTACGGCTGTAGTTTCCCCTTGCCTTCAGCCGTTCGCAGTACCAGCACAGCAAGGCCGTTTTGGTTAATGTTGCAAGGCCAGATCAGTCAATCATCCAGACTGTTGCCCCTGCAACTACTGAAAAGGCTGCTGCCCCTCTTCAGGAACCACACGTTTGTCTGGCCTCTCAACAGATACCCCTCCGTTGTGGTTGTACCTACGGTACGGCCATCTGTATCGCTGAGGCACGCAAGCCTCCCCACCAACGGCAAGGTCCATGGTTCATGGGGGGAGGATTAAACCTATAAGCTGCGATTTATTACATGGAGCGTCCTCAGGAAGTGTTTGCGTGGCTAAGGAAGCAACCAAGTAGGCTGAAAGTGGAGGGAGCAACTTGGAATGTAGCGAGAATTCTTGCCAGTATTCGTACATGAAATGATGTCTAAGGGTCAGGTAATCAAAATCGCGGAACAGCCACTTTCGTATGGTGGATGCTTTGTGCTGGAAGCAGCCTAGCTATGAAAACAGCTATGGACACAGAGTACTGTCGAAAAGTGCGTGCTGTCACACAACGCTACGTAGTGGGCGGATGGTGCGTGACACGATAACATTTGCACTTCACACGATCGACATACTGTCACACAACTCAAGCAGCTCTTTCAGCCTTCACATACACTGGTCCTCAGCACAGCTCATGTTGTTGGTGTCGGATTAAGAAACCTCTTTGAGAATATGGACCATATTGGATGCTGCTACTAGCAAGTGCGGCAAGATATCAGTAGGTGGCGGGGTGCACACCTGCTTCGTTGTGCGGCCTGTTGGTCTAGGGGTGTGATTCCTGCTTGGGGTGCAGGAGGTACCGGGTTCAAATCCCTGACAGGCCCTACTTTTCACTTTCGCGACAACCAAGCACTACGATAAACTAGTGAGTCTCTGAAAGTAAGCCATGCAACAGGACAAACTGCATGTCGGGCCACCTGCCAATGATACTGGCAAGTGCGTCTTGTGGAAAGCAATCTACGAAGCCGGATTAAGCCGTGTTCGTTTACTTATATCTATACCGAAAGACTGACACGTATAACGATTCTATTCGTTTCCCAAGAACTAGTACATCGCATGCACGTTTGTTAAATGCACGCGCATGCAGCACCCAAAACGGAGAAATACTGGGACCCTCAGCTGAGGTCGTCTTCTCGCAGTTGAACCCCTTACGTTCCGTTATTAATACTAGTAGCAAAATCATAAGCATTTGGAGCGTTCCCCATTCACGTGTTGACTGCTATTAACAATTTGCATTACATGATCCTAGCTAAAATTCTGGATATACAATTCCAACTACCAGCTCGTACACATTTCTAGAAACGATCGCAAAACACAGATTCAAGTTCCACCGAGACTCGAACTCGGATCGCTGGATTCAAAGTCCAGAGTGCTAACCATTACACCAAGCAACCGGGTGCCCCCTAGCGGACTGGAATTGAGCAGCATCATGACATTAAACCTATAAGCTGCGATTTATTACATGTAGCGTCCTCAGGAAGTGTTTGCGTGCTAATGAAGCATCCAAGTAGGCTGAAAGTGGAGGGAGCAACTTGGAATGTAGCGAGAATTCTTGCCAGTATTCGTACATGAAATGATGTCTAAGGGTCAGTTAATCAAAATCGCGGAACAGCCACTTTTGTATGGTGGATGCTTTGTGCTGGAAGCAGCCTAGCTATGAAATAGCTATGGACACAGAGTACTGTCGAAAAGTGCGTGCTGCCACACAACGCTACGTAGTGGGCGGATGGTGCGTGACACGATAACATTTGCTCTTCACACGATCGACATACTGTCACACAACTCAAGCAGCTCTTTCAGCCTTCACATACACTGGTCCTGAGCACAGCTCATGTTTTTGGTGTCGGATTAAGAAACCTCTTTGAGAATATGGTCCATATTGGATGCTGCAACTAGCAAGTGCGGCAAGATATCAGTAGGTGGCGGGGTGCACACCTGCTTCGTTGTACGGCCTGTTGGTCTAGGGGTATGATTCCTGCTTTGGGGGCAGGAGCTCCTGGGTTCAAATCCCGGACAGGCCCTTCTTTTCACTTTCGCGACAACCAAGCATTACGATAAACTAGCGAGTCTCTGGAAGTAAGCCATGCAACAGGACAAACTGCATGTCGGGCCACCGGCCAATGATACTGGCAAGTGCGTCTTGTGGAAAGCAATCTACGAAGCAGGATTAAGCCATGTTCGTTTACTTATATCTATACCTAAAGACTGACACGTATAACGATTCTATTCGTTTCCCAAGAACTAGTACATCGCATGCACGTTTGTTAAATGCACGCGCATGCAGCACCCAAAACGGAGAGATACTGGGACCCTCAGCTGAGGTCGTCTTCTCGCAGTTGAACCCCTTACGTTCCGTTATTAATCCTAGTAGCAAAAGCATAAGCATTTGGAGCGTTCCCCATTCACGTGTGGACTGCTATTAACAATTTGCATTACATGATCCTAGCTAAAATTCTGGATATACAATTCCAACTACCAGCTCGTACACATTTCTAGAAACGATCGCAAAACTCAGATTCAGGTTCCACCGAGACTCGAACTCGGATCGCTGGATTCAAAAACCAGAGTGCTAACCATTACACCATGGAACCGGGTGCCCCTCGCGGACTGGAATTGAGCAGCATCATGACATTAAACCTATTGTTGTTGTTGTTGTTGTTGTCTTCAGTCCTGAGACTGGTTTGATGCAGCTCTCCATGCTACTCTGTCCTGTGCAAGCTGCTTCATCTCCCAGTACCTACTGCAACCTACATCCTTCTGAATCTGCTTAGTGTACTCATCTCTCGGACTCCCTCTACGATTTTTACCCTCCACGCTGCCCTCCAATGCTAAATTTGTGATCCCTTGATGCCTCAAAACATGTCCTACCAACCGATCCCTTCTTCTAGTCAAGTTGTGCCACAAACTTCTCTTCTCCCCAATCCTATTCAATACCTCCTCATTAGTTACGTGATCTATCCACCTTATCTTCAGTATTCTTCTGTAGCACCACATTTCGAAAGCTTCTATTCTCTTCTTGTCCAAACTAGTTATCGTCCATGTTTCACTTCCATACATGGCTACACTCCAAACAAATACTTTCAGAAACGACTTCCTGATACATAATTCTATATTCGATGTTAACAAATTTCTCTTCTTCAGAAACGCTTTCCTTGCCATTTCCAGTCTACATTTTATATCCTCTCTACTTCGACCATCATCAGTTATTTTACTTCCTAAATAGCAAAACTCCTTTACTACTTTAGGTGTCTCATTTCCTAATCTAATTCCCTCAGCATCACCCGATTTAATTTGACTACATTCCATTATCCTCGTTTTGCTTTTGTTAATGTTCATCTTATATCCTCCTTTCAAGACACTGTCCATTCCGTTCAACTGCTCTTCCAAGTCCTTTGCCATCTCTGACAGAATTACAATGTCATCGGCGAACCTCAAGGTTTTTACTTCGTCTCCATGAATTTTAATACCTACTCCAAATTTTTCTTTTGTTTCCTTTACTGCTTGCTCAATATACAGATTGAATAACATCGGGGAGAGGCTACAACCCTGTCTCACTCCTTTCCCAACCACTGCTTCCCTTTCATGCCCCTCGACTCTTATTACTGCCATCTGGTTTCTGTACAAATTATAAATAGCCTTTCGCTCCCTGTATTTTACCCCTGCCACCTTTAGAATTTGCAAAAGAGTATTCCAGTCAACATTGTCAAAAGCTTTCTCTAAGTCTACAAATGCTAGAAACGTAGGTTTGCCTTTTCTTAATCTTTCTTCTAAGATAAGTCGTAAGGTCAGTATTGCCTCACGTGTTCCAACATTTCGACGGAATCCAAACTGATCCTCCCCGAGGTCTGCATCTACCAGTTTTTCCATTCGTCTGTAAAGAATTCGCGTTAGTATTTTGCAGCCGTGGCTTATTAAACTGATAGTTCGGTAATTTTCACATCTGTCAACACCTGCTTTCTTTGGGATTGGAATTATTATATTCTTCTTGAAGTCTGAGGGTATTTCGCCTGTCTCATACATCTTGCTCACCAGCTGGTAGAGTTTTGTCATGACTGGCTCTCCCAAGGCCGTCAGTAGTTCTAATGGAATGTTGTCTACTCCGGGGGCCTTGTTTCGACTCAGGTCTTTCAGTGCTCTGTCAAACTCTTCACGCAGTATCGTATCTCCCATTTCGTCTTCATCTACATCCTCTTCTATTTCCATAATATTGTCCTCAAGTACATCGCCCTTGTATAAACCTTCTATATACTCCTTCCACCTTTCTGCCTTCCCTTCTTTGCTTAGAACTGGGCTGCCATCTGAGCTCTTGATATTCATACACGTGGTTCTCTTCTCTCCAAAGGTCTCTTTAATTTTCCTGTAGGCAGTATCTATCTTACCCCTAGTGAGATAAGCTTCTACATCCTTACATTTGTCCTCTAGCCATCCCTGTTTAGCCATTTTGCACTTCCTGTCGATCTCATTTTTGAGACGTTTGTATTCCTTTTTGCCTGCTTCATTTACTGCATTTTTATATTTTCTCCTTTCATCAATTAAATTCAATATTTCTTCTGTTACCCAAGGATTTCTAGCAGCCCTCGTCTTTGTACCTACTTTATCCTCTGCTGCCTTCACTACTACATCCCTCAGAGCTACCCATTCTTCTTCTACTGTATTTCTTTCCCCTATTCCTGTTAATTGTTCCCTTATGCTCTCTCTGAAACTCTGTACAACCTCTGGTTCTTTCAGTTTATCCAGGTCCCATCTCCTTAATTTCCCACCTTTTTGCAGTTTCTTCAGTTTTAATCTACAGGTCATAACCAATAGATTGTGGTCAGAGTCCACATCTGCCCCTGGAAATGTCTTACAACTTAAAACCTGGTTCCTAAATCTCTGTCTTACCATTATATAATCTATCTGATACCTTTTAGTATCTCCAGGGTTCTTCCACGTATACAACCTTCTTTCATGATTCTTAAACCAAGTGTTAGCTATGATTAAGTTGTGCTCTGTGCAAAATTCTATTAGGCGGCTTCCTCTTTCATTTCTTAGCCCCAATCCATATTCACCTATTATGTTTCCTTCTCTCCCTTTTCCTACACTCGAATTCCAGTCACCCATTACTATTAAATTTTCGTCTCCCTTCACTATCTGAATAACTTCTTTTATTTCATCGTACATTTCTTCAATTTCTTCGTCATCTGCAGAGCTAGTTGGCATATAAACTTGTACTACTGTAGTAGGTGTGGCCTTCGTATCTATCTTGGCCACAATAATGCGTTCACTATGCTGTTTGTAGTAGCTTACCCGCATTCCTATTTTCCTATTCATTATTAAACCTACTCCTGCATTACCCCTATTTGATTTTGTGTTTATAACCCTGTAGTCACCTGACCAGAAGTCTTGTTCCTCCTGCCACCGAACTTCACTAATTCCCACTATATCTAACTTTAACCTATCCATTTCCCTTTTTAAATTTTCTAACCTACCTGCCCGATTAAGGGATCTGACATTCCACGCTCCGATCCGTAGAACGCCAGTTTTCTTTCTCCTGATAACGACATCCTCCTGAGTAGTCCCCGCCCGGAGATCCGAATGGGGGACTATTTTACCTCCGGAATATTTTACCCAAGAGGATGCCATCATCATTTAATCATACAGTAAAGCTGCATGTCCTCGGGAAAAATTACGGCTGTAGTTTCCCCTTGCCTTCAGCCGTTCGCAGTACCAGCACAGCAAGGCCGTTTTGGTTAATGTTGCAAGGCCAGATCAGTCAATCATCCAGACTGTTGCCCCTGCAACTACTGAAAAGGCTGCTGCCCCTCTTCAGGAACCACACGTTTGTCTGGCCTCTTAACAGATACCCCTCCATTGTGGTTGTACCTACGGTACGGCCATCTGTATCGCTGAGGCACGCAAGCCTCCCCACCAACGGCAAGGTCCATGGTTCATGGGGGGAGGATTAAACCTATAAGCTGCGATTTATTACATGGAGCGTCCTCAGGAAGTGTTTGCGTGGCTAAGGAAGCAACCAAGTAGGCTGAAAGTGGAGGGAGCAACTTGGAATGTAGCGAGAATTCTTGCCAGTATTCGTACATGAAATGATGTCTAAGGGTCAGGTAATCAAAATCGCGGAACAGCCACTTTCGTATGGTGGATGCTTTGTGCTGGAAGCAGCCTAGCTATGAAAACAGCTATGGACACAGAGTACTGTCGAAAAGTGCGTGCTGTCACACAACGCTACGTAGTGGGCGGATGGTGCGTGACACGATAACATTTGCACTTCACACGATCGACATACTGTCACACAACTCAAGCAGCTCTTTCAGCCTTCACATACACTGGTCCTCAGCACAGCTCATGTTGTTGGTGTCGGATTAAGAAACCTCTTTGAGAATATGGTCCATATTGGATGCTGCAACTAGCAAGTGCGGCAAGATATCAGTAGGTGGCGGGGTGCACACCTGCTTCGTTGTGCGGCCTGTTGGTCTAGGGGTATGATTCCTGCTTTGGGTGCAGGAGGTCGCGGGTTCAAATCCCGGACATGCCCTACTTTTCACTTTCGCGACAACCAAGCATTACGATAAACTAGCGAGTCTCTGAAAGTAAGCCATGCAACAGGACAAACTGCATGTCGGGCCACCTGCCAATGATATTGGCAAGTGCGTCTTGTGGAAAGCAATCTACGAAGCCGGATTAAGCCGTGTTCGTTTACTTATATCTATACCTAAAGACTGACACGTATAACGATTCTATTCGTTTCCCAAGAACTAGTACATCGCATGCACGTTTGTTAAATGCACGCGCATGCAGCACCCAAAACGGAGAGATACTGGGACCCTCAGCTGAGGTCGTCTTCTCGCAGTTGAACCCCTTACGTTCCGTTATTAATCCTAGTAGCAAAAGCATAAGCATTTGGAGCGTTCCCCATTCACGTGTTGACTGCTATTAACAATTTGCATTACATGATCCTAGCTAAAATTCTGGATATACAATTCCAACTACCAGCTCGTACACATTTCTAGAAACGATCGCAAAACACAGATTCAGGTTCCACCGAGACTTGAACTCGGATCGCTGGATTCAAAGTGCAGAGTGCTAACCATTACCCCATGGAACCGGGTGCCCCTCGCGGACTGGAATTGAGCAGCATCATGACATTAAACCTATAAGCTGCGATTTATTACATGTAGCGTCCTCAGGAAGTGTTTGCGTGCTAATGAAGCATCCAAGTAGGCTGAAAGTGGAGGGAGCAACTTGGAATGTAGCGAGAATTCTTGCCAGTATTCGTACATGAAATGATGTCTAAGGGTCAGGTAATCAAAATCGCGGAACAGCCACTTTCGTATGGTGGATTCTTTGTGCTGGAAGCAGCTTAGCTATGAAAACAGCTATGGACACAGAGTACTGTCGAAAAGTGCGTGCTGTCACACAACGCTACGTAGTTGGCGGATAGTGCGTGACACGATAACATTTGAACTTCACACGATCGACATACTGTCACACAACTCAAGCAGCTCTTTCAGCCTTCACATACACTGGTCCTGAGCACAGCTCATGTTGTTGGTGTCGGATTAAGAAACCTCTTTAAGAATATGGTCCATATTGCATGCTGCAACTAGCAAGTGCGGCAAGATATCAGTAGGTGGCGGGGTGCACACCTGCTTCGTTGTGCAGCCTGTTGGCCTAGGGGTGTGATTCCTGCTTTGGGTACAGGAGGTCCCAGGATCAAATCCCGGACAGGCCCTACTTTTCACTTTCTCGACAACCAAGCACTACGATAAACTAGCGAGTCTCTGGAAGTAAGCCATGCAACAGGACAAACTGCATGTCGGGCCACCGGCCAATGATACTGGCAAGTGCGTCTTGTGGAAAGCAATCTACGAAGCAGGATTAAGCCATCTTCGATTACTTATTTCTATATCTAAAGACTGACACGTACAAATATTCGATTCGTTCCCCAGGAACTAGTACATCGCATGCACGTTTGTTAAATGCACGCGCTTGCAGCAACCAAAACGGAGAGGTGCTGGGACAAGCAGCTGAGGTCGTCTTCTCGCAGTTGAACCCCTTACGTTCCGTTATTAATCCTAGTAGCAAAACCATAAGCATTTGGACCGTTCTCTATTCACGTGTGGACTGCTATTAACAATTTGCATTACATGATCCTAGCTAAAATTCTGGATATACAATTCCAACTACCACCTCGTACACATTTCTAGAAACGATCGCAAAACACAGAGTCAGGTTCCACCGAGACTCGAATTCGGATCGCTGGATTCAATGTCGAGAATGCTAACCACTACACCATGGAACCGGGTGCCCCTAGCGGACTTCAATTGAGCAGCATCATGTCATTAAACCGATAAGCTGCGATTTATTACATGTAGCGTCCTCAGGAAGTGTTTGGGTGGCAAATTGTAAGTAGACTGTTTAGGTTTTTTTATTGGTTACGCCGCCGCCACGTAGTGCTCTGTATGAAAATCACTGGCTGTGCCGTGTGCAGTCTGTGGCTGGTTTGCATTGTTGTCTGGCATTGTAGTGTTGGGCAGCGGCAACTGGATGCTAAAAGCGCGTAGCGTTGCGCAGTTGGAGGTGAGCCCCCAGCAGTGGTGGACGTGGGGAGAGAGATGGCGGCGTTTTGAAATTTGTAAGAATTAGTGTCATATATGTATATATATATATATATATATATATATATATATATATATATATATGTATGTATATATTATGACTATTAAGGTAATTACATTGTTTGTTCTCTATTAAAATCTTTCATTTGCTAACTGTGACTATCAGTAGTTAGTGACGTCCGTAGTTTGAATGTTTTAGTTAGCTGGCAGTAGTGGTGTTGCTGTATTGCAGTAGTTCGAGTAACGAAGATTTTTGTGAGGTAAGTGATTTGTGAAACATATAGGTTAATGTTAGTCAGGGCCATTCTTTAGTAGGGATTTTTGGAAGTCAGATTGCGTTGCGCCAAAAATATTGTGTGTCAGTTTAAACACAGTCGTGTATAATTTTTCTAAGGGGACGTTTCATATGGCGACCCTGCCAGGATACCTCACTGGAATCTTCTGATTTTTTCTTGTAGTTTGTGTAGTTAGTGTAGCCTTTGTTTATTGCTAGCCCACAATCATAGAGAGAATTTCCTTTGTAGTTGCAGTCTTTCATTGTTGTACAGTAAAACAGTTGTGGCATGCATGTAGATTTGCACCAAGTATTTCGCAGCTTCGCTTGCAATTAACTAGATATTATTTTCAGTGCTATGTTAATGTGTTCTCTTATTATTGCTCTTCAAATTGTGCTTTTATGTGTTACCATGTGAAATATTGTGACAATAATGGCGTGTGAAAAACGTAACACTAGGCTCCAAAGTAAACTGAGAAATAATAGTGACGACGAGCGTCGCTTATCAGCACCACTGTGTAGTGAATTAACAGACATTCGAAGTAGTAATTTGGTAATTGTGCATAGGGAAAGGGAGCGGGCGGCAAATAATGGTGTAGACGATGAAACAAGTAGTGAACAGGGACAATTATCGATCGATCAGTCGGCAACAGCTCGCCTCAGGAATCTGAAATGACAGAACACAATATTGCAAATAGTGTTGACTTAGGTTATGGGTCCTCACCGTTTTCTCAAATGAGTCAAGACACATTTTCTGCCTGTCAAAATGTAAATGTTGCCGGTGAAAATGCACTGCCAAATAGCATAGAAAAACAGATTCCAGACCCTAATACATTATTATTGCAATTAATGCCACAAATGGAACATAATCAGAAACAAATGGGACAAAAGCTTCAAAAGTTAGATACAATGGAACAAAATCTTCAAAAGTTAGACACAATGGAACATAATCAGAGACAAACACAGCAAAAGTTAGACACACTGGAACAAAATCAGAGAAAAACACAGCAAAAGCTTCAAAAGTTTGACACAATGGAACAAAATCTGAGACAAACACAGCAAAAGTTAGACGCAATGGATCAAAAGCTTCAAAAGTTAGACCAGTGGAACATACGCTTGAACAAACACGTGAAGATTTAACTACTGAATTACATAAAATCGAATCGAAATGTCAAAAAGTCTGTAATGACGTAAAAACACAAATTTGTGAGCATTTGAAAGCTATTTTTTCGCGGCATGAAAATGCATTACAGAAGCACGAAGCAGCCATAAAAGAACTGCAAACAATTGTTCATGAAAATCATGAGACTTTGCAAGCTAAAATTGACTCAGTTGCATCTACCGATTCGGTTACACAACTTGCAAAAACTCAAGAAAACTTAAAGGAGACAGTAGATACTCCGAAAATTGGTTCAGAAAGACACTTGGGGGACATTAGTTCATTATCAGAGAAAGTAGTTGAACTTTCGGATCAGCTAAATAATTTATCTACGAAGGTAGATGATAATCTGAATGACACGAAACCGGTAGTCTTTAATGACACAGAAGAGTTGGAACAAATTAGGAAATTCAAACAAAATCAAAATGAAATTAATATGCAACACCAAAGAGAAATCCGGGAAGTACAAGATCAGCTGACACAGGTAATACAACAATTACGTATTTCAGGGGACTCTCGCACACCAATACGGGAAGAGGGACATAAAAATACGGAACTGCCACAAAATAATAACACAGGGAACTTTGGAGATTAGAAAGAAATTGGCAAAGTTCACCGAATTTTGAGTTGGAACCGCCGAAATGACGTAACAATGACCGACATGCTACCCGCTGACACGATGATTTTGACTATAAGCTGTTCATTACCACACGTAAATTCTAAACATTTAAGAATTCTGGCAACGACATTCATCCACAAGCGTGGCTTCATCAATTCTCTCATTGTCCCCCCCCCACCCCCAACTGGTCATTAGAACACAGATTAGAATTTACAGGTATGTGTCGCTACTTGGAGGATGAACCAGCTGTAAGAATGCGATCCGTCACTCACGATTGCCACAGTGAAGGAGAATTTTACCATGCCTTCCTCTCTGCATATTGGTCTCAAGCCACACAAGACCGAGTAAAACATGGCATCATAATGATGAAAAATTTCGAACAATCTGAATTTTCAAGTCTTGTGAAATATTTTGAAGACATGTTACGTGTGAATCAGTATCTTTCAAACCCATACATCCCGTCAGAACTCATCCGCATTTGCCTAATCAAATTGCCTGAACATTTACGGCATATTATTTTGGCAGGCCGTTGCAAAGACGACATTGAAGCTTTTCAGGGACTCTTACAAGAATTAGAAATTGACACAGACAGTCGCGGGATGCGAAAACAGGAACACAACAATCACTACAGTTCACATCCGTCACAATTCCGTGACGACTGAAACAATAACTGGACACGACAAGTCTATTCTTACAACGCAAATCGTGACCAAAACAGACACCACCAATATGACAACCACTGGCGGAGTAATAATAGTTACAGAGAAAGATCGCATTTCCGTAGTAATGACTATCACAGAGACAATCAGAAAAACAAACAATATGGGAACCAAAATAATTACTATCAAGGGAGAGAGAATAACTTTAGACGCCACGGTCCAGCGCGCAGTTACGATTCAGAGAGAAATTCTGCACCAAGTGACCGACAAGAAAGAAACTATGGAATCTACCGACATGACGACAGACGATATGATCGTATGAACATTTCCTCGGCAGCATTCATTCGCGGGCTAAATTCCATATTACCTGAGCTCTTAAAACGTCACATCACCTTATATGTGGACGATATTCTGATAGCAGAAGCCTCATGGGAACAACATAATCGCATCCTCAACAGCGTGTTACATATTTTTGCAGAATCTGGAATTACAGTTAACTTGGAAAAGTCTGAATTCGGTAGGACAAAAGTGAAGTTTTTGGGACGTATTATTTCTTCTGAATGCATTCAGCCGGATCCTGAAAAGTTAGAAGCAATCAGAGCCATTCCAGTTCCATCGAGAAAAAAACAAGTCCACAGTTTTCTAGGTCTCGTAAATTTTTACCGTCGTTTTCTGAATATGCAAATTCTAGTTACACCAAAACTTTGTTCTCTCACTGGAAAAAATACTATTTGGAACTGGGACGAACAAACACACTTGGAATTCAATTCTTTGAAAGAATCGCTACTTAACGCGCCAATATTAGCTCATCCAGATCTGTCACAAGATTTCTGCCTTAGCACGGATTCTTCTAAAGTCGGTCTTGGTGCCCATTTATTTCAAGAAGCCATAGAAAATGACACAACCGTTCAGAAAACCATTCCTTTTGCTAGCCGAGTGCAAGCAAAATCTGAAAAAAATTATTCCGTTACTGAATTAGAAGCTTTAGCTGTCGTTTGGGCATTTAACCAATTTCGTTTCTTTCTTCATGGTAGGCACGTAAAAGTATACAGTGACCATCGTTCATTACAATTTATTATGTCTTCAAAATTAAATCATGACAGGTTAAAACGTTGGGCATTGTTTCTGCACGAATTCCACTTCACAATAGTCTACATTCCCGGCAAGGAGAACATTGTAGCGGACGCACTGTCACGCGCACCGGCTGGGCTTGAGAAAAGTAACACAAAAAGCAACCTCGATAAAAATTTCAGTATTCTTTACATTCGGAAAGTTGCCTTTGAAAACTTCATCACCACATCTTTAAAGGACATTGCTCATGAACCAGATAAAGATCCGATTTGGAAAGACATCAAAAGTACATGGCATGAAAAGACACAAACACAGATTCGGCATTATCATCTGGTTAGAAACAACATACTGTTCAAACGATGCTCTGTTGATGACAAGCTATGGGTACTTTGCATTCCAGACGATTTTGTTAATAAGCTCATTTGGTACATTCATTTCAGCTATGCACATTTTGGTCCACGAAAATGTTTTCATGTTCTTCGAACGACTTGTTATTTTAACAATATGGAAAAGTGATTTCGAAGAGTCTTGTCTATTTGTAAACTTTGTCAAAAGGCGAAACCATCTACTGTCTCGCATCGTGCTCCATTGTTTCCTATCATTCCTACTAAATTAAAAGAATTTGCTGCTGTTGATCTCTTGGGACCGCTTGTTAGAACATCTAATCGATTTTCGTACGTTCTAGTCGCTGTTGAACTTACTTCAAAATTTGTTTCTTTCACTCCGTTACGTAAAGCCACTGGACGGTCTGTATCCATCGCCTTTGTTAAAAATTTCTTACGTGAAGTTGGACACGTTAGTAAAGTCATTTCAGTAACGGACCGTAATTCAGATCTGCTGTTTGGTCACGCATGCTTCGTAACCATAAAATCAAATCTGTTTTTATTTCATTGTACTCACCACATTGTAACCCGTCTGAACGGATTATGAAAGAAATCAATAAGCTTTGCAGACTTTATTGTCACAGAAAGCATCAGCATTGGGACAGATATTTACACTTATTTCAAAACGTGCTGAATGAAATGCCTCATGACTCCACTGCTTTACCACCTGTTCTTGTACTGAAGAATAAAGAAACACCGAACAGAATCAGACAGCTTGTACCTTTTCCAAATACGCGTAAACTTCGACACAAAGACATAATTGATTTGGCTATTAAAAATATAAATTCTGCTGCAGACAAAAGGAGAAAATTACACGGTATAGCAAATGCAAAGAAATTATATATTGGTCAGAAAGTTCTCATTAAAGCTCATTCATTGTCACATTAGAAGAAACACTTGAGGCACAAATTCTTTCTAGTTTACAATGGACCTTACAGAATCCGACGTATACCACATGATAATTGCGTTGAAGTTGAAACTCTGCGTACTAGGAAGAGTAAAGGTTTACACCATATTTCACATGTAAAAAAGTTTATTGAAATATAATCTGCTTTTTAACTTTGTCTTTGCCCTAAAACAATTCACTTCACATTTCTAGTATGCTTTGTCACACTGAGAAACTGTTAAGATGCAACTATGAAGTTAACTACACAGTCTAGAACCTAGGGAACATTTTTAAACAGAAATTACGAATGCATTGTTATAGTGAACAGACGACACAGTATTGTTATTTGTAAATTCTTGCTTGTTAATTGCACGATTACGTAACGACTATAACGCTTACATACTTAGAACATATACTGTTAATGAGGTTTTAATGCAACATTTTGGTTTAGTTGAAAAGACATTCTTTATTTGAAGTACTTTCTGTGAGATTAAAGATGACTTAGGTTTGGTTTCTTTGATAGCTACACGATTATATCACGTTGCTACTAATGTGTGACACAATTTACATTGTGCTTTGGCGGTGTATCTGTTTTATATCTGCACAGTTTTTCTGAATTATTCTGGAAAGTAAAACATGTTTTAGCCGTAACTTTTGTGGTATAGCTAAAATTAGACAGCCTTTTCCATAGCACAGCAATACGTTACAGCACAGTACTTTCTTCATCACGGCAATAAGCCTAATAACTAAGATATTTATACGCAAAGCAATTCACTTCGTTTATTACGAGGGAAGTATATTAACTTCAGCAGAACTTTGCTTACAGAGGACGATAACTATGACACTTCCACATAATTATCTTACAGCAAGACGCACAGTTTATCGCTACAGTACACGTATTTGAGTGATTAATTTTGTACTTAACACATTTATTTTTAAAGATATTTGAAGTACAATGATACAAAGGTTTTCTGTGATACATTTCATTCCATTGCTGTAGTCTGTAACACCTGAAGATATAATTACATTAATCCTCAGGGGGGTACAAGCCTACTTTGTGTACCATGTGTTTGGCAAGCACAAGGAGCGCTAGCTAATACGGTATTTGCTTATACAATTTTACATATCGGTACCTTATTTCTGTAACACAGAATTACACAGCTATCTGATCATTTAACTGGGAGAGACAAACATTCATTTACCTACATCAGTGACAGATGTTTACGTAATTACACAGTTGAATAACTTCACAGTTACGAAATTGAATTTGTCTGTACTTTGTGAAATGTTCATATTTTTTCGGAACCATTGTGATACTATGAGAGCTTTGATAGATGTATTTGGTATGGGATCATGATTTTTAAAGCACGTTGGAGGTAGATGAGGTTTTTTTATTGGTAACGCCGCCGCCACGTAGCGCTCTGTTCAAAAATCACTGGCTCTGACATGTGCAGTCTGCGGCTGGTTTGCATTGTTGTCTGCCATTGCAGTGTTGGGCAGCAGCAACTGGATGCTAACAGCGCGTAGCGTTGCGCAGTTGGAGGTGAGCCGCCAGCAGTGGTGGACGTGTGGAGAGAGATGGCGGAGTTTTGAAATTTGTAAGAATTGATGTCATGAACTGATATATATATTATGACTATAAAGATAAATACATTGTTTGTTCTCTACTAAAATCTTTCATTTGCTAACTGTGCCTATCAGTAGTTCGTGACTTCGTAGTTTGAATCTTTTAGTTAGCTGGCAGTAGTGGCGCTCGCTGTATTGCAGTAGTTCGAGTAACGAAGATTTTTGTGAGGTAAGTGATTTGTGAAACATATAGGTTAATGTTAGTCAGGGCCATTCTTTCGTAGGGATTTTTGGAAGTCAGATTGCGTTGCGACAAAAATATTGTGTGTCAGTTGAAGCACAGTCGTGTATAATTTTTCTAAGGGACCAAGTAGGCTGAAAGTGGAGAGAGCAACTTCGAATGTAGCGAGAATTCTTGCCAGTATTCGTACATGAAATGATGTCTAAGGGTCAGGTAATCAAAATCGCGGAACAGCCACTTTCGTATGGTGGATGCTTTGTGCTGGAAGCAGCCTAGCTATGAAAACAGCTATGGACACAGAGTACTGTCGAAAAGTGCGTGCCGTCACACAACGCTACGTAGTGGGCGGATTGTGCGTGACACGATAACATTTGCACTTCACACGATCGACATACCGTCACACAACTCAAGCAGCTCTTTCAGCCTTCACATACACTGGTCCTCAGCACAGCTCATGTTGTAGGTGTCGGATTAAGAAACCTCTTTGAGAATATGGTCCAGATTGGATGCTGCAACTAGCAAGTGCAGCAAGATCTCAGTAGGTGGCGGGGTGCACACCTGCTTTCTTGTGCGGCCTGTTGGTCTAGGGGTATTATTCCCGGTTTGGTTGCAGGAGGTCTCGGATTCAAATCCCGGAATGGCTCTACTTTTAACTTTCGCGACAACCAAGCACTACGATAAGCTAGCAAGTCTCTAAAAGTAAGCCATGCAACAGGACAAACTGCATGTCGGGCCACCGGCCAATGATACTGGCAAGTGCGTCTTGTGGAAAGCAATCTACGAAGCAGGATTAAGCTGTGTTCGATTACTTATATCTATACCTAAAGACTGACACATACAACTATTCTATTCGTTTCCCAGGAACTAGTACATCGCATGCACGTTTGTTAAATGCAAGTGCATGCTGCACCCAAATCAGAGAGATGCTGGGAGAAGCAGCTGAGGTCTTCTTCTCGTAGTTGAACCCCTTACGTTCCGTTATTAATCCTAGTAGCAAAAGCATAAGCATTTGGTGCGTTCAATATTCACGTGTGGACTGCTATTAACAATTTGCATTACAAGATGCAGCCACGGTCGCAGGTTCGTATCCTGCCTTTGTCATAGATGTGTGTGATGTCATTAAGTTAGTTAGGTTTAAGTAGTTCTACGACTAGGTATCTCATGACCTCAGATATTAAGTCCCATAGTGCTTAGAGCCATTTGAACCATTTTTGAGTCAAGAATCACGCGAGAGGGAATTATTTCCTTGATTTGCAAGTGTGTAAAACGTGGGCGAATTCCTAAGGGACCAATCTGTTGTGGTCATCGGTCCCTAGACTTACACACTGCTTAAACAACGTATGCTAAGAACAACACACACACCGATGCCCTAGGGAGGACTCGAAGCTCAGGAGGGGGCGGCTGCGGAATCCGTGACATGGCACCACAAACCGCGCGGTCTTCATATGCATTTCCACTGCTCGTACTTCACCTCAGCACTGTAAATTTGTGCTGTAGGGACGGCCGTTCATTCCGAATTTGTTTAGTATCACCATACATATATAAAACGTCTTTGAGATTGCAATTTTCTACTTCCAATGGCAAGTTAAAAACACGTACATTCTTTTACTCAATACCTCAATCAGAAGTAGTGACTTCACTCACCGGAGGGCCACTATGTCTTAATTCTGCAGTCCCTCCAGATTTCAGCAGGATTTTATCTAGGAAGACAGGATTTAACAACTTGACAAAAAAACCGTATTGATACGTATCGAAGTATGCTGTATGTACTTGATCAGACTAATTCCAATGGAATCGACGATCCAGTCGTGGATTCCCATGGAACTTGGCAGAAAATTTATTGTAGACTTGTCGAACTGAAACTATAGGGCGCAATTCAAAAAAATGTTCAAGTGTGTGGATTCTTATGGGACTTAACTGCTAAGGTCGTCAGTCCCTAAGCGTACACACTACTAAACTGAAATTATCCTAAGGACAAACAACACACACATGCCAGAGGGAGGACTCGAACCTCCACCGGAACCAACTGCACAGTCCACGACTGCAGCGCTCTAGACCGCTCTGCTAATCCCGCGAGGCTAGGGGCGTACTTCCTCGTACCCTTTTTCCCATGGTGAAGCTTATTTAGCGGTCGAAACATCCTAATACTAGATGCAAAACACTACACAAAACACTATATCAAGAAGCTGCGATGACGGTGGAACGTTTAACGAAACTACACAAAGAAAACAGACAAAGAAGACACTAGTTCGCGACTTGTTTCGGCTGCGATGGGGCGGAACCGAGGTACCTGTGTATGCTAGCGCGGCGCAAGCGAAAGCACCATGGAAGCGCAGGCTAGTATCGCTCTTAAGTACAGCACCTTCATGTCATTGAGCCCTTAAGATGCGATTCTATTACATGTAGTTCCAGCGATCTCAGGAAGTGCTTGCGTGGCAAATGAAGCACGAGAGTGGCCACATAGGAACGATGAAAGTGAACTGTAGCGAAAATCCTTGTCAGTATTCGTACATAAAATGATGTTCGAAGGCTCACGTAAACAAAATCGTGACACTGCCATTTTTGTGTTGCGGATGCTCTGAGCTGGAAGCAGTCTAGTTATGAAAGGAGCTGTGGATACAGTGTGCTGTCGAAAACTACATGATGACAGCATTTGCGTTAACTGTTGGTAGAACAAAAAATGCTTCAAATGGCTCTGAGCACTATGGGACTTAGCATCTGAGGTCATCAGTCCCCAAGAACTCAGAACTACTTAAACCTAACTAACCTAAGGACATCACACGCATCCATGACAAAGGCAGGATTCGAACCTGCAAGCGTAGCTGTCGCGCGATTTCTGACTGAAGCGCCTAGAACCGCACGGCTACACCGGCCGGCGTTGGCAGAACAGCTCATGTTATTGGTGTGGGATGAAGAAACGTGTTCGAGATAGTGGTCCAGATGTGATGCTTCTGCTAGCAATTGCGTCTAGATTTCTTTAGGGGACGCGCTGCAGAGCTGCTTGTTTGTGCGGTCTGTTGGTCTAGAGGCTAGTACCGCTCAAGACACAACAGCGATAGGATGTCCTGTGGATAGGAATATACCGTTCAGCTGGGGTTGTGAATATTGACAATTTGCATTTAGCTTATCTTTGTCCAATGTTCTTCCTATATTCGTTATGAGTATGTTTATGTTGTAAATTGTGTTGTTTAGCATATATTTCCGTGGACATGTAGGTTAACCTTTCAGTTTGACAAGTGAACCAGAAATTTTTAGCTGACTCCGTTTGAAATTCTTGATTGGATGGTGTATGCGATTGACATTACATCGGGGCAGACATGTGCTGCATATTATCATAGTGAACTTGCCTTCCAGGGTGGCCGAGCGGTTCTAGGCGCTACAGTCTGGATCCGCGCTACCGGTACGGTCGCAGGTTCGAATCCTGTCTCAGGCATGGATGTGTGAGATGTCCTTAGGTAGTTATGTTTAAGTAGTTCTACGTTCTAATTAAGTCCCACACTGCTCAGAGACATTTGAGCCATAATGAACTTTGTTTTTTCCTGGGCTCTGTTTAGCTAGAGAGGATTTTGCATAAACAGTGCGAGCAGGGGTGGTTTTGTCACAGGGAAGTTTCTATTAGCACAGTTACCATTGATAACGCTGAAATTACGTAAACCACTGTACGGGATTTAATTAACTCCCAAAAATATTCAACAATTATCTCAAGAAAGCTTTGGTGGCTTATGGTGTCGTACGATCGATTCAGAATGAACCTTGGTCTCCACTTCACGGATCGCAACGTTATAATGGTGTTCGACCGGTTGAAATGCACATTACAACAACTATACCTTTACATCTGGTCATTTGTGGTTGCCATGTTCATCTTACGCATAAGGGGCATGTTGATACGTGCTTTTGCTCTCTAATCAAAAATGACATATTCGATCTACCTGTCCTCAAAGGATTTATATCATTAAAAATGGCGTAGCACCCTCCAGCGAATTAACGGTCGTCGTCCATTCCATAACGGCTTATTCCAGTGTTTCCGTTAGTTCTCTGCAGTAGATTCCTTACAATACGTGTCACCCTTCTCTGATACAGGTCCCCCCGTTACCCCCTCGACCGTTTCTACTCCCAATGTACATAAATGACCTTGTGGATGACATCGGAAGTTCACTGAGGCTTTTTGCACATGATGCTGTGGTGTATCGAGAGGTTGTAACAAATGAAATTTGTACTGAAATGCAGGAGGATCTGCAGCGAACTGACGCATGGTGCAGGGAATGGCAATTGAATCTCAATTACAAGTGTAATGTGCTGCGAATACATAGAAAGATTGATCTCTTATCATTTAGCTACAAAATAGCAGGTCAGCAACTGGAAGCAGATAATTCCATAAATTATCTGCGGGTACGCTTTAGGAGTGATTTTCAATCGAATGATCATAAAAAAGTTGATCGTCGGTAAAGCAGATGCAAGACTGAGATTCATTGGAAGAGTCCTAAGGAAATGCAATCCGAAAACAAAGGAAGTAGGTTACCGTACGCTTGTTCGCCCACTGCTTGAATACTGCTCAGCAGTGTGGGATCCGTACCAGATAGCGTTGATGGAGGAGATAGAAAGATCCAACGGAGAGCATTGCGCTTCGTTACAGGATCGTTTAGTAATCGCGAAAGCGTTACGGAGATGATAGATAAACTCCAGTGGAAGACTCTGCCGGAGAGACGCTCAGTAGCTCGCTACGGGCTTTTGTTAAAGTTTCGAGAACATACCTTCACCTAGGAGTCAAGCAATATGTTGCTCCCTCCTACGTATATCTCGCGAAGAGACCATGAGGATAAAATCAGAGAGATTAGTGCCCACACAGAGGCATACCGACAATCCTTCTTTCCACTAACAATACGAGACTGGAATAGAAGGGAGAAACGATAGAGGTATTCAGGGTACCCTCAGCCACACACCCTAAGGTGGTTTGCGGAGTATGGATGTAGATGTGATATAGTAATGGCCTCTCGTCTTACGGCAACTTCTTTCTTGATTAACAAACGCCGGCGTATTACTGATGTTGGTGGCACGGACGACCATACTGATCCTTCGCAATTGGTTGTGGAATCAGAAAAACCGTTTCCAGAATCTCCCCACATATTTCGAATTCCGTTAGAAAGATGCCTCACTCTATACCTGATGACGTCAGACTTGCAGCATCGACGTCAGCGCATGAGCCACAACATTTGTTCGAGGTGGTGCACCTCAGCTGCTGCAGGCTTCACAATATGTTGAGGACACACCGGAGCTGGCAGTTGTTCTTCGGGATTCCGCTCCTAGTGTTACAAATATTGCTACGGCAGTGTCCACACCTATTTCTGTCGATATTGCGATTCCGATACTTCTTCCTCCCGATAACGGTGTCGGCACCCCCTTGATTGTTCCAACTTCGTGGCTGCTTATTCTGATTCTGATTCTGATTCCTCTCACCCATTCCGCCTGCGCTTGCATCTGACGTGCGTCAGACTCGTCACAGGGCAGAGATGCCACCCAATCTCCACGCGGTGCCGAAAAACAAACACAAACGTGTGAAAGACAACTCTGGTTTTGCTGATACAGGACAAGGGCCCTGTGCTACGTCTGACGTAGATGATATGGAAGTGGTTGTTTCTAATGTGGCTTAATTTGGGTTCCCTTATATTTTCTTAATTCATGTTGCAAGGGAACATTTTAGATAAGCTAAATATACATGGCATTCTATCGGCCTTGAAGTTAGATTCGTAGCACCAGTTCATTAACAACTGTGCTGCTGATACTTTTTTGCTTCAGCAGGCCTCGGTATCACACCTTTCTGTTCCAGGGTGTCGCACAGTTTTAAATTTTGCGCGTGAATGTTCCGCCGGTATCGCTGTTCTGGTTCGTGAAGAAATCCGTATTACTGATATTGATCTTTTACTTTCGGTAAGTGGTGTCGGTTGTAAGTTATGTGAAAACCTTAGTTAATCTGGTTCCAGCAAACGACAGGAAGGGTCTCGCTTTTGTAAAGAGTACATAGTTTATCTCTAAAGTAAAAATCCTACGATCCTGTTATCTGGTGGCGATTTTAATTATATTACAGGCAAAAGACCAGTCGTCTCATTTTAATTTTAGTTTTGAGTTACATACCACTGTATGCCTACTACGACTAGGCGGTGCTTCGGAGGTTGAACAAACCACTTGAATTAAATTTACATTTTTTTACTGCTACCTCGTATAGTCGACTTCATCCATTATATAGTTTTTAATGGTCTCTTGATTCCGCCATATTTCAAAACAGGTACGATGATGCTGAATCAGAAATCTGCCGATTTGAAGACAGCTAATGATTTTCGTCCTTTAACCCTTTAAATTTTTTACTATAAGGTAGCTGCTAGGGCTGTTAATGCTCGTTTATACCTACTGCCTACAAACATGATAACTCCATGTAAAAGGTACTTTCCCAGCGGTTCTGCACTGAAGCCTTTGGCAGAGTACCGCGATGTAGTGTCGATTGTCGCTGTCACCAGCATTCATTGTGCCCTTTTTTTCGTTGCTTTCGTAAGGCTTTTGGTCGTGGGTTCCATTCGTTTTTAGACCCTGTGCTGCGTAGACTTGATTTTAATGAGAAGGCGCTGCTGGTACTTAAAAATATGAGACTGGGGTCGCTGCCAAGATTGTTGTTGATGGCCAGCTAACGAAGCTCATTGGTATTAAACGTGTTGCACGCCAGCGTAGTCCTTTATCCATGACTCTTTACGCTCTGTCCTTTCACCCGCTCCATACACGACTTAACTCCCAACTGGGAGGTTTTACAATCTCTGGGATAACTCAGACAGCAACAGCTTATGCTGATGAATCGGTGGTTTTACTTCGATCTGCCACTGAAGTGTCAACGTTCAAATGGAAATAGGTAAGTATTTTGTGGCCTCAGGATCTCGCCTTAACTACTATAAATTTAAATTCTTAACACACTGGGCTTTGAACACCTGGGTAACGGTTGTAGAAAAACATACACGTTTAGGTATCATTCTTGAGCGGTGTTCCCTCCGTATGGCTGCAAGAAATGGACGACTGTCTTTTCGAAGTTCAACGGCGTTTTTTTAGAACACTCAAGGTCCTCCACAACGTTGCTGCAAAAAGCAAGCGGTTTAGACACCTGTGTGTTATGTAAAGAGTACAGTATTGCTCAGTTATTTCCATCTCCACGAAGGCAGGGTGCAACTCACCAGCAGATGTATTTGGCGGGGGCACATTTTTAAATTACATTGCGGTGTTATGAAGCCGCAGCACGAGGGCGGTCAGTCATTGACTGATGTCCGCCGGCCGGAGTGGCTGTGCGGTTCTGGGCGCTACAGTCTGGAACCGAGCGACCGCTACGGTCGCAGGTTCGAATCCTGCATCGAGCATGGATGTGTGTGATGTCTTTAGGTTAGTTAGGTTTAATTGGTTCTAAGTTCTAGGCGACTGATGACCTCAGAAGTTAGGTCGCATAGTGCTCAGAGCCATTTGAACCATTTTTGACTGATGTCCGTGGCAAGGCTGTTGCCGTTATGCGGGCACGCCATCTTCTATTTTCTGCCATGTCGACAGCTATCGGAACGTTATTCTCTGTCGTTCGCCCTGCAAGCATTTCACGGCCTCCTAATGTCGAGCCCCTAAGTGCCAAGCTACGGTATGTTCGCGTCATCTGTGTTGAGATCAGTTAAGTTGATGTCCAACTGCGATATCGTACTGTTTTCACTTGGAAAATACTACTGGCCAGTACTAGCGGTACAGCACCGACATCTGGCCTTACAACGGGTCCGGAATCGGCATTCACAACTGATATCCTCTCCTGGAAGTAGTCGTTCCAGAAGAGGATATCAGTTTACCCCTGGACTAAGTAGAACACAGTTACGCGACTTCTTGGCCGTTCTATTTCTGCGATTGTTAATGGTGTAGGTATTAGTGATTTCACCACGTTTACAGGCTACATGCTCGATACAGTACTGGAGGCGTAAATGCTTCCCCAATTAAGGCGCTGCAGTCATGGACAGTGCGGCTGGTCCCGGCGAAGTTTCGAGTCCTCCCTCGGGCATGGGTGTGTGTGTATGTCCTTAGGATAATTTAGGTTAAGTAGGGTGTAAGCATAGGGACTAATGACCTTAGCAGTTAAGTCCCATAAGATTTCATACATATTTGAACATTTTTTGAACGTCCCCAATCTTCAACGGGACTTGGAGAATATGCTTAGCAGGGTATTCGCTACATTTTCATTACGACGTTCTCTCTGGCTTTGGTTCCATCAATTGCATCGGTACAGGGTGAAAAGGACTTGTGTTTTAATTGAGCGACTATAATCCAAGAAAGAGGGGGGCGCTGTTGCCAGGCCTCATTTTTCTAACCCCTGCCCGCCTTGCCTCCATCAGTCTGGTTCCGAGAAGTTTCTTATTATTCATAAATAAAAACAAAAGAATGGACAAGTAGAAACATGGAACAGGAAACGTCGTGAGCAGGCCTCGGGATCCAAAATAAAAGTTGTATGATTAGTGCCTTGGGTGCAAGAGATCTCGGGTTCCAATTCCAAAGAGGCCCTACTTTTCCTTGTCTCGGCTACCACGCTTAGTGACGAACTTGTGAGTCTCTAAGAGAACGTTACGCAGGAGAAAAAACTGTGCGTCCGTCCAGGGATCCAAGAGACTGGTAAGTGCGTCATGAGTAAAACAATTCAAGTGACAGGATTGAACCGTCTTCATTTACATCTATGCTTACACAAACACTGGCACCTACGAAGATTCTCTTCGCTTCCCAAAAGCTAGTACATCACACGTACGTCTATTAAATGCATCAAAATGCCACACAGAGAAAGGAGAGAAGTGTTTTCTTCTTTTAATAATTCAGCATACACCATTTCCACAACAACCTTGGCCACATTTCGAGAAAAAATCGCAAAATACATCGCAAGGTTCCAACGAGACTCAAACGCGGATTGCTAGTTTCAAAGTGCAGAATGCCAACCATTGTATCATGGAACCGCTCGCTACTGCCGCTCTTAATTCAGCGTCTTCATGTCGTTGAGCTGATGCGATTTTACTAAATGCAACTCCAGCCTTCTCAGGAAATGTTTGCGTGGCAAATGAAGCAGCCACTGGCCACATATGAACTTTGAAAGTGAAAAATATACATTCGAAAGTAGCGAAAATTCTTGTCTGTATTCGTACACGGAATGATGTCGAAGACTCAGGTAAACAAAATCGCGACACTGCCACCTTCGTGGAGCGGATGCTGTATGCTGGAAGCAGTGTAACTATGAAAGTAGCTGTGGACACAGGGTACTGTCGAAAACTACATGCTGTCACAAACGATACGTAATGGGATAGTGTGTGAAATGATAACATTTTCACTGCACAGAGTCAATGTACTGTCACACAACTGACGCAGATCTTTCAGCATTCACGTACACTGGTGACAGCACAGCTCATGTTTTACGTGTTGGTTGAAGAAATCTGATGGAGAATATCATCCAATAATGGAAATGATCTTTTTATTTCACGACGGACGTATGATTTGGAAAGCACCTGAATTTATGGGGCATATGACGTGCAAAGCATCTGAATTCATTCAACGTCTTGAAAATTTTTCTCTCTTGAAGATGGAATTTTTGGTATGTTGCCAGTAGCTCCTTTAATTTCAACTGCATTCTGAAAACATATCTTCTTAGTTTGATTTCATTTACTGATGTTTGGCGTGTAGCAGTTTAATTACGCAACACTGAAACGTCCCCTTAGAAAAATTATACACGATTGTACTTAAACTGACACACAATACTTTTTTTTTTTTTTTTAGTGCAACGTAATCTGACTTTCAATAATCTCTACAAGAGAATGGCCCTGACTAACATTAACCTATATGTTTCACAAATCACTTACCTCACAAAAATCTTCATTACTACTACTGCAATACAGCGAGCGCCACTAATGCCAGCTAACTAAAAGATTCAAACTACGGAAGTCACTAACTACTGATAGGCACAGTTAGCAAATGAAAGATTTTAATAGAGAACCAACAATGTATTTACCTTAATAGTCATTATATATATATCAGTTCATGACATCAATTCTTACAAATTTCAAAACTCCGCCATCTCTCTCCCCACATCCACCACTGCTATCGGCTCACCTCCAACTGCGCAACGCTACACGCTGTAAGCATCCAGCTCCCGCTGCCCAGCACTACAATGGCAGACAACAATGCAAACCTGCCACAGACTGCACATGGCATAGCCAGTGGTTTTCATACAGATCGCTACGTGGCGGCGGCGTTACCACTAAAATAAAACTAAACATCCTACTTACATAGCCCCCATGCTCCCCACAAAAAAATTTACAAATTGTTTTGGGCAGTGGCCAATACAGATTTGAAAATTTTTTTTCATAATTACATTGACAAAGAAATGAAATGCACACACTTATCGATACAATGTTGGTCAAAAGCTAAAATTGCCTCACAGTCCATAAAGACAGTCCTTATCATTCATCAAAGAAAACTGCTGTGTTTTTCTCAAAGTCTGAGTAGTAAAAGAAAATGCACACACAAGTAGTGGATTTCTATGCAGTCTTGAAGAAGTAGTGTTGTCCTTCCAATGGAAAGACAGTGCTGACTCTTGACACGCAGACAGGTAATGGGCCACAACAGAGCAAACCCACAGCAGAGTCAGTCGAGGTTTTGAAGAATATTGGTAGGTAGGTAATCACAGAGTAGACCCCTTGTAGTTCTGGTAGAGATTACGGTATTGGTGGGCCACCAGAGATGCAGACCCACTGTAGACCTTGTAGAAATAATGGTATTGGTGGGTCATCAAAGGTGTAGACCCACTGTAGTCCTTGTAGAGATGGCCAACAGCCATTTGTTTGACTGTGCAGGCGCACAATCACCATTGAAGAGTCTTACGGATAATATAGCAAGTCCATAACCACCACTTGTGCACTCACAAAAATTGTTTTTGAAATATCCTTAGAACCAGAAATGCTGTTATCCAGTCCCTTACTGAATTATTAACACATGTGCAAACACTATCAGTCCCTACTTCTCACATATTATCCATATACTATGACCAACAGAAACGTGTGCAGTGAAATGTAA
Source organism: Schistocerca gregaria (assembly GCF_023897955.1). Classification (NCBI taxonomy): domain Eukaryota; kingdom Metazoa; phylum Arthropoda; class Insecta; order Orthoptera; family Acrididae; genus Schistocerca; species Schistocerca gregaria. The sequence goes on along the minus strand of NC_064921.1, from coordinate 967,571,271 downwards.
TTTACAAGTTACTAAATTCGATAAACTGGTGTCAATTAAAATTTTATAACATGAGAATACAATAACAAAAGGTACAAAATATATTACTAAAGAACATAATAGTACAGATAACATTTGGAGTAATACAGGCTTTACAAAAGATTAGAAATAAACATGCACATCTGTCTTACAAAAATTATGACACAAGTACATACATAAAGATCAGAATATCTTTTGAAACATCAAATTCACATATGAGCATCAAAACAGGACAGATAAATAATGTCTAAATATCTTTACAAACTAAATAACATATTGACATCTTGGATATTCGGGAATCCAGCCGGATGTTCGCGTCGTTCTCGCACGATATTTCAACAGCGTGCCTCGCTGTTTTCTTCAGGTGCTACCTGAGACTGGTCCTTGGGTCGATCGAGTCCAGTATTTATGCCTGGGAGGAGCTGGGCGTTCCCTAATCGGTCCGCGCCGAGTCGAGTGCCCCATCTGTGGTCCGCGCCCGCCAGACTCGGCTTCAACGGACCCCTCCAGTCGCGGATGTTCCGACTGCCGTCGGCGCCGGTTTTGGCCGTCCTCAACGGTTGTGGTTGTCATTTGAGGTGTGTCAGACCCGATCTGAGATGTTAGGTACTCTATCTCATGACTGTTACTACGGTTTCCACTTCTGTTGCGTGCTGGGCGCTCCCTAATCGGCCCAGCACGAGCTGTTGAAATATCGTGCGGCTGGATTCCCGAATATCCAAGATGTCAACAGATCGCCGGGAAAGCACGAAGAAATAAACACCATATTATTAATGCAAATTATATTTGAGGATAACAGTATTCCTCATCATAGTTCATGTAACTGAGTATTAGAAAAATTCTGCAACATAAGTCGTATCAGATAAACATATAAAGACTGGATATACACTCCTGGAAATGGAAAAAAGAACACGTTGACACCGGTGTGTCAGACCCACCATACTTGCTCCGGACACTGTGAGAGGGCTGTACACGCAATGATCACACGCACGGCACAGCGGACACACCAGGAACCGCGGTGTTGGCCGTCGAATGGCGCTAGCTGCGCAGCATTTGTGCACCGCCGCCGTCAGTGTCAGCCAGTTTGCCGTGGCATACGGAGCTCCATCGCAGTCTTTAACACTGGTAGCATGCCGCGACAGCGTAGACGTGAACCGTATGTGCAGCTGACAGACTTTGAGCGAGGGCGTATAGTGGGCATGCGGGAGGCCGGGTGGACGTACCGCCGAATTGCTCAACACGTGGGGCGTGAGGTCTCCACAGTAGATCGATGTTGTCGCCAGTGGTCGGCGGAAGGTGCACGTGCCCGTCGACATGGGACCGGACCGCAGCGACGCACGGATGCACGCCAAGACCGTAGGATCCTACGCAGTGCCGTAGGGGACCGCACCGCGACTTCCCAGCAAATTAGGGACACTGTTGCCCCTGGGGTATCGGCGAGGACCATTCGCAACCGTCTCCATGAAGCTGGGCTACGGTCCCTCACACCATTAGGCCGTCTACCTCTCACGCCCCAACATCGTGCAGCCCGCCTACAGTGGTGTCGCGACAGACGTGAATGGAGGGACGAATGGAGGCGTGTCGTCTTCAGCCTTGCTTCTGCCTTGGTGCCAATGATGGTCTAATGCGTGTTTGGCGCCATGCAGGTGAGCGCCACAATCAGGACTGCATACGACCGACGCACTCAGGGCCAACACCCGGCATCATGGTGTGGGGAGCGATCTCCTACACTGGCCGTACACCTCTGGTGATCGTCGAGGGGACACTGAATAGTGCACGGTACATCCAAACCGTCATCGAACCCATCGTTCTACCATTCCTAGACCGGCAAGGGAACTTGCTGTTCCAACAGGACAATGCACGTCCGCATGTATCCCGTGCCACCCAACGTGCTCTAGAAGGTTTAAGTCAACTACCCTGGCCAGCAAGATCTCCGGATCTGTCCCCCATTGAGCATGTTTGGGACTGGATGAAGCGTCGTCTAATGCGGTCTGCAAGTGCAGCACGAACGCTGATCCAACTGAGGCGCCAGGTGGAAATGGCATGGCAAGCCGTTCCACAGGACTACATCCAGCATCTCTACGATCGTCTCCATGGGAGAATAGCAGCCTGCATTGCTGCGAAAGGTGGATATACACTGTACTAGTGCCGACATTGTGCATGCTCTGTTGCCTGTGTCTATTTGCCTGTGGTTCTGTCAGTGTGATCATGTGATGTATCTGACCCCAGGAATGTGTCAATAAAGTTTCCCCTTCCTGGGACAATGAATTCACGGTGTTCTTATTTCAATTTCCAGGAGTTTACATAATGCTTTTCTTTCAATTCATCATAGTTAGTTTCTTATATAGTGTACCCCCTCTTAAGCTAACTTAAACCTACTGAGCTCAGATTCTAAACTAAGGGACGACGCAATGCAGCAACACAAAACAATTAACACAAACATCAATGACAAAAATGGGAATTGTGAAAGCAAGCAGCAGCAAATGCAATATCTTATGTCTAAACATGACAAAGCTCAAGCAGAAAAAATATTACACTAAAAACAACAATGTAGATAAGGGAAATGTCTATTCACATCTTAATGTCTATATAATTAAAATGGTGCACCACAACTTATTCTACGAGAAATATTACCAAGTAGTTGAAAAGAAAATTATGTATGCAGTTACTTTTATTAATCCCTTCTTATTGTTCTTTCCTTTCCAAGTGTTCCTTTTTCGAAGAACGTGGATCATAAAATTATTATTTAATAGATCTGTTGACAGAAAGTTTTCACATTAGCAAATGCATTTAATTTTATTTTATAAAAGCAATGCTACAACACAGCTGGAAAACAGATATCAAATGAAATAAGCATCTATGTACAAAGCATAAAAATATCATTCAATAGTGATGTGGCATTTCATAAGTTAGTAGAAATTCTCTCAATTCTCGTAGAAAGACGCTTGTCATTAAGAAAGTATCTTTCCAAGTAATGAGCGTGTCGTTTTCGCGATGCTTTCTACAAAGGAATGCCAATAGCGAGGATAATGGCCTCTTTTTTTTTGTGCCTCTGGAAGGCACATACTAATGGCTTGTTTCTAGGTGGCAGTCGTCCAGCTGGCTGCCCACGACGCATTACGTGCAGGTGGTCACTTTACTGTCTTACCGAAATATTTACGACACCAGTTTCCGCTACAGTGGCAGTCTCATATAAAAAATTTCACAGGTCAAGAATTTGCGTTACACACCTGTAGAAACAAAATTCTATTAATATAACAGTGTCCAAAATGTTTTCGTCGGCATTGTAATACATTCAAGCATTTACATACATTTCATAACTCTTAAACTACGATTCTTGGTTTCCAACAACCTTTTTCACAAACATGAGTCCCTAACCACTACTCATTATTCCTTACCTTATTCGTCGACACTGGTTCAATATTTCATAATAACAGATACGTAGCATCATGAAATAACTCATATAGCATCAGCTTATTGATCATAAACATACCGCAACAGCAAAATACACATAGTCATCGTAATAACAACATCATAACACCTCAGTCAAATTCTCAAAATCGTCGTAGCTTCCTCCACTAATTTCAAAACCTAAAAAAATCTCTGCTCATGTCAGAAGTGTCATCTACCTCAAACATACTTTAAAAATCATGATCTCATACCAAATATGTCATTCAAAGCTCCTATAGTATCACAATGGTTCTGAAAAAATATGAACATTTCACAAAGTACAGACAAAATACAATTTCGTAAGTGTGAAGTTATCCAACTGTGTAATTACGTAAACATCTGTCACTGATGTAGTAAAATGAATGTTTGTCTCTCCCAGTTAAATGATCAGATTGCTGTGTAATTAATGTGTTAGAGAAATAAGGTACCGATGTGTAAAGTTGTATAAGCAAATACCATATTAGCTAGGGCTCCTTGTGCTTGCCACACACATGGTACACAACGTAGGCGTGTACCCCCCTGAGGATTAATGTAATTATATTCTCAGGTGTTACAGATTACAGCAATGGAATGAAATGTATCACGGAAAACCTTTGTATCATTGAACTTCAAATATCTTCCAAAATAAATGTTTTAAGTACAAAATTAGTCACTCAAATACGCGTACTGTAGCACTAAACTTTGCGTCTTGTTGTAAGATAATCTCTGTGGAAGTGTCGCAGTTATCGTCCTCCGAAAGCTAAGTTCTGCAGAAGTCAATGTATTGACCTCATGATAAACAAAAGTGAAACGCTTTGCGTATAGATATCGTAGTGACTACGCTTATTGCCGTGATGAAGTAAGTACTGTACTGTAACGTATTGTTGTGCTACAGAAAAGGCTGTCTCATTGTAGCTATACCACAAAGTTACAACTAAAACATATTTTCCTTTCCAGAAGAATTCAGAAAAACTGTGCAGATATAAAACAGATACACCGCAAAAGCACAATGTAAATTGTGTCACACATTAGTAGCGTCGTGATATAATCGTGTAGCTATCAAAGAAACCAAATGCTAAGTCATCTTTAATCTCACAGAATGAATTTCAAGTAAAGAATGTCTTTTCAACTAAACCAAAATGTTGCATTAAAATCTCATTAACAGTATATGTTCTAAGTATGTAAGCCTTATAGTCGTTACGTAATCGTGCAACTAACAAGCAAGAATCAACAAATAACAACAATGTGTCGTCTGTCCACTATAACCATGCATTCGTAATTTCTGTTTAAAAATATTCCCTAGGTTCTAGACTGGATAGTTAACTTCAAAACATTGTTGCATGTTAACAATTTGTCAGTGTGACAAAGCATACTAGATATGTGAAGTGAAATGTTTAATGGCAAAGACAAAGTTAAAAAGCAGATTATCTCTTAATAAACGGTTTTACATGTAAAATGTGGTGTAAACCTTTATTCTTCCTAGTATGCAGACTGTCAACTGAAAAACAATTATCATGTGGTTAAGTCGGTAAGAAACACTGGAATTTTGCTCAAGGTTAGCTTATGTTATTTTTCTCTGAGCCCGCCGGCGCACGCGGCTGCCTGCGGTGGGAGTCATTGTCTGTTTCTTTTTTGGCGCGCGTCGTTATTGGGATTAGGAGACCTAACTTCTACAAATTCACCTTGCCGAGAGGGCCCTGCTCTGTTTGAATCCCGCCAGGTGTGATGCAATTCAGGTCTGTCGTTACGGTCATATCGTCTGTCATCATGTCGGTAATTTCTGTAATTAATTTCTTGTCGGTCACGTGGTGGAGAATTTCTCCCTGAATCGTATCTGCTCGCTGGACCGTTGCGTCTGAAGTTATTCTGTCTCCCTTGATAATAATTATTTTGGTTCCCGTATTGTATGTTTCTCTGATTGTGTCTGTGATATTCATTACTACGGAAATGCGATCTTTCTCTGTAACTATTACTCTGCCAGTGGTTGTCATATGGGTGGTGTCTGTTTTGGTCACGATTTGTGTTGTAAGAATAGACTTGTCGTGTCCAGTTATTGTTTCTTTCATCGCGGAATTGAGACGGATGTGACCTGTAGTGATTGTTGTGTTCCTGTTTTCGAGTTCCGCGATTGTCAGTGTCAATTTCTAATTCTTGTAAGAGCCCCTAAAAAGCTACAATGTCGTGTTTGCAACGTCTTGCCAAAATAATATGCCGTAAATGTTCCGGTAATTGGATTGAGCAAATGCGGATGTGTTCCGAAGGGCTGTAAGGGATTGAAAGATACTGATTCTTATGTAACATGTCTTCGAAATATTTCACAAGACTTGAAAATTCAGATTGTTCGAAATTTTTCATCATTATGATGCCATGTTTTACTCGGTCTTGGGTGGCTTGAGACCAATATGCTGAGAGGAAGGCATGGTAAAATTCTCCTTCACTGTGGCAATCGTGAATGACCGATCGCATTCTTACAGCTGGTTCATCCTCCAAGTAGCCACACATAAATTCTAATCTGTGTTCTAATGACCAGTTGGGGGGGAAACAATGAGAGAATTGATGAAGCCACGCTTGTGGATGAATGTCGTTGCCAGAATTCTTAAATGTTTAGAATTTAAGAGTAGTAATGAACAGCTTATAGTCAAAATCATCATGTCGGCGGGTCGCATGTCGGTCATTGTTACGTAGTTTCGGCGGTTCCATCTCAAAATTCGGTGTACTTTGCCAATTTCTTTCATAATCTCCAAAGTGCCCTGTGTTATTATTTAGTGGCAGTTCCGTATTTTTATGTCCCTCTTCCCCGTATTGGAGTGCTAGTGTCCTCTGAAATACGTAATTCTTGTATTACCTGTGTCAGCTGATCTTGTACTTCCCGGATTTGTCTTTGGTGTTGCGTATCAATTTGATTGTGATTTGGTTTGAATTTCCTAATTTGTTCCAACTCTTCTGTGTCATTAAAGACTACCGGTTTTGTGTCATTCAGATTATCATCTAACTTCGTAGATAAATTATTTAGCTGATCCGAAAGTTCAACTACTTTCTCTGATAATGAACCAATGTCCTCCATGTGTCTTTCTGAACCAATTTTCAGAGTATCTAGTGTGTCCTGTAAGTTTTCTTGAGTTTTTGCAAGTTGTGTAACCGAATCGGTAGATGCAACTGAGTCAATTTTAGCTTGCAAGGTCTCATGATTTTCATGAACAATAGTTTGCAGTTATTTTGTGGCTGCTTCGTGATTCTGTAATGCATTTTCATGCTGCGAAAAAATAGGTTGGAAATGCTCACAAATTTGTGTTTTTACGTCATTACAGATTTTTGATATATCTATTCGATGTTATGTAATACAGTAGTTAAATCTTCACATGTTTGTTCAAGCGTATGTTTCACTGAGTCTAACTTTTGAAGCTTTTGTTCCATTGAGTCTAACTTTTGAAGATTTTGCTGTGTTTGACTCTGATTTTGTTCCATTATGTCTAACTTTTGAAGATTTTGCCCCATTTGTTTCTGATTTTGTTCCATTTGTTGCATTAATTGCAATAATAATGTATTCGTGTCTGGAATCTGCTTTTCTATGGTTTTTGGCAGTGCATTTTCGCGGCAACATTTACATCTTGACAGGCAGAAAATGTGTCTTGACTCATTTGAGAAAACGGTGAGGACCCATAACCTAAGTCTACAGTATTTGCAATATTGTGTTCTGTCGTTTCAGATTCCTGAGGCGAGCTGTTGCCGACTGATCGATCGATATTTGTTCCCTGTTCACTACTTGTGTCATTGTGTACACCATTATTTGCCGCCCGCTCCATTTCCCTACACACAATTACCAAATTACTACTTCCAATGTCTGTTAATTCACTACACAGTGGTGCTGATAAGGGACGCTCGTCGTCACTATTATTTCTCAGTTTACTTTGGAGCCTAGTGTTACGTTTTTCACACGCCATTATTGTCACAATATTTCACACGATAACACATAAATTCACAATTTGAAGAGCAATAATAAGAGAACACATTAACATAGCACTGAAAATAACATCTAGTTAATTGCAAGCGAAGCTGCGAAATACTTGGTGCAAATCTACATGCATGCCACAACTGTTTTATTGTACAACAATGAAAGACTGCAACTACAAAGGAAATTCTCTCTATGATTAGCGCTAGCAATAAACAAAGTCTACACTAACTACACAAACTACAAGAAAAAATCAGAAGATTCCAGTGAGGTATCCTTGGCTAAAGGTCGACATATGAAACGTCCCCTTAGAAAAATTGTACACGATTGTGCTTAAACTGACACACAATATTTTTTTTTAGCGCAACGCAATCTGACTTTCAATAATCCCTACAAGAGAATGGCCCTGACTAGCATTAACCTATATGTTTCACAAATCACTTAAATCACAAAAATCTTCGTTACTCGAACTACTGCATTACAGCAAGCGCCACTAATGCCAGCTAACTAAAACATTCAAACTACGAAGTCACTAAATACTGATAGGCACAGTTAGGAAATGAAAGATTTTAATAGAGAACAAACAACTTATTTACCTTTATATATATATATATATATATATATATATATATATATATATATATATATATATATATCAGTTCATGACATTAATTCTTACAAATTTCAAAACTCCGCCATCTCTCTCCCCACGTCCACCACTGCTGGCGGCTCACCTCCAACTGCGCAACGCTACGCGCTGTAAGTATCCAGCTGCCGCTGCCCAACACTACAATGGCAGACAACAATGCAAACCAGCCACAGACTGCACACGGCACAGCTAGTGATTTTCATACAGAGCGCTACATGGCGGCGGCGTTACCAATAAAAAAACCTAAACATCCTACTTACAACACATAGAGTTTTAAAAATGACAAACATTACAAAGTTAAAAAAGAAAGTTCCAGAGAGTGTGGGCATGTTATTGTTTGGACCGTTTCTCATATTTGTTAAAACCTCACTTTTCGGAGTAATATTTATAATGTCATAATAGTACTACAGCATACATAAATGGAATATCATTATTTCAAAATAGAATGGAAAAATACATTAAACCTCTGTTACAGGGTTGAATAAGGCGAAAATGTGAAAAGTGTTCGGGAATATTGTCCCAAGATACAACACTCTCCTCCACGTGTACAAGATGTAGCGTGTAGAAGTGTAGATACTTCTATATTTGGTAGCCTAATATTCACACACGTCTGTTCGGTTTTTTTTTTTCTCTGTGTCAAACCGTTTTCCCACAAACACATCACCAACTTTACAACCTGTTATTTTAAGCAAGGCTGCAACTGTACTACTGAACGGACTACGTCTATCCGTACACACTAACCGTTTTGCGTCCATGTTTCCACATTTTAACACCTGACCTCCTGCCAGGAAGAAAAGAAAATAGTGCACCTGAAAAGACGACATCGATTTTGATTCGTTGACAGCATATGAAGCATGAGGGAAAGTAAATCTACTGATAATTGTTTTAATGTTATCCAGCTAAATGCAACGGCCTTGCCGCAGTGGATACATCGGTTTCCGTGAGGTCACCGTAGTTAAGCGCTGTCGGACGTGGTCGGCACTTGGATGGGTGACCATCAACATCTACATCTACATCCATACTCCGCAAGCCACCTGACGGTGTGTGGCGGAGGGTACCCTCAGTACCTCTATCGGTTCTCCCTTCTATTCCAGTCTCGTAGTGCTCGTGGGAAGAAGGATTGTCGGTATGATTCTGCGTGGGCTCTAATCTCTCTGATTTTATCCTCATGGTCTCTTCGCGAGATATATGTAGGAGAGAGCAATATACTGCTTGACCCTTTGGTGAAGGTATGTTCTCGAAACTTTAACAGAAGCCCGTACCGAGCTACTGAGCGTCTCTCCTGCAGCGTCTTCCACTGGAGTTTATCTATCATATCCGTAACGCTTTCGCGATTACTAAATGATCCTGTAACGAAGCGCGCTGCTCTCCGTTGGATCTTCTGTGTCTCTTCTATCAACCCAATCTCGTACGGATCCCACACTGTTGAGCAGTATTCAAGCAGTGGGCGAACATGCGTACTGTAACCTATTTCCTTTGTAGACTGATTGCATTTCCTTGGGATTCTTCCAATGAATCTCAGTCAGGCATCTGCTTTACCGACGATCAACTGTATGTGATCATTCCATTTTAAATCACTCCTAAAGCGTACTCCCAATAATTTATGGAATTAACTGCTTCCAGTTGGTGACCTGCTATTTTGTAGCTAAATGATAAGAGATCTATCTTTCTATGTATTCGCAGCACATTACACTTGTAATTGAGATTCAATTGCCATTCCCTGCACCATGCGTCAATTCGCTGCAGATCCTCCTGCATTTCAGTACAAATTTCCTTTGTTACAAACTCTCGATGCACCACAGCATCATCTGCAAAAAGCCTCAGTGAACTTCCGATGTCATCCACAAGGTCATTTATGTATATTGTGAATAGAAACGGTCCTATGACACTCCCGTGCGGCACACCTGAAATCACTCTTACTTCGGAAGAGTTCTCTCCATTGAGAATGACATACTGCGTTTTGTTATCTAGGAACTCTTCAATCCAATCACACTATTTGTCTGATAGTCCAAATGCTTTTACTTTGTTCATTAAACGACTTGAGGAAGTCAAGAAACACGGCATCTGCCTCTGAACCCGTGTCTATGGCTCTCTGAGTCTTGTGGACGAGTAGCGCGAGCTGGATTTCACACGACCATCTTTTTCGAAACTCATACTGATTCCTACAGAGTAGATTTCTAGTCTCCAGAAAAGTTATTATACTCGAACACGATACGTGTACAAAAATTCTACAACTGATCGACTGATTGACGTTAGAGTTATAGGTCTACAGTTCTGCACATCTGTTCGACGTCCCTTCTTGAAAACGGGGATGACCTGTGCCCTTTTCCAATCCTTTGGAACGCAACGCTCTTCTAGAGACCTACGGCCGCCATGCGCTGTTTGCCATTTTTCGGGATGCACTCAACCTCGTGATGCCAATTGAGGAGCTACTCGACCGAATAGTAGCGGCTTCGGTCAAGAATACAATCATAACGACCGGGAGAGCGGTGTGCTGACCTTACGCTCCTCCTATCCGCCTCCTCCACTGAGGATCACACGGCGGTCGGATGGTCCCGATGGACCACTTGTGGCCTGTAGACGGAGTGGTTTTTTGCCCGCCCAAAGACAGCTTCATGGCATTGCTACCAGAGCACCATCTGTGTCTACCTTTTAATAGGAAATGCTCACAGCCAGAAGGTTCAGTTTTTGCAGTCGTGTGACGCAAGGAGGCAACGATGCTGCAGAGACGCCTCCTGCAGCCAAATGAGCGAGTTTGAAAGGGGTCAAACTGCGGTTAACCGAATGACAGGATGGTCGTTTCCGAGAATAGCCACAAAAGTTGGTCGTATTGTGTCAGTTGAGCAATGATGGGGTTATCAGTGGTCACTTGAACCTTCTCACCAGTACACGAGGTGAGAAGCAAACACGCCTCCCAGGATTGTCGTATCACAATGGTAGCAGTGGAAGATCATATAGTTACCGCAGCATGGAAAAGTGGTCAACAAGAATCATTGCGAACCGGTTATTAGCAGTGAGACTAGAGGTACACACACCTCTAGCCCGTCTTCCACTCACACTATAGCATCGACATCTTCTGCTCGAGTGGTGCCCTCGGACGATCACTTGGAAGATGGAATGGCGCGCCGTACATGCAACGTAGACCTGGTGAGCGTTGTCTCATAGAGTGCATTCATCCAAGACACGCTGACCCACCTCAAGTCCTTTGGTGTTACGTTAGAGTTACAGTATAGGGTGCTAACCAACGTTCGGTACATACAGAAGGTGCTTAGACCCTTTCTTTTGCCGTTCTTGCAACAGGAAAATTATGTGTCGTTCAAACAGTATAATGCTCCCTAACACACTTGCAGTGAAACACGACGCAATCAGCTAGAGCTGCTGCAACTTCCCTGGCCGGAGCGACCTCCGGACGTGTCTCCAAATGAGCGTGTGTGAGATATGATGAGACTAGAAGTGACTTGTGTGACTTGCCAATCAACAACCCTTACAGAACTACGAGAACAGGTTGATCAGGGGTAGCAGAACGTACCCCAGGAGGGCATTCTCCATGTGTACGGTCGACTGTGTACCAGAGTCAGAACATGCTTTGTCGTCAGTGGAGGTTACACCGTGTACTACTACGAGTGTTTCAGCGTGGGTCTATAGCAGGTATCTCCGAACCGCTTCTGCTATTGATCTGTAGATGTAATCACCCCATGTACCCCTTACACACTGACGCAACAACAAATCGTGAATGTATCGGAAGCCTCTAAAAGGGCATACATTACTTTACCAAACAGCGTACTTTGAGGTACTAACCAATTTAATAATTATTACTCTTAAGAGCTGTCATTATTAGTCTTCAAATGAAGTAAATACCTATTAATGTAGTTTAGTACACTGCCCTCAGAAACCACTTATATCCGTTACATCCTGTATAATAACAATCAAAATAACATTAAAAATACCTGAGTCTGTGTGGCAGACAAGACCGTTTTGTCTCATGAATTAAGAGAACTGTGCCTTTGGTGGGTATGTTGGGAAAGAAACATTTCGCTGTCTGGTAGGGGAAACGATAAATGTAATTTTGGCGGGCCGAGGCAAGACGTGAACGAGAGGAAACCAGCAGGACAGTATGTTGATGTGTTTCCCAAGCAGCTACTTCCGATGCATCACATCAACGTGTGTGCAGGGTCAAATGGTACAAATGACTCTGAGCACTATGGGACTTAACATCTATGGTCATCAGTCCCCTATAACTTGGAACTACTTAAACCTAACTAACCTAAGGACAACACACAACACCCAGCCATCACGAGGCAGAGAAACTCCCTGGCCCCGCCGGGAATCGAACCCGGGAACCCGGGCGCGGGAAGCGAGAACGCTACCGCACGACCACGAGATGCGGTGCAGGTCAGATAATGTCCTTACGTCACAGCTCAGTGACGAGTGACATCGGTAATAGAGGAGCCGGCGCCCGATCCTTTGTACAGGCCTTATTATATTAACAAGCACGTGTGGGTACACCACTAAACCACTACTAGAAACTACTGCCTGCCATCCATGGTTGTCCACAAAGCATGTTTACGCCAACCAGTAGACTGCTTGTATGGCATCACTTTCATGCTGGTTCGAAACATTTCTAGCGTTCAGCTCTTACAAGGAGAGTACGCCTACTCGTCATCGCAGAATTCGTACCAATTCACGGTACATGTAGGGCGTGGTGACATATGAAAGTGTCCCAAGTGGAACTTCAGATGGCAAAGCATTTAAGAAATAACAGGAATTTTTATTCGGGTTTATCACCATGTGCACAGCTTCTGCGTAAGTTAACGGTACTTGCTAAAAGAATGAAATACGTTGGTTATTGAATTCTGCGAAGAAATGTTAAAATATTTCATTTCGACACTAACAAGTGCTTGAAAGAGGCAGCCATAGTTAACATTATATACATACCAGGCTGGAAGAAGCACTAGAAATCGCCAAAACTGGCTACTTCTGCTGAAAAACTGATCGAGCTCGTACAGTCATTAAGGCACTGTATTCACTTTCAAGAATACCGCTTTTGAATTACCTTTCCGGATATCTAGATTTAGGTTTTAAGGCGACGGCCACCGCAGCTATACTGATAAGCTCACAACTGTATCCTTCTCTATTCTAATGTTAATTCATTAATCTGCTCTTTTTTTCATGAGCTTCTAGATCATTAAATCAATCACCAACTTTCCTCCACATTGGATAAAGTACAGCTGTCCACGTAGTGAGACCTTTATGTCCGTCAAAATAGAATTCAGTGCAAAAACATGGATGAGAATGAAGTAGCGGGAAATGTTCACAACGAAAATATCATGCTACACTGAAAGTATTTCTTGGGAATGCGCACTGTTACTAACTTTTACTTCATCACCTTGCGTACCAGAAGAGAGGTTTGCAAGAAGGTTGGTTGCCAAGGGGAACCAAATATAAAACTGTATTATTTTTATTAGTTGATTGTTACGTTATGAACCTGAATTAGCACCCCGATATTTGACATCGTAATTCGGCAAACAGACATTATGCTGCAGCTTGCGCAGAGCAAATGTAAATAAGGTGCTGTTTTGCATACAAACATCATTATTTAGTACGATATAATGAATGCTAAAGCAAACATTTAATTGGGGTGTGTTAGTTCAAAAAGTTAACATTGTTTTAATTGCGCTGGTGGGCTAAAACACATGCATTACTGTTGTTTGCGCGTCTAAAAAACAAGTAGCCGCTCTTTCGCATCGTGTGTACGTTTGCAGACTGCAAAAATTGCTTACGTATCACCTGCGTCTGCAGTTAACTCGAACCGAATTATATCTTCAGGTTTTTTTCGGTTTTTGGAGAATTAAAATGACATTTTCCTTGGCCAGGTGATGGTGTGTGAATTTCATTACTTTAACCATGTTCTGTTGAAAAGAGATGAAAATATAAGGTTTATTATAATAGATATGGAGTACAATTTGTCTTAAATGTCGAAGAAGTGCTACCTTGGCAATTGTACTAAAAAGTGGGGTGAGGGAGAGGGCTGAGAAGTGTCTTTTAAGTACATAACTCTGAGAATTAAGAGAACGGAACGGGGCAGATCCAAATATTCATTTCAGACGTACTGAGCAAATTGCTGTTAGTAGCCAAATCATTCGTTCGAACTGTCCAGAATGTTCTTCAAATCAGTCACGAACAACTATGACCTGGTTACATGGCGCATTGTCATCCTGAAAAATGCCATCGTTGTTTGCGAACTTGATAGGCAGCAAATCGTCTTCAGTAGCCGAACATAATAACTATTTGCAGTGAATAATCGGTTCAGTTGGACCGCAGGATCCAGTCCGTTCCATGTACATACAACCTACACTGTTATGGAGCCACAGTGCTTTGTTGACAATCTGGGTCTATGGCTTCAGCAGGTCTGCGCCACACTCGAACCCCGTCATCAGCTCTTACCACCTGAAATCGGGATCGCCTGACGAGACCACGGTTTCCGAATTGTCTAGGGCTTAACCTATATAGTTATGGGCTCACGAGAGGCGCTGCCGGATATGTTGTGGTGTTAGCAAAGACACTGTCGTCGGCCTTCTGCAGCCATGGTCCATTAATGCCGGATGTTGCTGCCCAGTCCAATAGGATACGTTCGCCGTATGTCCCTCTCTGGTTGTTTCAATCAGTCTTGCCTGACTTTTAACATCTACAAGTCTACGCAAACGACTCAGTTCTCAAACGCTAAATGAAAACTGTCGGCCACTGCCGGCCACGGTGGCCGAGCGGTTCTAGGCGCTTCAGTCCGGAACCGCGCAACTGCTAACGTCCCAGGCTGGAATCCTGCCTCGGGCATGGATGAGTGTGATGTCCTTACGTTAGTTAAGTTTAAGTAGTTCTACGTTCTACGGGACTGATGACCTCACATCTTAAGTCCCATAGTGCTCAGAGCCATGTGAACCATTTTTTTGTCGGCCACTGCATTGTTCATGGTGACAGGTATTCCATGGGAAATGGCATTCGCGGCACGCTCTTGACACTGTGGATCTGAGGATATTGAATTCCTAACGATTTCTGAAATGAAATGTCCATTGGGGTCTAGCTATGTCTACTATTCCTAATACAAAATCTGTTAACTACCGTCGTGCAACAATAATCACGTCACAAACTTTTTCACACGAATCGCCTGAGGGGAAATGACAGCTCCGTCAAAGCACTGCCATTTTATGTCTTGTGTACGCGATACTACCGCCACCTTCATATGTACATATCGCTGTCCCATATCCCTTGTCGTCTCAGTGCAAATATTATGACAAAAATCTATGGCGCGTGTGAACACAAGAAATCCTAGGACTAGATAAGAAGTGATTCTCTAGACATGTTAAATATGATATGCAATATCAGCAAGAATTAGTCATATTTTGAAGGTATATTAATTAAAGAAATACAAAGAACCGTAACGAACGATACAATTTTAACGCGAAAAAAAAACAACTTAGGAATGTAAAGTGTATCTTACCGTGAAATAGCCGTCTGAAGATGAACCTGTGTGTGTAAAACCGATATCGGTGCTATTTCAATACATAAATAGTAATGTAAAAAGTGGCTGGTGGCTGTTACTTTCAATGTAAGACTCAGACTATATTTTACACACAGCCACGGGCTCAGACTGTCAGTTTTCGACAAAACAGCATTAAGCTTACCTCGCAGGTATTGAGAAACGTTCACGCTTTAAAAAGATGTAAAATAAACCTACCGAACCTAAAGTGTATCTTAACGTGAACTAGCCGTCTGAAGACAACTCTGTCGGTTCGAAGCCGGTAATGGCGTTTTTCTTAGATAAAAGTAGCACTGCAAAAATTGGATGGTTGCTACTTCTGTGTAAGAGTCAATTTATATACCTTTCATTTGCGTCTTCTTGAAACAAGATTCGTTA
The DNA here is from genome assembly GCF_023897955.1 of Schistocerca gregaria. NCBI lineage: Eukaryota > Metazoa > Arthropoda > Insecta > Orthoptera > Acrididae > Schistocerca > Schistocerca gregaria. Next base: position 967,555,314 of record NC_064921.1, on the reverse strand, counting down.
TTTGTCTCTAAAAACGGTGTTAACAATAGACATGGTTCATGTATAAACAGAAAGTCAGAAAAAATAGCAAATTAAATCATTTTTACCCAGAGACGGAGTGAAAACATTCATATATACTGCAATTCTTAGAGACTTGTTTCAGATTGACTAGTCTCACATAAACTGAACATTTGTGAAGCTGGAAGGCGGGTGAAAATAGTCGTATACTAGCTGATACGGTCACTCAGACTACTTTCATTCGATTGTTTCATTCGAGCAAAAAACTGAATGAATGAAAGTACATTCGAGTGGCCAATCGGCTGTTAACCCACTCTGTTGTCTCATAACTACTCCCTGCTACAGGCGGGATTTTGACAAAAAAAGGACGTCGTTAATGTTGCGTTTGTTGTTCATACTAAGTGCTTCACACAATTGACCAGCGTAGTCTTTTTAATGGAACAAGGCACGTCCGCCGTAAAGCTCTCTTTGATGCGTCTTCTTTGAGATCCTGCAATCAATTGCGAGAAACCGCCGGTGGCAAGGCAGCGTTCCTGACTCGTAGGCTTCCCGCCACACAAGATGCGGGCAGACACACAAGCCGTAAGCCCTGGCGGCTGCCGCACCACAAACACAAAGAAAGAGACCGAGCCCGCCGGGACCGCGCCTTGCCGTGTCAAAGGACGCCGTGGTAATTAGCTCCGCCGCCGCCGTCGCCGCCTTTCTGCGCGGTCGCTATTTTAACGCGACGGTAGTTACAAAGGCTTGTTCACGACACCAGAGCGCCTTGAGCCATAACAGTCGTAATGTATGAACCGACCGCTTACTACATCACTAACTGCAACAGGCTCTACGAGCAAGTGGCAAGTAATTGATTAATGAATGAATGTCTGCTTGTTCTACGGCCATATCAGCGTTTGTTGGAGGGCTGAACACGCATACATACAAGCTGGTATATCAAAGGTATGTTCTCTCCGTGTCTCGTTAACAACGGATAAAATACCACATAAACTGGCACCATGCTGTAATTTTTTCCTAATTTGTAAGACTCTGACGCTGTGTTCTGTAACACTTGTAAAACTGACCTGAGTCGCCAGTTCGTCGATGATTGATATTTCCTACCTCACAGATTTCCATTACCTCCGAAGATGCTGTGTTGTAGCGTTATGGTAGTGGCCTTTACGGCATTCGTGGTAAAACTTGGTCCTCTATAAGAAATATTGAAAGTGGAATGTTGAAATTTGTGTGAATTCCTAAGCGACAAAACTGCTTAGGTCTGTGGTCCATAGACTTGCACACCTCTTAAACTATCTTATGCTAAGAATAAAACACACACACACACACACACACACACACACACACACACACACACACGCTCATGGCCCTGGGAGTACTCGAACCTCCGGCGGGAGGGGTCGTGCATTCCGTAATGTGGTGCCTCAAACCGCGCAGCTACTCCGCACGACTTCAAAGTGAAGATAGTCCCCTAATTGAGATGGCAACTCAATAAAGATGTGTTATGTCTGATAAAATACCTACTGTCTCCTAGCCCTAGAGTATTTAAATGCTCAAGATATTTTCAGTAAGATTATCAAAGTACTTAGACTAAACAGTTTTAGCGTCTCATTTCCCTTGAAACAGTCTGACGTGAACGTAATAACTAGCGTTACGTTTGACTATGAGGGTTAACAATAACACTTTGGCGCAGTTATGAAGACAATATCTGGAGGCAGTATATATACTGGCTACTCCTAAGCAAGTGGCTCAGACAGAATCGCGTACTGGGTACTACGTTTGCTGAAGTCCGGACTTTTAACATTACCAACAGAAGGAAGCGTCATGACTGCAGAACTTGTCGCGATACTAGAAGCACTTCATTTCGGCCCTCGATTTGGAACATCTCTATATTTCCTACTCAGTGACTATTTATCTGCTCTAGAACAGTAAACGTTCTAACACCTGATGACGGAAAACTCCATTTTACACTAGATTACAGAAGTGTTGACATCGCTGTCTGGTTATGAGCGTACTGCTAATTTCACTTATTTGAAATCACCCTGAGGGACCACAGAAGAAGAAGTTGTCAACCTCTTCCCCAAAGAAGCTAACGGATAGCAATCCCAAGACGGATAACCGACATGTCCTACACAGACGGGTGACAGAAGATTGGCTACGGAAATGTAAGGAAACAAGTCACAAAGGCAAGAAGCATGCAATAATCCACTCGTCGGTCTCCTGATCATAAAAAGCTATTTCAAATTCAGTGCCTGGGCATTTTACCTTTCTAATAGCCACACTCAAAATTTAGCCACGGGTGTTTCTGTAAACATCTTTACAGGCGGGACATGGTAGGGTCTCTGTTCTTGTGAAGAAGAAGACATAGATCACAATTGCTTTGTTTGCACCAGCCTGCAAGGAAGTACCACAAACCTTTTATGACGACTTGTGAAGCTCGGACGTCCATTGCCAGCTTGAGTGTCGGCATTGTTAGCGATACTGGATCGTAAACTTTGCACGCAATGTAATGATTCAAAGTCGCCACAGGAATCCGCTTCTAAGATGCCCTGATTCGTGCATGGATAACAAAAGTGGCTAACACGGCTGCTAGCGGAAATTGGGGAACCCGGGTTCGAGTCCCAGTCCAGCACAAATTTCTGTTGTCGTCATTCCATTATCCAACTGATGGTTGTTCGTATTCGCAGCCGCGAATACATTCGTGTATTTCAGAACAGCTGCCATCGCCACAGTGACTGTTCCTTCGGACATGAATGCATATTCGATATAACATTATATCGTTCCTCTTAACAACACAGGCACTGCAGTATCGAATATCGAAGACTTCCGTTGTTCAATACACTGGAGCGGTCAAGTCTCCGAATACGCCGATGCGTATGATGATACAGGTGTCCAGAAAAAGACTGCCTGATTTCAAAATTAAATATCTCGAAAACAATGCAGTAAACGGTCTTCAGTCCCAAACTTCCATATGTCTTCAAGCGCGTGTCTACTAACTGCACGCGTATATCATAATATATGTCCCCGTACAGGGAGGACATTTTAATTGATAGTCTCTTGCCCGGTGTCGGCGGATAAATACGATATTGCAAGCGCCTGTGTTGTTCAGAAGTACGATGCACTGTTCGTTCGTACCTACATTCAGAATTGCATCGTACTTCTGAACATCATAGGCACAGCAGAATGGTATTACATCTGTTAATCGTATTTCTATCAAATATGTCTCATGTGTCCTAGTTAAATATTGTTATGATTAAAATCCAAGAACCAATGACTGTATTACATCATTAAGACTCCACAGGACGACTTATCTGTTGAGAGGGCAGACAGACATGTGGTTCCTGTAGATGAGCAGCAGCCTTTTTAGTAGTTGCAAGGGCAATTGTCTGGATGGTTGTCTGATCTGGCCAACCAAAACGTTCTTACTGAGCTAGTACTTCGGACGGCTGAAGGCAAGTGGAAACTAAAGCTGTAATTTTTTTCGAGGACAGCTCTACTGTATGGTTAAATGAAGATGCCGTCCTCTAGGATAAAATATTTTGGTCGTAAAATAGTCTCCACTCTGATCTCCGGCCGGGGACTATTCAGGAGGATGCCGTCACCCAGGAGAAAAAAAGACTGGCATTTTATGAATTGGTGCGTGGAGTATTAGACCCCTTAATCGGGCAGGTAGATTAAAAAGGCAAATGGACATGGTAAAGTTAGATGTAGTGGGAATTAGTAAAAGAACATCTGGTCAGGTGAATGCAGGGTCATAAATACAAGATCCGATAGGGGTAATGCAGGGGTGGGTTTAATAACGAATAAGAAAACAGGAACCTGCGCAAGTTACTTTGAACAGCTTAGTAAACGCATTGTTGTAGCCAAGATAGACATGAAGCCCATACTGCCACAGTAATTCAAGTTTACATGCCAACTAGCTCGGCAGATGATGAAGAGATTGAATAAATATGAGATAAAAGAAATTATTCAGATAGTTAAAGGAAACAAAAATGTAAATAAGACAGGAGACTGGAATTTGACAGTAGGAAAATGAAGAAAAGGAAAAATAATAGGTGAATGAAAGAGGAAGCCGCCTGGCAGACTTTCGCAGAGAGCATAATTTAACCATCGCTAATACTTAAGGATCGTAAAAGAGGGCTGGTTATGTGGAAGAGACCTGGAGACACCGGAAGATTTCAGATTGATAATACAATAGTTAGACACAGTTTTGGGACGCAGATTTTAAATTTTAAGACATATCCAGTGGTAGATGTGCCGCGAATCACATTTATTGGTTATGAACCGTTGATTAAAAGATGAATTAACTGGAAAAACGTGCGAAAAACAGGACCTGGATAAGTTGAAAGAGCCAGAGATTGTTGAGATTTACAAAGGAAACGTTAAGCAACGTTTGATTACAACATGGGAAAGAAATATAGATTTTAAATTGCAAGCCATTTTCAGTGGTAGATGAGGCTGTAACCACTATTTATTGGTTATAAATTGTAAATTAAAAATGAAGTAACTGGAAAAAAGGTAAGAAAGTAAGAAGATGGGACCTGGATCAGTGGAAAAAAACAGCGTTTGTTGAGAGTTACTGAGGGAGCATTAAGCAACATTTGACTATAACAGGGGAGATAAATACAGTGTAAGACGAAAGGGTAGTTTTAAGAGTCGAATTTAAAAAAAAGTAGCACAGCATCAAATAAATGAAAAGACAAGTCCTAGTGGAAATCCTTGGATAACACAGGAGGTACCGAATTTAATTGATGAAAGATGTAAATTCGAAAATATAGCAGCTGAAGGAGGCAAAAGGGAACACAGACGTTTAAAAAATGAGACTGACAGGAATTGCAGAATTGCTAAGCATGAATGGATAGAGCGCAAATGTAAGGATTTAGAAGTCTATCTCGCTAGGCGAAATATAGATAACGCCTACAGGAAAATTAAAGAGGCGTTTGGGGAAAAGGTAAGCAACTGCATGAAAGTTGGCAGGAGTATGTAGAGTGCCATACAGGGGAGGTGGACGTGAAAGCAATATTACAGAATGGGAAGTGGACATAGATGAAATGAGATGGGAGGTATGATACTGCGAGAAGAAATTGACAAAGCTCTACATCTACATCGATACTCCACAAGCCACCGTAAGATGCGTGCGTGGGGTACCCTATACCACTACTAGTCAGTGTGTGGCGGAGGGTACCTCTATCGGTTCTCCCTTCTATTCCAGTCTCGCGTTGTTCGTGGAAAGAAGGACTGTCGGTATGCCTCTGTGTGGGCTCTAATCTCTCTGATTTTATCCTCATGGTCTCTTCGCAAGATATACGTAGGAGGGAGCAATATACTGCTTGACTCCTCGGTGAAGGTATGTTCTTGAAACTTCAACAAATGCCCGTACCGAGTTACTGAGCGTCTCTCGTGTAGAGTCTTCCACTGGAGTTTGTCTATCTACTCCGTAACGCTTTCGCGATTACTAAATGATCCTGTAATGAAGCGCGCTGCTCTCCGTTGGATCTTCTCTATCTCTTCTATCAACCCTATCTGGTACGGATCACACACTGCTGAGCAGTATTGAAGCAGGGGGCGAACAAGCGTACTGTAACCTACTTCCTTTGTTTTCGGATTGCATTTCCTTAGGATTCTTCCAATGAATCACAGTATTGCATCTACTTTACCGAAGATCAACTTTATATGATCATTCCATTTTAAATCACTCCTAATGCGTACTCCCAGATAATTTATGGAATTAACTGCTTCCAGTTGCTGACCTGCTATATTGTAGCTAAATGATATGGTATCTTTCTTTCTATGTATTCGCAGCACATTACACTTGTCTACATTGCGATTCAATTGCCATTCCCTGCTCCATGAGTTAATTCGCTGCAGACACTCCTGCATTTCAGTACATTGTTCCATTCGCCAATAGAGGGATGGAAAAACGACTATCTATATGACTCCGTATGAGCCATAATTTATCGTATCTCAATTTTATGGTCCTTACTTGCAATGCACGTTGGCGGCAGTAGAATCGCTCGACAGTCACCTTCGAATGCCGGTTCTCTAAATTTTTCAACAGTGTTCTTCGAAAAGAATGTCGCGGTCCCATTTGAGTTCCCGAAGCATCTCCGTAACACTTTCGTGTTGTTACAACTTACCAGTTACAAATCTAGCAGCGCGCCTTTGAATTGTCCTTCAATCCGACCTGGTACGGATCTCAAACACTTTAGCAGTACTCAACAACAGGTAGCACCAGCGTCCTATGAGCAGTTTCCTTTACAGGTCAACCACTCTTTCCTAAAATTCTCCCAATGAACCGAAATACACCATTCGCCGTCCCTACCACAGTTCTCACATGCCTGTTCCATTCCATTTCGCATTGCAATGTTACGCTCAGATATTTAAACGACACTTGTAATAATGTATGCGAACATTACAGGTTTCATCTTCCTATCCATCCGCATTAACTTACAGCTTAGACACGTTACCGTGCACCACGGCATTATCGGCAAACAACCGCAGACTACTGCCAACCCTGTCCACCAGATCATTATTCTATATACAGTAGAGACCAACAATGGTCCTTTCACACTTCCCTGGGGCACTCCTGACGAGACTCGTGTCTCTGAGGAGCACTAGACATCGAAGACAACATACGGGGTTCCATTACTTAACAACTCTTCGAGCCGCTCACATATCTGTGAATTTATTCCATATCCTCATACCTTCGTTAACAGCATGCAATGGGTCACTGTGTCAAATGCTTTCCATAAATCTAGAATTATGGAATCTGCCCGTCCCCCTTCATCCATAGTTTGCAGTATGTCACGTGAGAAAAGGGCACGCTAAACTTTGCACGCGCGATGCTTCGGGGACATGAGCCTTTCAGTCTCAATAAAGTTCATTATATTCGAACTGGGAAGATGTTTGAGGCTTCTGCAGCAAACAGAAGTTAAGGACGGTGTGTAATTTTGGGGATCCGTTTTTCTACCATCCTAAATACTGGAGTCGTCTGCACTGTTTCTAGTCGATTGGGATTTTGTGCTGGGCTAGAGAGTCAAGAAAAATGCTAACTATTTAAGGAGAGACTGCCGAAGAGATTCTTTGTAAAATCAAACTGGGACTCCATCCGGACCTACTGATTTATTTGCTTTAAAATCTTTCAATTGATTCGCTACGTCAGGGATGCGTATTACTACGTCGTCCATATGGGGGTCGGCCCGATGATCAGATGACAGTATATTTGTACGATTCTCCTGTGTGAAAGATTTCTTGAACGTGTAATTCAAAACTTCGGCTTTCGTTTTGCTATCTTCAACTGTCACACAAGGCTGGTCAACAAGGGACTGAACAGAAGCTTTAGTCCTGCTTAGAGATTTTACGCACAGATCTTTGGACAGACGCAAGAAACTCTACTAACCTCCGCCTATCGTCATTTCTGCGTTCCCTTTTGAACCGAGACTGCAGTAGACACTTCTTCCTCGGCAGTTTCCGAATTTCGTTATTAAATCAGATATGTCTCTTCCATAGTTTATCCACTTACTAGGCACCTAACTCTCCGCACCACGATTTACAATCTGCTTAAACTTTGCCCATAATTCCTCTACATCCATTTTGTAGGAACTGAGTGATGCCAATTCTCTGTCCGTGTGAGACGCTAGTAACTGCTTATTTGCTTTGTCTAGCAGAAGCACTGTTCTACTCCTCGTGACTGATTTATTAACTTTCGTAAGCACAGTTGTTATAATGCCATTATGATCGCTAATCCTTGTTTCTATACTGACACTATCGATAAGGTCTAACCTGTTTGTAGCTACAAGATACAGTATTTGCATTTCGTGTGGTTGCCGGTTTAGGTGCTCAAGACAGCTTTCAGACAACATGTTCAACACTCCTTCGCATGACTGTCTGTCTGTACCCCCACAATGAATCCATAGACAACACTGTCTATACACGGTAGGCTAAAGTCGATTCCAGTATTCCTTGACCTGCGTATTTAAGCTCTATTGACGGTAGACTTTCCTTGAATGACTCTAAAACTGTCACAGCAAAATCGGATGGCCACTAAAGACATCCAGCAATTAGCTTGGTTTGACATACGTCTGTTATAAGCGACCAGATGACTTCTCTTTCACACTCAACTTGGACCATAATAGAGACACTATATTTTTCAACTGCAATGAATACTCACCCTTCTATGGCCTCTAATCTGTCTTTCCGATATACGTTCCACGACTCGCTAAATATCATAGGGCTTTCCACTAAGAAAGAGCTGTCGAAACGAGGCCCCGGGGTTAGACAATATTCCGTCAAAACTACTGATAGCAGTGGGAGAGCCAGCCCTGAGAAGACTCTTCCATCTGATGTGCAAGTCGTATGAGAAGGGTGAAATTTCCTCAGACTTCAAGAAGAATGTAATAATACAAATTCCAAAGAAATCAGTTGCTGACGGGCGTGAAAATTACCGAACTATCGGTTAAATGAGTCGTTGTTGCAAAATACGAACACGAACTCTCTACATAAGAATGGAAAAACTGGTACATCCCAACCTCGGGGAAGATCAGTTTGTATTCCGGAGAAATGTGGGAACATGCGAGACAATAGTGACCATACAACTTATCTTATAAGATTGGTTAAGGAAAGGCCATCCTACATTTATAGTATTTGTAATGTTAGAGAAAGTTTTCGACAATGTTGAATGGAATTCTTTCTTTGAAATTCAGAAGATAGCAGAGAGAAAATACAGGGAGAAAAAAGAGCTATTCACAACTTGTACACATACCAGACGGTAGTTACAGGAGTCGAGACTCATGAAAGGGAGGCAGTTGCTGAAAAGGGAGTGAGGCAGGTTTTTATCCTATCCAATGCTGTTCGATATGTTGGACACTGAACAAGCAGCAAAGGAAACCAAAGAAAGTTCGGAATAGGAATTTCAGTTTAAGGAGAAGTGATAAAAGCATTGGGTATTTACGATGAGATTGTAATTGGGTCAGAGACAGTAAAGGACTTGGAGCAGCAGTTAAACGGAATGAACAGCGCAATGAAAGAAGGGTCTAAGATGAACATCAACTAAAGCAAAACAATGATAATCGGATGTAGTCGAATTAAATCAAGTGATGCTAAGGGGATAAGATTAGGAAAAGAGACGCTTAAATTAGTAGATGAGTTTTGTCATTTGGGTAGCAAAATAACTGATAATGGACGAAGTAGAGATAAAATGTAGGCAATGAAAAGAAAAGCGTTTCTGAAGAAGAGAAATTTGTTAACTTTAAATATAGGTTGAAGTGTTATGAAGTCTTTCCTGAAAGTATCTGTTGTGGAGCCACGTATGGAAGTGAAACACGGTCCACAAACAGTTTGGATAAACAGAGAGTAGATGCTTTCGGAATGTGCTGCTGCAGAAGTATTCTGAAGATTAGGTGGATTTATCACGTTACTAAAGAGAAGATACTGAACAGAACGGGGGAGACAAAAAATATGTGGCAGAATTTGACCAAAAGGAGGGATCGGTTGACAGGTCACGTTCTGAGACGTCATCGGATCGCCAGTTTACTATTGGTGGCAAGTGAGGGGTAAAAACCATAGAGGGAGACCAAGAAATGAATACGGTGCGGCCGGCCGGTGTGGCCGTGCGGTTCTAGGCGCTTCAGTTTGAAACCGCGTGACCGCTACGCTCGCAGGTTCGAATCCTGCCTCGGGCGTGATTGTGTGTGATGTCCTTAGGTTAGTTAGGTTTAAGTAGTTCTAAGTTCTAGGGGACTGATGACCACAGATGTTAAGTCCCATAGTGCTCAGAGCCATTTGAACCATTTGAATACGGTGCGCAGATTCAACAAGATGTAGGGTGCAGTCATTCGGAGATGCGGAGGCTCGCGCAAGGTAGAGTAGCAAGGTGAGCTGCACCAAATCAGTCTTCAGACTGAAGACAAAGACGACAAAATCGAGAGATTTGAAACTATAAAATTTCGTAAATTGAGTTTAGCTGCTTCCATTTCATTCTCAAACAGCAGATTAATGTTCCTTAGATATCTATGTCACGAACGTCAATTATGAACTGAAGAAGAGGTTTGTGTGCTAAATTACTTGGCAGAGGTTGGAATTTCTTATTGTGTTATAACGATTTTCAAAAATCAGCATTATTTCCTTTAACTGCACGTACCTCAAGAAAACCTCTGTTAATTGCAGTAACATTTCCCTCTCTCCTAAAGAAATCGTGATAGTTCACACTTCGCAATACAAATAGCATCAGCGGAAAATAACGTTAGCACTGTGTGAGTCTCTGCATAATATTTGCTGTTCTAATTACAGGCAATTTTGCGTGCCGACCGTACAGTTGAACATATACAGCTGACTTTCTTCTCCTCCACGACCACGCGCTTCTCGCACATCTCACATAACCCTCGTGGTCATTCTTTGTAATGACCGAGTCCCAGACTCGCGCACTAGCTTAGTAACTGAAATGAATTCTACATAAAATAAGACATATAATACTGAAGCAAGCTCAGTATATAATAAAGAAAATCAGTCTTGTTACTCTATTATCATTATTGTTACACATTATTTCATTGAACAAGTTAATTGTTTGAAAACATCAAATAAATTATTTTGCAGATATGTTACAAATCGTCAGGGCATTTTGTTCCGACTGGTAGCTAATTTGTTTCATGTAGCAAATACTATATGGCGTAAGTCAACGAATCGCTTACGCACTGTCAACTGATTTGCAAGTAAGAGTTCGACGGTAGCAAGCTAATATTAAATGAGGTAGGGAATGAAACTTCCTGGCAGATTAAAACTGTGTGCCCGACCGAGACTCGAACTCGGGACGTTTGCCTTTCGCTGGCAAGTGCTCTACCATCTGAGCTTCCGAAGCACGACTCACGCCCGGTACTCACAGCTTTAATTCTGCCAGTATCTCGTCTCCTACCTTTCAAACTTTACAGAAGCTCTTCTGCGAATCTTGCAGAACTAGCACTTCTGACAGAAAGGATATAGCGGAGACATGGCTTAGCCACAGCCTGGGGGATGTTTCCAGAATGAGATTTTCACCCTGCAGCGGAGTGTACGCTGATATGAAACTTCCTGGCAGATTAAAACTGTGTGCCCGATCGAGACTCGAACTCAGGACGTTTGCCTTTCGCGGGCAAGTGCTCTACCATCTGAGCCACCGAAGCACGACTCACGCCCGGTACTCACAGCTTTACTTCTGCCAGTATCTCGTCCTCTACCTTCCAAACTTTATAGAAGCTCTTCTACGTATCTTGCAGAACTAGCACTCCTGAAAGAAAGGATATAGCGGAGACATGGCTTAGCCACAGCCTGGGGGATGTTTCCAGAATGAGACTTTCACTCTGCAGTGGAGTCGGTCGGGCACACAGTTTTAATCTGCCAGGAAGTTTCATATCAGCGCACACTCCGCTGCAGAGTGAAAATCTCATTCTGGAGGTATGGAATGTTACGCACCTCGTTTTTACAACACCGAGTGGCCAGAAACCAGTGATGCAGAAGCGACAAGCTCCCGTAACCTTGGAGGGAGCAGCTAATTGGGTGGCGTGGAGGAAACCACATGCCTACACTCGTTTTTCGTGTTTTTCGTGTCTTTTTTCAGAACATGTGCGATACAGAGCGCTTTATTTCCGAAAATGAAGGTCGTCGGGCCATTAGGGCCGTCTGTCTCACCGTATATGGAAATGAGATGATGAAAAAGTCTGTGGGAGGAAACGATTGGTAAGAAATGGATGTCATAGGGAAGAGGAAGCTTTGTACAGGAAGTAACTATTTCTTGTCTACGGTGGAAACAATTTCCACTATGGAAGTATCCACTGTGATCAAAAGTATCCGGACACCTGGCTGAAATTGACTTAGAAGTTCGTGGAGCCATTCATCGGTAGTGTTGGAATTCTGTACGGTGTTGGCCCAACCTTAGCCTTGGTGACAGCTTCCACTCTCGCAGGCATACTTTTAATCAGGTGCTGGGAGGATTCTTCGGGAATGGCACCCCTTTCTTCACTGAGTGCTCCACTGAGAAGAGGTATCGACGTCGGTCTATGATGTTTGGCACGAAGTCTGCGTTCCAAAGCATCCCAAAGATGTTCTATAGGATTCAGGTGAGGACTCTGAGCAGGCCAGGCCATTACAGGGATATTATTGTTGTGTAACAACTCCCCCATAGGCAGTGCATTATGAACAGGTGCTCGATCGTTTTGAAAGTTGCAATCGCCATACCCGAATTGCTCATGAACAGTGGGAAGCAAGAAGGTGCTTAAAACAACAATGTAGGCCTGTCCTGTTATAGTACCACGCAGAACAACAAAGGGTGCAAGCCCCCTCCATGAAAGACTCGACCACACCATAAGACCACCGCCTCCGAATTTTAGTGTTCACACGACACACGCAGTAATATGACGTTCGTCGGGCATTCGCGATACCCACACCCTGCCATCGGATCGCCACACTGTGTACCGTGATTCGTCACTCCACACAACGTTTTCCTACTGTTCAATTGTCCAATGTTTACGCTTCTTACACAAAGCGAGGCGTCGTTTGGCATTTGCGGGCTTAATGTATGGCATATGAGTAGCCATTAGACCATAAAATCCAAGTTTTCTCACCTCCCGCCGACCTGCCATAGCACTTGCAGTGGATCCTGATGCAGTTTGGTATTCCTGTGTGATGGTCTGGATTGATGTCTGCCAATTACACATTACGACCCTCGACAACTGTCGGCGGTCTCTGTCAGTCAACAGACAAGTGCGGCCTGTACACTTTTATGAAGTACGTGTTGCTTCACGTTCCACTTCACTTCACTTCGCTTCACGTTCCACTTCACTATCACATCGGAAACATTGGACCCAGGAATGTTTAGAAGTGTGGAAATCTCGCTACAGACATATGGCACAAGTGCCACCTAGTCACATGACCATGTTCGAAGTCCGTCAGTTCTGCGGAGCTGCCCATTCTGCTCTCTGACGATGTCTAACGAGTACTGAGGTCGCTGACGTGGAGCACCTGGCAGTAGGTGGCAGGACAACACACCGAATATGAAAAACGTATGCTTTTGTGTTTATATATATATATATATATATATATATATATATATATATATATATATATATATATATATATATAGACTCCTGGAAATTGAAATAAGAACACCGTGAATTCGTTGTCCCAGGAAGGGGAAACTTTATTGACACATTCCTGGGGTCAGATACATCACATGATCACACTGACAGAACCACGGGCACATAGACACAGGCAACAGAGCATGCACAATGTCGGCACTAGTACAGTGTATATCCACATTTCGCAGCAATGCAGGCTGTTATTCTCCCATGGAGACGATCGTAGAGATGCTGGATGTAGTCCTGTGGAACGGCTTGCCATGCCATTTCCACCTGGCGCCTCAGTTGGACCAGCGTTCGTGCTGGACGTGCAGACCGCGTGAGACGACGCTTCATCCAGTCCCAAACATGTTCAAAGGGGGACAGATCCGGAGATCTTGCTGGCCAGGATAGTTGACTTACACCTTCTAGAGCACGTTGGGTGGCACGGGATACATGCGGACGTGCATTGTCCTGTTGGAACAGCAAGTTCCCTTGCCGGTCTAGGAATGGTAGAACGATGGGTTCGATGACGGTTTGGATGTACCGTGCACTATTCAGTGTCCCTTCGACGATCACCAGAGGTGTACGGCCAGTGTAGGAGATCGCTCCCAAAACCATGATGCCGGGTGTTGGCCCTGTGTGCCTCGGTCGTATGCAGTCCTGATTGTGGCGCTCACCTGCACGGCGCCAAACACGCATACGACCATCATTGTCACCAAGGCAGAAGCGACTCTCATCGCTGAAGACTACACGTCTCCATTCGTCCCTCCATTCACGCCTGACGCGACACCACTGGAGGCGGGCTGCACGATGTTGGGGCGTGAGGGGAAGACGGCCTAACGGTGTGCGGGACCGTAGCCCAGCTTCATGGAGACGGTTGCGAATGGTCATCGCCGATACCCCAGGAGCAAGAGTGTCCCTAATTTGCTGGGAAGTGGCGGTGCGGTCCCCTACGGCACTGCGTAGGATCCTACGGTCTTGGCGTGCATCCGTGCGTCGCTGCGGTCCGGTCTCAGGTCGACGGGCACGTGCACATTTCGCCGAGCACTGGCGACAACATCGATGTACTGTGGAGACCTCACGCCCCACGAGTTGAGCAATTCGGCGGTACGTCCACCCGGCCTCCCGCATGCCCACTATACGCCCTCGCTCAAAGTCCGTCAACTGCACATACGGTTCACGTCCACGCTGTCGCAGCATGCTACCAGTGTTAAAGACTGCGATGGAGCTCCGTATGCCACGGCAAACTGGCTGACACTGAGGGCAGCGGTGCACAAATGCTGCGCAGCTAGCGCCATTCGACGGCCAACACCGTGGTTCCTGGTGTGTCCGCTGTGCCGTGCGTGTGATTATTGCTTGCACAGCTCTCTCGCAGTGTCCGGAGCAAGTATGGTGGGTCTGACACACCGGTGTCAATGTGTTCTTTTTTCCATTTCAAGGAGTGTATATAGGGTGAATCACCTAACGTTACCGCTGGATGTATTTCGTAAACCACATCAAATACTGACGAACCGATTCCACAGACCGAACGTGAGGAGAGGGGCTAGTATAATATTTTGATACAAACCATACAAGAATGCACGGAAGTATGTTTTTAACACAAACCTACGTTTTTTTTAAATGGAACCACGTTAGTTTTCTTAGCACATCTCAACATATAAACAAATACGTAATCAGTGCTGGGTTTGTTGCTTTGTAAAATGTTAATTACATCTCGAGATATTGTAACCTAAACTTGACGCTTGAGTACCACTCCTCCGCTGTTCGATCGTGTGAATCGGAGAGCACTGCAACATACATCGCGTTTCTACAGAATAATCTACCAACGTTGCTCGAAAATGTCCCAATGGAAACCCGTCGACGTATGTGGTATCAGCATGATGGTGCACCTGCACATTCCGCAATTAACAGTGGCCTGACCCTTGACTGGATGTTCGACGGGCGTTTCATAGGACGTGGGGGACGCATCAATTAGCCAGCCCGTTCTCCTGATATTACACCTCTGGGCTTTTTTCTGCGGGGTTAGTTAAAGGAGAATGTGTACCGCGATGTGCCTACAACCCCAGAGGATATGAAACAACGTATTGTGGCAGCCTGCGGCGACATTACACCAGATGTGCTGCGGCGTGTACGACATTCATTACGCCAGAGATTGCAATTGTGTGCAGAAAATGATGGCCACCACATTGAACATCTATTGGCCTGACATGTCGGGACACACTGTATCCACTCCGTAATTGAAAACGGAAACAACGTGTGTACGTGTACCTCACCCCTCATGGTAATGTACATGTGCGTCAGCGAAAAATACCAATACAAACGTGTTAGCATGTGGACGTAACGTACTGTTCCAGTCTCTTCTATATCTAAGGTCCATCACCATTCCCTTTGGATCCCTACGTAATTTTGTGCTGTCCGATACACACGATGGAACAGCGGAGGAGTGGTACTCAAGCGTCAACTTTAGGCTACAATATCTTCGGATGTATTTAACATTTTACAATGCAACAAACGGCACTGATTACGTATTTGTTTATATGTTCAGATGTGCTAACAAAACTAACGGGGTCCCATTTAAAGAAACGTAGGTTTGCGTTAAAAAACATACTTCCGTGCATTTTTTTATGGTTTGTATTAACCAATTACACTAGCCTCTCTCCTCACGTTCGGTCTGTGGAATCGATTCGTCAGTATTTGATGTGGTTTACGAAATATATCCAGCGGTAATGTTAGGTGACTCACCCTGTATATGAGTGTGTGTGTGTGTGTGTGTGTGTGTGTGTGTGTGTGTGTGTGTGTGTGTGTCTGCATTGTTAGCAATATGACACAGTTTCAGGAAAAATTAGAGGCCAAGCATGAACGTAACTTCCAGTTGGTGGAGGGTGGGCAAAAGCTAGTACAAAAAGGAGTACTGATTCTCATTACTTCGCCTTTTTGTTCTACACTAGGGTACAAAATGGTACAAATATTCTGTTCTCAGACCAGAAATTTAATTTTCTATGAAAGGGCCCCTCATTTAACACCCAAGAACGATTTACAAAGAACCATGCGGAATGATTAATAGCTCACACTACAGCGGCCTTGGAGCGGACGAGGGTTGTGCAAGCAAAGAAAAATAGTGTTCCAGATAGACTCAACGAGTATGTACTCCATCAGCGTAAGGTCAATAAGGGTTCCACAAATAGCACCACTGATCAACAGACGGCTATAGATATAAATAAGAAGGTTACTGGTCTCCCGCCAAGGGTTCGCGTCCTACCTCAGGCATGATTCTGTGTTGCTCTTAGCGTAGGTTAGTTTAAGTAGTGTGTGAGTCTAGGGACCGATGACCTCAACACTTTGGTCCCTTAGGAATTCACACACATTTGAACATTTGACAATGAGGCCCTTACTATTGTCAAGCATAAGGGAGAAACTATGGTCGTTTTATCTCAACTGAGTATTACCACAAAGTGGGTGAATTTCTTTCGGCTAATGACATAGACCGGGCTAAAGTTGATCTTACTAAGAAATATATGGTAGCAATTGAAAAAATTGAAAGATTTCAAATTAATATTAGATCAGTCTCAGAAAAAAGAGACGATTCCCACGAACCCCACTACTCCCACCATAATGGGCACGCTTAAAATATATAAACAATTTGCTCATATATCAGCGCTACTGATAGTATAGGGCATGAGTTGGCTAACTCTCTCGATAAGATCCTTATGCAGCATTATATGTTGGGTGATCCGAATGTAATTAAAAATCGTAAGTAAGCTATAGAACAATAGCAGACACTGAATATTCCAATAAGAGCCATAGTTGTCTCCTCTGAAGTGAAAAGTATGTGTTCCAACATCCCAGTCCATGGTGCTCTAGGGATCGTAGTGGAAAATCGCCGGATATTTAGGTATTTAGTAACCTCAAGTCTAACTACATTACTGACTTTTTGAAACTTTTGGCGCTGGTCTTGAAGAGTTACTATTCAGAATTTGTGCACACTTTAACAAACAAAATACTGGGTCTGCCATGGGCCTCTCCACTCCCACCGTCGTAACTAAAATTTTCATGGCGGAGTAGGAAGAAGGATTCTTTAATGTATTGCCGCAGTTTGATGACAAGATCGCAGCCTATAGGCGGTACATGGTGTCATTGTGATTTTTAATGGCAATGTGGATCAGCTAAAGGAAATGTTTAGGGCGCTTAATTGAGAAAATCCCACTGTTACAGTTGTTATTGAATTCGCACGGGAGGGTAAGCTACCCCATTTGAATTTAAACTTCTTCCTAAAGGAGTCTAAAGTTTCTTTCGATATTCGTCGTAAGCCAGACACACAATTCTTCTGTGCATCCTCGGACACATAAAGAGGCGGCCTCTAGAATAGTGCTCCATAAAGTGCAAAAAATTCCTTTGAGTAAAGAAGCGGAGATTAGAGAACTTGATGTCACTTCAAATTGCCGGCCGGAGTGGCCGAGCAGTTCTAGGCGCTTCAGTCTGGAACTGCCCGACCGCTACGGTTGCAGGTACGAATCCTGCCTCGGGCATGGATGTGTGTGGTGTCCTTAGGTTAGTTAGATTTAAGTAGTTCTAATTTCTAGGGGACTGATGACCTTAGCTGTCAAGTCCCATAGTGCTCAGAGCCAGTTGAACCATTTTTCTTTTCATTTGAAATTTTTCCCAGGTGGATGGTCATCCTGTCAAGATGGTTAACAACTTACACAGACGACTGTCACAGGGTAGTACTAAAAATAGGGTAGAGCAGAGCTCGCTGATGAAACTGAATGGCGGTAACCATAAAAGAAGATTTTGTAGGGTGCCCTATTACAGTGTAATCGCCGGAAAGTGAGGTGGGTGGTTGCAGGTCTTAAATCTCGCGTCGACATATTTTAATCTAAAAATTAAGGACAACGTCTCATACACTACGAGGAACGGCAGGTTACACTCTGTCATAGTAGAGGTTTGTACGAGATTAAGTGCCCACAGTGTGGTGCCAGACATGTGGGCCCAGCGGTCAGAAGTTTCAACATTAGATGTAATGAGCACGGCTCAGTCAATATTCAAAAGTTAGTCCTACCTTTTCATCTGTCTCTTAATAACCATATCTTACCGGGCATCAGGGAAGATCTAGATATTCATTTTCAACGTATAGGCATGACACTTAACATTTTGGAAGAAACAGGGATCATCAAATGTAAAATCAATTATCCTGAGGGTGTACTTAATTAACAAACCGGATTCAAGCAAAACGGCATTCTTAATAACTATGCTCAACGGTTTCGTGATATTACAGTCTAAAACAATCCACATGCTCCAAAATAGGAGGTCTTTGTGCCTTCGGTTTACATTTGTATTCTGTTATTATTTTAGTTTTGCTTATGACAAGCGTTTTCTTCCCTGGATCACACGTTATCATTCTCTACGACGTGACCCTATGCTGCTGTCATGATAGTTTGCAATCGCCTTATGCTAACTATATGGTTACTGTGTTCTGCAGATAAGAAGTAAGATGTTCTTACAGGGGGTAGAAGCATATGGACTGCCGCACAATTATGGGCTTCCTACATATTTTGTTGCTTTGATTTTTTGTCGGTGATTTTTATTATTATGTTTTTATTTTAGTTTTTGTTGATGTGGCTAGTGTTGATGTGAGTAATATCCCTTAAAAGAATTGTTTTTGTTTTTATTGCAATGACTGTTATTATTGTGATCAGAATTGTCGTAACTTCTTAGCAGCTTCATTATGTGGGCGATAGGATACAAAGTGCTTACAGGTTTGCTCCATATACTTCAGTTTATCGGCAGTTATGAATGGGTACAAGCTAGTGACAGTTGGGACTATGCTCTTATAGCGTGTTATGTGTATTCTTGACTGGCACTATAGAGATTAGCTCCATTTATTTGGTTTTGGCTCTATTTGTTGGTTTGTAATGGGCTTACGGCCAACACTGTAGTCTGTAATGTTAGTGCCTCTTTGATACTTCAGTGTAGCAAGCTTCCACTGCAGTTGATGCTAGACTGTGAGGTTTTAGACCTGGCGATAACGGTTATAATATCTCAGATTTTGACACTCAATTGCGCAAGCAGTGCATTCACTTCCTTTACGGCTACAAGGCCTGTGTTGCATCTTTGGTGTACGTTTGGCATGGGCCTAATGGAAGTGTATACAGCAATGCTAAGACGCAGTCCTTACTCGGGGGTCACATTATACTGGGTGATCAAAAAGTCAGTATAAATTTGAAAACTTAATAAACCACGGAATAATGTAGATAGAGAGGTAAAAATTTACATACGTGCTTGGAATGACATGGGGTTTTATTAGAACCAAAAAAGAAAAACACCCATGTTGCTTGACGCGTGAAAGATCTCTTGCGAGCGTCGTTTGCTGATGATCGTATGCTCAGCCTCCAATTTCGTCCTGCTTGGCGGCCTCCCAGGTCCCCAGACCTCAGTCAGTGCGATTATTGGCTTTGGGTTTACCTGAAGTCGCAAGTGTATCGTGATCGACCGACATCTCTAGGGATGCTGAAAGACAACATCCGACGCCAATGCCTCACCATGACTCCGGACTTGCTTTACAGTGCTGTTCGCAATATTATTCCTCCACTACTACTGTTGAGGAATGATGGTGGACATATTGAGCATTTCCTGTAAAGAACGTCATCTTTGCTTTGTCTTACTTTGTTATGCTAATTATTGCTACTCTGATCAGATGAAGCGCTATCTGTCGGACATTTTTTGATCGTTTGTATTTTTTTGTTTCTAATAAAACCCCATGTCATTCCAAGCATGTGTGTCAATCTGTACCTCTCTACCTACATCATTCCGTGATTTATTCAGTTTTCAAATTTATACTGACTTTTTGATCACCCGGTATAATCATATATACCTGCAAGTATGAAGACTCTATATCCACTTTTTTGTTCATTCCACGTTTAAAGGAACGCTTATCTTTTTGCGGTTTTATGTTTGGCACCCGCTTAATCCTGGGCTTTTGTAAGTTTGAATTGGGATTCACGGGATATTGTGTTGTGTAACAGTTTACATAATAATTTCATTTGCGGTGGTCCCACTCTTTGTATGTTCATTGTGTATGTATGTATGTATTATACTGGGGACCTAGAAACGACGGAGAGGCTTCATCCCACCGTAGCCCTCAGTGGTTCAGAACCCACAACAGGCCACGGCAGTCCACCCTCCCCACCGCCACTCACACTGAACCCAGGGTTACTGTGCGGCTTGGTCCCCAGTGGACCTTCCCGGGAACGTCTCACACCAAACGAGTGTGACCCCAAATGTTTGCGTGGTAGATTAATTACAGAGTACGCGTACGTAGTATTCCACTGATACTGAAATCATTATAGGCACTGAAAGCTCCCTAAAGACGGATTTAAGCTCAGCCGAAATGTTTGCAAAAGGTTAGGCTAAACACGGTTGGCGGTTGCGTGTTTATTGCTGTTATAATTAGTTTATCTTGTTGAGATATTGACGTATACAGTTCCTGTGTGTTAGTATAGGCGCAGGTCATTTTTGGCGGCCGAATTAAAATAACTATTGGATCCTTTTACCGAACTTCCAATTCAGATAATACAGTTGCTGAAATGTTCAAAGAAAACTTGAATTTGATTTCAAACACTTACCCGACTCATACGATAATAGTTCATGGTGACTTTAATTTACCCTTAATATGTTGGCGAAAATACATGTTTAATTCCGGAGGCACGCATAAAACATCATCCGAAAATGTGCTAAACGCATTATCTGAAAATTATTTCCAGCAGTTAGTACATGAGCACACGCGAATAGTAAACGGTTGTGCAAACACACTTGAACTCTTAGCAGCAAATAATCCTGAGTTAATAACGTGCATCAAAACGGATAAAGCGATTAGTGAACACAAGGTTGTTGTAGCAAGACTGAATACTGTAACCCCCAAATCACCTTTGGAAAAAGCAGATAAACATTCACTTGACGCCTTACAGACAATCTCCACTCCTTCTAAATTAATAATATAGGTGTAGACCAGATGCGACTTGAATTCATAACATTGGCAGCAGCTGAGAGATTTATAAAAAATAAATTAACAAACGACGGATCTGATCCTCTTTGGTACAGAAAACTGGTCATAACACCCTTGCAGAAACGACGAAACAAACATGCCAAATTTGGACAGACGCAAAATCCTCAACTGTTGGCGATCTTTTACAGATGCTCGAAATTTAGCACGGACTTCAATGCAAGATGCATACAGTTTCCACAACGAAACTTTTTCTCGAAACCTGGCAGAAAATCGAAAGAGATTCTGGTCGTATGTGATGTGGCAAGAAAGAATCAGTGCCTTCTCTGAGCGATAGCACTGGAGATACCATCAAAGACAGTGCTGCCAAAACAGAGCTAATAAACACAGCCTTCCGAAATGCCTTCACGAAAGAAGAATCAAAAACAACTACCAACATGAGTAACGTAGAAGTAAATGTCCTTGGAATAGCGAAGCACATTAAATCACTTAATAAAAGCAAGTCTTCTGGTCCAGATTGTATATCAATTAGGTTCCTTTCAGAGTAACCTGACGCATTAGCTCCTTCAGATCGATCCCACATTTATGGATTGCCGAAAGGCTATTAACACCGTACCACAGAAGTAGTTTGTAGTTAAATTGCGTGCTTATGGAATATCGTCTCAGTTATGTGATTGGATTTGTGATTTCCTGTCAGAGAGGTCACAGTTCGTAGTAACTGACGAAAAGTCATCGAGTAAAACATAAGTGATTTCTGGCGTTCCCCAAGGTAGTGTTACAAGCTTTTTCCTGTTCCTTCTCTATATAAACAATTTGGGAAACAATCTGTGCAGCCATGTTATGTTGCCTGCAGATGACGCTGTCGTTTATCGACCAATAAAGTCATCAGAAGATCAAAACAAATTGATTTAGAAAGATATGTGAATGGTGCGAAAATTGGCAGTTGACCCTAAATAATGAAAGGTGTCAGGTCATGCACATGACTGCTAAAAGAAATTCGTTAAACTTCCATTACACGATGAATCAGTCAAATCTAAAGGCAGTAAATTCAACTTAATACCTAGCAATTACAATTACAGGAAACTTAAATTGGAGGAACACGTAGAAAATGAAAGGCTAATAAAACACCGCGTTTTATTGGCAGGACACTTGCAAAAAGGAACAGATCTGTTAACGAGCCTACCCACACTACGCTTGTCGGTCCTCTTTTAGAATACTGCTGCGCGGTGTGGGATCCTTACGAGATAGGACTAACGGAGCACATCGAAAAGTTCAAAGAAGACATCACGTTTTGTATTATCGCGAAATATGGGAGAGAGTATCACTGAAATGATACGGTATTTCGGTTGGATACCATTAAAAGAAAGGCGTTTTTCGTTGCGACGAAATCTTGTCACGAAATTCCACTCACCAACTTTCTCCTCTGAATGCGAAAATATTTTGTTGACACCTACCCACAAGGGGAGAAACGATCACCACGATAAAATGAGGGAAATCAGAGATCGTACGGAAAGATATAGTTGTTCCTTCTTTCCGCCTGCTATATGAGATTGGAGTAATAGAGAATTATGTAGGTGGTTCCATGAAACCTCTGCCAGCACTTAAATGTAATTTTCAGAGCGTCCACATAGATGTAGATACGTGGAAACGGTGTTTGAGCAGCTATTGCCGACACATTGTAATTGAGGCGGAATAAGGGGAACCAGTTCGCATTCGCCGAGGTAGATGGAAAACCGCGTTAAAAACCATCCACAGGCCAGCTGGAACACCAGATCTGGACACTATTCCGCCGGACGGTTTCGTGCCGGGCACCGGCATGCCTTCCCGCTCGAGAAGCGACGCGTTAGACCGAGCGGCTAGCCGTGCTGGCTTGTATGCTCAGTACTCACTGGAAATAGAACCTGTCACAAATAAAATTAGGGGGAAAACCAATTTCGCCCAAGGCAGACGCTTACTGATACACACCCACATAAAGACACGCTCGACCCTCTACCATGCCGACAGATTGGAAGCCAGAGAGCTGGACTTTGTAGATGCAATAAACTAACGTAACCTTTTCGTACTGAATAAAGAAGAACAACCATCGACCTTCTGTTGATATGCAGGTGAAACCAGTAACACTGACATTACTCTCGGTAATGAAAAATCAGTCACAAACATTCTAAACTGGCATGACCGAGACAAAGTCACACGTAGTGATCACCACCTAATAGTCACACACACAGCAACTACTATTGACGCAAACACACATACAACACAGTACCCACGGTTCTTGCTACACTAAGCAAACTGGCAAACTGATGCTTCCATACCACACACTGTAGCATTGATTTCAGAATTTACAGACTGAAAAAAATGGCTCTGAGCACTATGGGACTTAACTTCTGAGGTCATTAGTCCCCTTGAACTTAGAACTACTTAAACCTAACTAACCTAAAGGCATCACACACATCCATGCCCGAGGCAGCATTCGAACCTGCGACTGTAGCGGTAACTCGGTTCCGGACTGTAGCGCCTAGAACCGATCGGTCACCCCGCCCGGTACAGACTGACACATATATTATAAAAAACCCTGATCAGCTGACATACCAGTAGCAAACAAAGGACGCAAACAGGGAATTCCATGGTCCACAACGTTGACCAGACTCCGGAAAGACTCACGCGACAAAAGACGACACTATCAAACGGCAAAACCGTAAAAGAATGTGAAGTTAGACACCAAACCTATCGCGACGCCAAAGAAGGATATAAAGTCGAACTTAATAAGACATGATAGGAGTACTGGGACAACTTTTTTCGGACTCAGTTGGAAAATAATATGTGGGGAGAATTGTACAAATTGTACAAACAAATTCAGAACACCGTTTGTACTGTCGACACTGAACATCCAGACGGCTCCATTACGCAATGCTGGAGAAGCTGTGAGGAATTACTGTCTTCAGAAGCTTCTCCCGGACGATTACCAAACTGAGAACCAACAGTAACATATCAGTCTTCACCGACTAATTAAAATTAAAAGACCAACTAGTCGTTCCTTTCGCTCAGGAGAAAGTTGTCTTGGCAACTAACAAACTCAAACAAAACAAAACTAAAAAAAAACTGCGAACGACGGTATTTACCCAGAACCTGTCAGCAATGCAGCACCACAAATCATACCAATTCTGACTGAATTACCGTGTGACGCCTTACAACAACACAAGATTCCCACAACACGGAAATCCGCAGATGCATTAATCGCCAAGAATACTGAGGACCGAGATACGACGGATCCGAAGACATACAGACCAATTTATCTCATAAAAACATTAGCTAAGATTCAGGAGGGACTGCTTGGAACAGATTCCATTCGCACAGACAGCACTTCGGCCTTAGACCCCACCAGTTCCTGTTAAAACCACAATGCACTACAAACAATACATACGTCACAAGACAAATACGTAGTTGCGATACTAATCGATATAGCCGGTGTCCTTGATAACCTCTGGTGACCAGCACTATTTGCACGATTTAGGGAGATGCTGATACCCACAACATTATACTACTATCTCCTAGACTACTGCAACGATAGAGTTGGAGTATGGCATGCAGGCCATCAAAGGGACGTCAAAAGAATTACGAAAGCGTGCCCACTGGGGTCTACATGCGGCCCCGCATTTTGAGACGTCGATATAGAACCTCTTTTAATCACTCTTCATGAGGGCAACAGGGAAACTGGAGTAACTGCGTATGCAGATTACGTATTGGTAATTACATCCACCAACTCAAGAGCAAGTCTATAACTAAAGGCAACAGAGTTACTAGAAAAAGTAAATAACTGGTGCACGCCGTTAACAGAACTTTCGGTTTGGCTACCGACGTCACATCCGAGGGCGAATATCCAGTTGCATTACTTTTCACGATGTTTAGAATGTCCTCAAAGGAACGTTGAGTATCTATCACTCGCGTAGGTCCGACACAGGCGTCCAACTTCTGGCTTACTCCGCTCACAAGGATCACTCGCCAGGTGGTACACGGATATTTTAATGTGTTTTATACCCTGGTCGCTCATAAATTTGTTTCAAACATTTGATGCAATGTGAGATCCGTTATCAGATAACAGACTTTCTGGTTTGATTGCGTTTTTAAAGAAATCCTTTTCTAATTTGGCTATCAGCGTCTTGCTGTTAGGTTTTTGCATCGGATAAAATGTAAAAAATTTTTAAAAGAGGTCCAAAAAGACAAATATGTACTTCATACCACCACGTCCTGTGGGCAGTGGGCCAAAATTGTCAACCGCCAGTATCTCTCCTACCTAGGACGGTATTATACTTTGCATATCCCCTTGTTGAGATGTAGTGCAATATTTTACTCGCTGACATCGATGACAGGTAGCCAGCTGAGCGCGTACTCGTTTGGAGAGGTTGTTACAGTGAATGTATTGCTCTATAACTTCCGTGTACTTCTGGACACTGTAATGACCGTGAATACATGCACGTAATCTATTAGCTGTTCATGATGACTGGGTGTTGTGTGATGTCCGTAGGTTAGTTAGGTTTAAGTAGTTCTAAGTTCTAGGGGACTGATGACCATAGATGTTAAGTCCCATATTGCTCAGAGCCATTTGAACCATTTATTAGCTGTTCCCCATATTTGTATGGGAAGCACAGTCTCCAGTGATCCGTCTTCTCGTCTGTTCTGCAAAACAGGACACTCTTGGTGGATCTTGAAATAGCGGGATATTTGTTCGTAGCCCTTACTGTCAAATTTGATTTAGATATTCTTCAGTTCAGGGTCATCATTTTGCGCTCTCCGCATATACCTGCAGACTTCACGAATTTCCTTTTCCCCCAGTACTCCTTTCACGTACAGCAGCTGAAATTCGTTTTTTGTCTCCTTCCCTTCATTGTCTTCCTCTCCAACGGGCAGTCGCGACAGAGCATCGGCAGTACAGTTCTCGGTCCCATTTAATGTAGCGTAACTGGTGAATAAACTGCTGCAGGAACATTGCAAAGCGCATCAAACGGTCTCTCACAATTACATTTATCTTACGCGCATCTGCATGATTCTAATCGATTTGTCTTTTTTCCTCATAATTACAGTGGGATTACAATAATCGCTTCTACGCTACTCTATAATATCCCATTCTAGCACTTGCCATAACCTGGGCCTGATGGCTTCCCGATCAGCAATAGGAGTTATATAAGGCTTGCACTTAATCGGCTCGTGCATTTTAATGGAGTATTCGAAGTCTGTCGCTTTACCGGCAAGATCAGAAAATAAGTCCTCATAACGGCACAAAAACTCACATAACTCCTTTTCCTCCAACTCCGATACACCTCCGAATGCTTCTGCCGTTCCTTTATCTTGTAACCCATATCGTTCTCTTCATCCCAACCATATGTAAATACGATGTGTGCAATTTGGTTGTCCCTTGTGAAAAGATTCTTAAATTTTACTTTCCTTTTTCCATCCTCTCTTTCAAAATTCAAGCAAATTCCCACACAGTGAAGTTTTATTTTTATATAAGAAATCTGTTCCCAGAAACACATATTTTACAAGTCCATTCACTGCAAAATATCCTACACTAAAATAATTCTCCTCGCACTTGAATTCCAAGTGCACTTCTTGCCTTATGGGCTTACTTAGACTGCCAACTGCTATTTTAATTTTTACATTATTTACAGGTAGTAATACTAATTTCTTGTTCTTTACCCTATGTACAAAACCTTCTGACACTGCCTACACGTTATTTCCAGAATCGAGCAGCGTATCTACTTTCTTGTCATTTACTTGAATTTCAATGGTAGGTTGTACATTAATCATTTCTTTTCGCTCTAAACACTGTTCTCTCAATAAATCATTCTCTATGTCTCTTCCCTTCTCTTCCATTTCTAGAGTACACATATCCTGTTCGATCTACCACTCAATTTCGTACTCATCCCAAAATTATTCATTAAATGCTTCTTTCGCCCCAATTTCATTTTCTCTCCCTTATAGGCCTCTATCTGAAACTTCTCTAGAGTCCAAATGTGAGGCAGTAACTATCGTAATGTTCCACTATACCATTGCCAGCCATATACAGTAAAATCAAATTTCTCCTTGACATACCATTCTGTCATCACTTTCTATGTTACAATCAACTGTATTCACCCTTAAAATTATCGACATTATTAGCTACAACATCATTATCATGATATAAAGCATTAGTTTTTACTTCTACATCGTTACAAACACCTTAACAAACAGCACTTTCAACAGCCACTGATACATCATACAAATCGCTACATAAAACCTCATTTACCTCCACCTTCAAACCACCAGTATAAGAACCATTCATAGTTTCACCACCTGTAGTTTCACTTACATTACATAAATTATTAGCTACAGCATTGTGCAATTTCAGAATCAGCAGTACCATTACATTCCTCTGCATTTTGATTTAAATCTATGCATAATACCATTTCCTCTCCTACACGCTCCTGCACCACATTAATTTCAGACCAAACATCAAATTCAGATCCACATTCATTCTCAAACAAAGATTCAAGATCCACAGATCCATCCAGACATCCAGGTTCACCTCCATTAGTACAAAGATATGAACACATCCCTTCCTGTGAAGTATAAATACCAACAGCTTCAACTTTCGTAACTTCAACACATAAAACATCAATACTACCTTCCTTCAAAAATTATTTTCCCAATCTCCGCCGATATACATACAAATTCAACAACAGCTGTCGAGACTAACGCTACGCCGCCCTTGCTAATCTCCTTAGCAACTTCCGCTGTCACTGCATCACCTGAAACATCATCACCTACATCACTATTATCGTTACTGCTGGTTAGTACCTCTTTAAAATTTTCTATACCATCCAACTCCACCTAATTTAGCACCAACTCAGCCTCCTTCTGGCAAATAAAATCTTTCTCTGTATTAACATTCATACACTCTTTTGGCTCACATTCATAAAACAAATCATTTAGCCCTAAATTTTCGTCATCACCTTTATCGTTATCTTTCATTTTCTTAGGATTACGCCATTTACATACGATCTGATTTGAAAATTTACCTCTTAGATTGTCATCTCTCACTAATTTCATTTCAATATTCTGACACCTTTCTGACGATGTATTAACACCTATCACATTTCCGTGCACTCGCGTCCTATTCATCTCTGGACCTGAGATGCGGCGAAACTTAGTTTTCCGATCTCCCATTACGCTGGTTCATTTCGCCAGGTGCCTGTCCCTCAAATCTATGGTGTTGGTCACTGCCACAAAAGTATCTATTCCCATTACCCCTTTGAAATTTCCCAATGGATGTGTTCCTGTTACCGTTTCCTTTTTCAAAACCGCCATTTGCATTCCGTTGATACCTTCCCGGATGTCTTTCATAGTAGTTACTCGGACTGTAGTTACGATTTCCACTTTGAAAACTATTTGTCTGCTTACTTTGTGGTTTAAATTTCAACGCATGTTCTAATTTTTCTACAAAGTCCAAAAGTTCGTCTATTGAGTTGCTAAGACTGTGCACCAGATCCCACTGCATGCTGCTAGAAAATTTTCTGGGTGATATTTCCCTCCGTCTGTAAAACGTTTGGCCGCTCACGATTTCATCCACGAACACTGAACATTGTAGAGGTTTGATGTGCAGCTAAAGAATTCAGCTCGCTTTTTATTTCATAATCTGCTTTTAACTTCATCACTTTCAATTTTAGTGCCGGGATTCTACTTGATCCGGGATTCTACTTGTTCCTTTATTTCATATAGACTACTTCTTTCTCCCTTTTGCCTATTCGAACGGATCAGCCTGCAACTTCTCCACCTTATCACTGAAATTCTTCTCGGCTTGATCTACCTTAGAGTCAAGTATTCCCATTTTAACATGAAATTTGGCCCATTCCATCACGAATGCTTTTTAATTTTCCGTCTATCAATTCCTCAATTCCACTAGCAATTTTACCTACTTTGTCTTCCACAACCGAAGCTATTTCGGATGGAACCGAACCAATTTGTAATTTTACATCACCCATCTCGGTTTTATAACAGAAACAATTTTGAATCCCAATCATCTTAACAATTACATTAATTCAGACATAATGTCTCCCCAAAACTCGTCTCCCTTGCCCGATTTCGGACTATTTGCCCTGCTAAATTCACCGACAATCACGCTTTCACGCTCCGACTTCGGGCTAAGCGGGTCGCTAGTATTTTCAGACCCACACAAAATGGCCGACTGCTTAATATTAGCGAAGCCTATTATTGGCGATAGAACTACAGAATCATACATAATCTCACTATCAGCACAGGTACTTAGCTTTGTCCTGCTGGACCCTTCTGCCATGGTATTACTGCCGATGTTGCAGTTGAAGCCCACGCTGAAGATTTCGTAGCCTCTGTTGTGGTACTGCAACCGCCGCTGCGCCATGAATCGCCGTTGAAGATGTCGCTACTGGCTGGAACCACGCGCTATCGATATCGCCCCTTCTTCCGGATTACTTTTTTTCCCGTCCTAACCACTGCTAAAACTCGGTTCACACAACCATTGCAAAATAGCTCACAGCCCCCATGCAAACTGCCTAAACTGCCGCAGACTTGGGACTTAGATCACAGAACGTCGTTAACTGTGAGAATAACAATTGTAATTTCACAACTATTAAAGCAACCTAATATTGAGTCCTGAACCGATTTCACATTTAACTTTTGCGAGAGGTCCTGGCTATCGACGTTCAGATAGTACTTTTGGAAACACTTTGCAGAATTCAAATACAATTCTAAACTTTCCAGAGTTCATTTTCCGCAACTAAAACTTTCGAAAATCCAGTCCCGTTCCTACACTCTTCAAGATTCTTATGTATCAACTAACACTTTCCAAGTTCGTATCCTGGCTTACATGCGGTTCCTCTTCGTCGAAATGTCTTGGCTCAAACTCGTCTAGAGGTTGAACCGCATGTGAAGCATTACACGCCCTAAATTAGACACCTGTGACCCTTTGGTTAAATTGTCTGTATGACGGAAAGTTTGCGAAATATAAAGTTAACATAACATATAATAAGGGTAATAGTAATATCGCGACCTGTATTAACGACCCATAATCGGTGTAGGCCACACAGTGGCGATTTGGTTAGAATAATGTATTTTCAGAAAGCAAACTAATAGCGAAAGTGGGCAAATTTAGAGTTACTGTTACACTCGAGAACATATCCATTTGACACAGTTCGATCATTCACAATATCATCGCGAAATACAAGTCATCTACGCGAAAAGTCAGAGTTCACACCAGGCGCGCGGCTGCTCACCGCTCAGAGACTAAGTCCCGTGATACCACACATATAGACATCCAATTACCATGTTTGAGCCTGCTTGAAACGTGACCTTCACCCAAAGTACTGCACATTTCGGATCTCCGTCAATTTCCTTCGATACTATTGCACTTTTTATCGCTATAAACACGTCTCCGCCTTCACTGTCCAGCCGGTCTCAGCGGTAGCTAGCTGACTGATGAAGTGCAGTAAACGCACGACACATGAGCGAGTATCCGTAAGCTGATGTTTTCATTCATTTTATGGTTTTTATTGCTACTGTTTATGGGATCATCACCTGCCATAGAGGGACCTGATGACTGTGGGGTGGACCATCGAAACCGATTACAATTAAATTACTTACTCATTAGAAACACAACCGACAGTGTTATTCATTGCACCAAATATGACATTATTCCAAGTATTTGTTTGTCATGTATAAAGTTAATAAATTACCTCAATCATACATATGAAGACTTGGACCCGAAAATCTGGATAACAAATGAGTACAAGGTATGTAAATCCAAGGTATTTGTGGATTTGGAAATCTACGTTATAAGTGGGTGCTCCCATTAGTGCCAATTAAATTGAGCTGTAAACAGATCTGAACGTTCGTCTCCGATTGCAAGAAACGTCATTAAAGGTAATACAGCAATCTCGATGGATGTCTTGCGGTAGAAGACGAAAAAATAGTTTAACAAATAAATTAAAGACTTTCAGACGGCATTTTTTAACTGAAGCAAACACCAGCCCTGAAAGTCGAAAATCACGTCACATACTGTGGAGACCAAGGTGGATACCGGATTTGGTGTTAGTTTCTCCAATTAAGCTGAACTTTCGTATTTTTCACGAGGGAATTTGCGTTGAGGAAGCAGGATAATAGACAAATCGTGCAGCGTGTTCTGGGCTTGGTAGTTCCTTTAATATGCTCTGCTGGTTGACGAGGACTTCGTTTCTCTCTCTCTCTCTCTCTCTCTCTCTCTCTCTCTCTCTCTCTGTGTGTGTGTGTGTGTGTTTCTCTCTCCATCTCTCTCTGTGTCTCCCCGTCGTTGTGCTGGAACCGGCTGCTTCATTGACCGCAGGTGAGATGCATTATGCATAAGCTGCTACAGGCCTCAGACGCTTTCCGCGGAATATACGTGAGTGTTGCATTATTAGTGACAACAGGCAACCGTAATGTGACTTAATCCTCACACGAATGTATAACATTATGCTCCTGACACTCTGCTTCAAGCGCTAATATGATGGGAGCACGTCGTAATGAACATATAACACGCTGCTCGCCTTTCTCTGAACCTTGTCGTAAGACAAGCATGTAATGGCGTGACACTGGCACGTTGCAACCCTTTGTGAAAAATAAGATTATCTACTGAAGATAAAAGTGACCGGAGAGAAAGCTATTGACTTGATTCAGCTATGGGCAAAAGAGGAGGTACCTGTTAATGTTCTCTCGTTAACATCGAAAGTATGTAGATTGACGAATACTCTCCAAGGGAAAGTAATGACATCGGTTATTTCCTATCATGTAACCCAAATTTAGATTGAGTTCTCGTAGTTCAACTTTGTAGAACTAAAACTCTTTTTTCACATGTAAAGCGGAATACTCATCCAATAACGTGAAAAACATCATGTCAAAAGAAGAAACATCCAAGTTAGACGAGTTCATTCAAGCACTGTTGTTGACTTGTGATTAATTGTTAAACAATAAAATTTTAATGCTCGAATTAACTCCAGCCTATTACTAATAAATAACCGTTTCTAAGCCCTGCCGATGAGAAATTTATCGTTCTGGTAAACCGGCGGAGATTCAACAGAGACGACCATTTCTAACGAAGCAAAGCTCGGTTATAGTAAACCTTCTGCTACAAACAGAAAGTGCGCCGAATTGAACATTCCAGACGAGATACATTTTGTGTGGAAGGTCTGGACGTGGACCAAAATTTTTCCTTTTGTGTGGCAGCGCTTTTCGCTCGTGATATCAAAGCTCCATTTTTAGACGAAATAATAGTCTGCAGTGCCTTTCTACTATTTTTCAAAAGTTAACTGAAACTTTTATTTAGTATTTCCTGTCTCGATGGTATAAGGATGAATTCTAAAATAGTTGATCCATCGTCATTAGTTGGGTGGAAAGAAAACTATTGCTGAAACACTTCCTTTCCGCGGGCGACATATAAAAGGGCAGTCAGATGAAGATGAGAAAGAGGGAAAAAATTGTGGTGTCACCACCAGACACCACACTTGCTAGGTGGTAGCCCTTAAATCGGTCGCGGTCCGGTAGTATAGGTCGGACCCGCTTGTCGCCACTATCAGTGATTGCAGACCGAGCGCCGCCACACGGCAGGCCTAGAGAGACTTCCTAGTACTCGCCCCAGATGTACAGCCGACTTTGCTAGCGATGGTTCACTGACTTCTACGCTCTCATTTGCCGAGACGATGGTTAGCATAGCCTTCAGGTACGTTATTTGCTACGACCTAGCAAGGCGCCATTATCTGTTGCTATTGGTGCTGTGAATCATGTAATGTCAAGAGCGACGTTCGTCATTAATGGATTAAAGTTAAGTATTCCACCAGCTACGTCCGTTTTTCTCAATGCTAATTCCCTTGTCATGTTCCAGACCTCACGCCTGACTGCGTGAGATAAAACGCGTGCATTTCGGCTCTCCTTTACTAACACGGTTGGCTCTGGTGCCAGCCACAACAAAAATTAAGTAAACAGCTTATTCTTTCAAAAGCAATAGCCGCAACTGCTGCTAACGTTATCTCTGGGTGCGAAAGGACGGTCAATGCCCTCATGGAAAAGTATGTGCGGTTTCCTACGGTACCATCATCGCATCGAGTGATGCACCTCTTTTTCCGATCTGGATGTAAGGTCACGAATGTCTTTCTTCAGAGCTCCAAAAGCATGTAAATTGCGTAAGGAGAGGCTGCGACGAAGTGGAAGGACTTCGCAACGAAACTTCAGTAGGGTAGTCGAAACAATATATGAGCGGGCATTTTGTTGGCAGACTGTTTCGGCATGCTGCTAAATTTTTGTTGGAAAGTCAGTAAATGTCCTCCACACAGTCCCTATCTCTTCCTACGCGATCACTATATGTTTTGATCCCTGAAGAAAGGACATTCGCGGTCGTCGATTAGCTTCTGTCGAAGAGGTTTCGTAGGCAACCGCTAACATTTTCCCATGAATGTATTGCCTGTCTTGTCTCACAGTGGGATAAATCTGTTAGCAGTTACGGCAATTACTATTGAAATAATGAACAGTTTATTTACTTCTTTCCAACTGGTATGCTTTAGTATGACTGCCCTTTACACAATTGTTCCGACAACCTGAACGAGCTTCGTGGCTCGACTCTTGAATTTTGCTCATGCCTTGCCAGTGCATATTTGGCACATTATCAGACGTCTCGTAGGTACTCCTGCAATCTATACAAAGCCATTTGTTATCATCATTCCGTAATTAAATGTAGAAGTGGGAGAGAGAGTAAAAGTAATGTTCATTCATGTGTCAGTTTGGTAAATTATGGGAAAGTGAAAGATCAAGAGGGAAATGACAGTGGAGAAAGGAGTAGTCGTTGAAATGGATTTATTAGTTTGCGATGAACTGGTGTTCACGTTACAAAAATATGGTCGAGAAGCCTCATAAGAAATTAAAAAAGACTGTGTAAAATAAAAAGGTACTATACTGACACAAAAAATTGCCGTTCTGGGAACATCATTATTGCATTTTTACTGCACTAAAGAAAGGAAAAATGGTGGAAAAATATTTTCAAGGAAGCAGAATATCCATTGTCAACATTAGAACCAATATAATGCGAAATATGACAGAAAATTAGTGGAATTGTAGTCAGTACTATAAGGAAATGAGGTTCTGCCTTGAGCTTGTTTTAGTATGCGCCTGCCGTTGTCACCGATAGGTTCTAAGCGCTTTAATCCGGAACCCCGCTGTTGCTATGTTCGCAGGTTCGAATACTGCCTCCGCCATGGATGTGTGTGATGTCATTAGGCTAGTTAGGTTTAAGTAGTTCTAAGTCTAGGGGACTGATGACCTCAGACGTTAAGTCCAGTAGTGCTTAGAGCCATTTTTTTTAGTATGCCAACATGTTTCGGAGAAGTTTCTCTGTTTTCAGTGTGTTCATTTATTCTCTTTTAAATGAAACACATAGAATTTTAGCATCATAATACATAACTGGTTTTTAGATTATAGGTTTACATTAAGATAAGTATTAACAGAACAATTAGCAAAGAAAATACTGATTGGCAACAACTGAATCTGGACGGAAGCCATGTCGCCAAGGAGATACTGCATTGCGAAACAGACTGGCCATCTTCGACAACATTGCTGGCGCTATTTCAGGATAGGCCTGGGTAGCGGGTTATTTTATCAACAAATCCCCGCCTATTGCACTACCAGTGGATGCGACAGGAGATCGAGAAGCAAAGCAGCGAGGCTGCTGACGTCAACAGTTTTGGCAGAAGAATAGCCAACACCATACGCTCAGCCGTCGTAACGACACAGGGTTGAAACACAGCCGTGGGCCGTGTCTCGCCACCCAGGAAACCACCTAGGTCGGCATGTGATTGACCGCATGACCAGCAACAACGAAGCTCTCAGCAACCAGGGAGCCAACAAAAAATTAAAGAGGCAGATCCAAACACAACACCCTACAAACACCCAAGGTACCGGCAGGCAGTGCTTGTGAACCGTGTAGCGGTGGAGTGTATTGTGTAACTTGACAGACAAAAACTGAAGTTATCATCACAGTTGTAGTTATAGATTTGGTAGTTCGTGTATTTTTTTGTTGGTAGTAGAAAGAGTTTTTTCATAACAGTTAATATTTTTATTATTAACTGTAGAAATATTTATGGTGATGGGAAGTAGTATTGTGCAGAATAATAAAAAATATGGTTCAAATGGCTCTGAGCACTATGGGACTTAACATCTATGGTCATCAGTCCCCTACAACTTAGAACTACTTAAACCTAAATGACCTAAGAACATCACACAACACCCAGCCATCACGAGGCAGAGAAAATCCCTGACCGCGCCGGGAATCGAACCCGGCAACCAGTGCGTGGGAAGCGAGAACGCTACCGCACGACCACGAGCTGCGGGCACAGAATAATACTAGGTATTAAGGTATATTGCGTTATTTCTGTAAGAATCAATACAATCTGTGTTTTAATTATAAGTAGCACGCACAATGTAATGTAATGTGTAAGTAGGCTGTTTGTGTGTTTGTATGTTGGCAGCGCTATGTAGCGCTGTGCATTAATAACTCTGGGAGCACTGTACGCACTCTGTAGGAGACTTTGTGGCTGATCGGACCAGCAGTTGAAATGGTTCAGATGGCTCTAAACACTATGGTACTTCACATCTGAGGCCATCAGTTCCATAGACTCAGAACTATTTAAACCTAACTAACCTAAGGACATCACACACATCCATGCCCGAGGCAGGATTCGAACCTGCGACCGTAGCAGCGGCGCGGTTCCGGACTGAAGTGCCTAGAACCGCTCGGCCACAGCGGCCCGCTGACTAGCAGTTGGAAGTGAACAGCCAGCAGTGATGGAAGTTGGGAGTGAGTAGTCAGTAGTGATGGAGGTTAGACGTTAATAATTAGCAGTGTTTTCGGTTTGTAATATTAGCGCTAGCGGATGGTCTGAATATGTATCCGTCATGGAGAATTATTACTGATAATTATATAATTTTTCTTGAACTGGTTGTCACTTGATTAAGGTAAAATCTGCTAATTAAACTGTTTGCTCTGCAATAAAATCTTTCCTTTGCTAATCACAAGCCTATTAGTAGTTAGAGCCTTCAGTAGTTAGAATCTCTTATTTTGCTGGCAGTATTGGCGCTGTATTTCTGTAGTTCGTGTAATAAAGATTTTCTGTGAGGTTAGTGACTTATGATATGTATGTGGTATTGTTAGGATTTCTTCTATTTCAGGGCCATTATTTGTATTAATTATTTGAAGTCAGGTTATCATTTTTTTGAGCAGTCAGATTTCGTTTTGCTAGGATATTGTGGGCCAGTGTTTTAATCCGTCAGCAAACTTCAGCTGAGTGGCAGTCTGCTTCAGACTGACAGTCCATTGTGGGAACTTAAGGGCATACAAATATAAATGACGCCAACTGCAGCAGTTCCAAGGGATGACCAACATTCTCCATAAAACCTAAGCCTTCGACGGGAGCGATCTCCAAGTTTGGTCCAGTTGCTAGCACCACTACTCTCCATTCCGTTAATTGGTTGGTTGGTTGATTTTGGGGAGAGGACGAAACAGCGAGGTAATCACTCACTCCGGATTAAGGAAGGTTGGGGAAGGAAGGCGTTCATGCCCTTTCAATGGAACCATCCTGGCAATTGCCTGAATTTAGGAAAATAATGGAAAGCCTAAGTAAGGATAGTCGGACGCGGGTTTGAACCATAATTCTCCCGAATGCGAGTCAGTGTACTTTAGATTCTGTATTCCTTGAAGTGTTTACTTTGCGGGCAGATTGACGAGAATTATTCATGATGTATCTTCTTCCACAGTACTGACCATTGTCTTCTTGCACTTTCAGTGAGAACAAAACTTTGCCGAGAAATTAGACAAGGTATTTGTGGTTTGAGCAACCCATTTTATTCTGGGCTTTTATTTATAGTTTCGGTTTAGGTAAATTTCTTCCATTTGTGCAGGGCCTGTTATGTACACTTTTGTCTACATATTCGTTCAGCTTTCCGGAAACTATATCCTTTTGCTCCCCATATAGCATGCATCGCTGAAACCATGAAAGCAAAACTAAAGCTTCTTCTTTAACTTAGAGCAACATAAGGTAATCATTCTAGTGTTTGAATGCAAATTTGGCATCCTTGCAGCTGGAAATACTTCAGCCATCTTTGTAAGCTTGTAAAGTGTAAAATCATCAAACAGGAATGGGTAAAGGTAGATTGATTCGATAGTCAACTATACGTCATAGCAGCATACTAGCAAAGAACTAGCAAATTAACCCACAGATTTGTCAAGTAAATAGTACTTAACTAAGCTTTTCTCATGAATGAAGCAGACGGGAAATTGTGAAATGGAGCCTGTGGAAACTGTCCAAGTTCTCGGCTGCTCTGTCGAATAAATAACCAGTAACACATTAATTCTTGGACCTATGTGAGGCTGATAACATCTGAAATAGAAAAGCGTTGCATCTACCTAATAATAATGGAGCAACCTGTTTCGCTGCTGTATTCATTAAAACTAAAATAAGAAAGACAGCCAAGTTAATATTATATGACTTTTGTAACGCTTCTGTTTCAGTAAAGGCTTTACACCACCTGCTTTGCCCTTGTATGTGTGTGTGACATACATTTCTATAATTCCTTCACTCCAGTCTCTGTCCATCTCTGTCTTCTCTCTCTGCCCATGTTGTCGTGTCTTGCCTCTGCCCATCTCATCCTGCTCCTCTCAATATCTGTTTCCTACTTTCCCCTCTCTCTGCACAGCTGTATCTATCTGTACATATATCTCCTAAACCACGTTCCAGTACTACTGGCACAGCAGGCTGGTCATTACATTACATTAATACTATTTCCATAGATCATGAATATGACATTTTGTAATGAGGTGGAATGTAACTTTTTCCTGCTTCAAATCTAAAGCTTTATTTAGTTTTTCAGTTACTACTTTATAATAAAAATGAATCTATTGAGTAGAAGAAGCTGTTATTCAGAAATTCTTTTCATTTGTTTTTAAACGCTCTTCGTCTTTCTGTCAGTCTTTTTAATGATGTTTGATAGGTAGCCAAAGATTTTATGGCAGTATAATTCACCTCTTTCTATGATAAAGTCGGATTTAACCCAGAATAGTGAAGATCATCTTTTCTTCTAATCCTGTAGCCATGCACTTTGCTATTATTTTAGTGTTGGGATGGGTTATTAATAACAAATTTCATAAGTGAGTACACATATTGTGAATTTACTGTGAATATCCCAGGTTCCTTAAATAAATGTCTTCTATGGTCTTCACTACTATTCAGGTTACATGCTTTTGTGCAATGAATACCTTTTCTCTTAATGATGAATTACTTCAATTTTTTTATCAATGCATAAACCCAGAAATTTTGAACATTCTGCCTAAACAACAGACCTCTGTTCAAAGTGTATATTTAACAATGGTGTTGAGCTATTTACTGTGTAGAACTGTCTATACTCCGTTTTCTCAAAATTTAGAGAGTCCAAGCGCAGAAAAGCACTCAATAAATTTCCGAAAGATATAGACAGTTCCTTCAGCAAATTCTTGTGTTTTTGAAAGTGACTACTAGAGTTGTATCATTAGCAGACAAAACTAGCCTTGCACCTACATCAATATAGTGTGGTATTCCATTAATATATATTAAGAACAATAATGTACCAAAGGTTGAACCCTATGAAAAACCTTTCTTGGTACCTTCCCAGTTAAAGGACTTTTGCAGATTATCTGTAGTGTTAATTTCAACATTCTGCATTCTTCCAGTTAACTATGAATTAAACCATTTGTGCACTGTTCCACTCATACCACAATACTTAAGCTTATCTAGAAGAATTTCATGATTTACACAATTAAAAGCCGGAGATAAAGCGTTTGGTACTATGTTGGATATACCATCCATTTCATTCCAACTTTTATTTCTTAGTGAATTTATTATTTTCCTAGGAGAGGTGGGTTGGATTTGACATATATGGAATTGCACAGGCGCTGTCTCTTCCATAGAGAGCCTCTCATTTTGTAATGAACAGCTGGATACTGGTTTCTCTACAAGACTTACAAAATGATTATAGATAATATTTTCTGCTTTGGACTTTTTATTAATGAACTTTTCATTAGGTTTGATAGAAATAAAGTCTTCCCATTCTCTCAGTTGCAGTGTTCATCTTTTAACAATATTCCAAACAATTTTAATTTTATTATTGGGGTACTAATCTCAGACATAACACTTATACCTTTGGACTCTCTAATAAGTTTTCTTAATATGGCGCAGTAATTTTTTTTAATGTTTGTCTGTTTATGGATCATTGTTTTTCCTAGATATAAGATAAATTTCCCTTTTCAGTTTACAAGATATTTCTATCCCATTAGTAAGCCACTGCTTATTTCATGGTTTCTTACAATTATGTTTCACTGTTTACTTACAGAAGCTGTTTTCTAATAATTATATTCGCTAAGGTAGCATAAAATAGTTCATATTTTAAAGTATAATCACATTTCCTGTATACCACATCCTAGTCTAACTGATGCAAGCTTTTTCCTAACATTTTCAATTGTTAAATCATTAACTGTGTGCACTATTTTGGAGGATTGTTTAGCATTGCTGTATTGAGCTATATCATGTACAATGACTAACTGTACATCGTGATCAGTAAATCCATTCCCCACAGGAAAATTTTTATTTTGATTAAATTTATCTTATAAAAATATTTATTTGTATGATGTTTTCCTGTACTGCCTCAGTAGGACAACTAATAAGTTATGTCCAATTGAAAGAACCAAGTAATACTTCAGAGCTATGCTTTCTATTGCCCACTACCAGAAAATCCCCACAAACAAAATCTGCTTCCCTCTACCTATAAAAAAAGTCAAAGTTTTTTCAGAAGTAGTTGAAAATTTCCCATTGGGGATCTATGCACAAATACAACTATAAAAGTACCATTGTTTAAGCTCACAGGCATATGCTTCTGTATGTTGCTCTACTTAAAACTTATTCTTTCTAAATTTTTCACCATATGACCAGTTTTAAAATATATAGCAATTCCTCTTCTTTCTATAGTGTCCTTACTTACGTGTTCTGAAATCTTATATCCACCTACATTTACCTTTTTCATATCTGACTATATGATGTTCAGATAGACATAGTATGTCTATACCACCTTTAGTTTCTAAATCTTGTAAGCAAACAAGAAGCTCATCTACTTTGGTTTTTAATGCCCTGATATTCTAACACAATATATTAAGATTATTTTTCATTGTACTCTTAAGAGAATCCTGTGATATTCTACCGTCAGTTTTTATTATACTTTTATGAGCATCCAATGATATTTTAACATGACTAGTACTTGCCTGTCTGAGCCTCTCATTAAGCTAAATATTATTCAATGTTGAATGATATGGCACTGATCTGAGCCTAAAACTGAGGTAATCCTGCGAGTTTCAGTGTAACTCCCCCCCCCCCCCCCTCAAAAGATTTTGCTACTGTCCCAGGCAATTTACCCTTCCGTTTCCTACTGAGGTGCATGCCTTGCCTTGTGCATTCCCGTCTACCAATAGCATCAATAAGAACC
Source organism: Schistocerca gregaria (assembly GCF_023897955.1). Lineage (NCBI taxonomy): Eukaryota > Metazoa > Arthropoda > Insecta > Orthoptera > Acrididae > Schistocerca > Schistocerca gregaria. The sequence continues at coordinate 967,514,676 of NC_064921.1, read as the reverse complement.
AAACCTGTGCCTGAAAAAGATGCCTCCCAAACCAGCTGATCTAACTCTGTATGGGCCCTCCTGATGGAGCTGTTCAGTTGGGGCCAATCATACCACATGAAGGCAGGAACCATGCCAAAGTTTTTATGGTTCGTTGCAGATGCCATTTTTAACAGGTCACACTCAGTATAGTAGCCCTGTTCCATATCAATATTGATTCCTGCCTCACCCACTATCACAACATGATAATTCTTTGTGAACTCCTTGTACAACCCTACATTCTGAATCAATTGGCTAAGATATGCACTGGGCTTGAAAAAAGTTGTGGCCTGTTACCTTTCACCTAATTACTGAGCTATCTAGCTGTCTACTTTCTTCAACCCCACCCTCACTCCTACCGAACAGACCGACAAGAAAGAGAGTGAATATAGCATTGTCATCCTTCCCTGAGCTATGTTAAATATATCAGGCCTTTAGCTAATCGGGAAGTATGTTTAAAGTCAACTGTAAAATTTGTACCAAACAGACAGACAAACAACAAAGTAAATTTATGAACACATGGTAAAAATGCAGCATATGAACCATTTGAAAGGGAACACAGTCATCTTACGTCTGAGACTGGCTAGAAAATGCAAAAAAGCTAAGCACGAATGGCTATAAGACAAGGGTGTGGATGCATGCATAACTAAAAGAAGGTCGATGCCACCAACAGGAAAATTAGTGAGACCTTTAAGGAAAAGTGAGGCATTTGTATCAATATCAAGAGCCCAGATGGCAAATCAGTGTTAAGCAAAGAAGCGAAAACAAAAAGGGTGGAATAAATGGATGGAAAATGAACCCGATGACAATATTATGCCAAGGAAGGAGATCGTTACTGATAATGAGGAATTGATAATATGAGAAGAATTTGACAGACTGAAAGATGTGTGTGGGAACAAACCAGTAGTGACGTGCTGCTTTATGAGACTTAGATTTCGAGAAGAAATTAATAATACCATTTCCAACGAAGGCTGGTGCTGATAGATGTGATTTGTGATTACTATCGAACCATCAGTCTAATAAGTCGTAGTTACAAAGTACTGATACGTGTTATTAATAGAAGACTGGAGAAACCAATAGAAGCCAAACTCGAAAGAGATCTGAATTGATTCCTGCGGTACTATGTACGATATCGTCAGGAGGTATGGTTCGATATGTTTTCTTCCCTCCTCCCTCCTCTCCCACTTTTACGGCTACTAGGAAACTACTACAATATCGTCTTGGTAACGGGATACACACCATATGAAAATGATCCACTTTTTCCAAGAAGCAGTGGTAAGTATAGTTGATATTTCACTTCCTGTTGCTGTTTGTTAATACTAGTCTCAATTTGGCTACATTCTGCCTCATATTTCTTTACGCTGTAAACAAAAATAAACTACGTACATTGGAGGTCTGAAGTCTAAATTTCTGGAATATAATTTAACAAACATCATTCCTTTAGAGGATGCTGGGATGGCTACCTTTCATAAATAAACTGACTAGCCAAAGCACACATTCGGATAAAGCAAACTTTAGCAGCTTGTGTCTACGGCAGTCGTATACTAACACTGAACACAGACGTTTTATAGAGCTACAGCACGTATCACTGTCAGTGACGCGAAGTGACCTTCGGTCCATAGTATCGTTGCACTGTTCGAATCCAAGGAGTCGTCAACATAACATTGTTGTCTCTGTTTCATCTGTAAAAAAGAACGTCAATGTCTTTTCGATTGAGCGATGTCCTGAAAGAAACAACTGAACTGTGTACTAATGACGAGAAAGCTTAATTGTGGAGGAAAACCTCCAAGTGATACGTCTAGACAATACGCATGTAATCTACGGATGTTATTTACCCATACAACTAAGATACACGAATATGGCATGAGTCAGTAATTAATTAACCGTCAGGAAAAGCTTCTAAGCCAGATGGATTAGAGTTATATTTGCATTAACTTAGCTCATATGATCCAAAATCGGGGTGGTTTATTGCAACTCGTAAAAGCCCCTTTCTGTGATAAATAGCAACAACAGATGTCTCACACAACAAAATGTTTGAAGCCGTTACAAATGGAAAGATGTTAAGGTTAGATGACACCACCTATTGCCTACCGGTAACAGTCAACAGACGAGTGTGGTCATGGAATACACAAGGAAACCACCAACGCAAAGGGTACGCAAGCACTCCATAGGCAACACGACGATAGCGAAACAAAAGTCAATACCAGCCGGGAAATTCTCTTTTTGCCTCCAGGGTCGTTATTCTCGATGCGTTCGAAACGGCTGGTATTGTTTGACTTACAGTAATAAACAAACAACAGCCAGCCAGCGAGCGAATGCGAGGAAGTGGAAAAACAAACAGCTACTCTGAATAGCAATGCGATTAATAAGCTACAAAAACTGCGTCTAACGCAAACACTTGTTGTTCCTGACAATGCCGATTTAGAATTACAGCCTCTGTTGGCCATAAACTGTGTGGCAGTCAGCCAGAACGCAACGATGTGTTGTGGTTTATGGGGCCTAGCCGTTATCCGCTACTTGTGCAATTTTTGTCAACTCTGAGAATAGCATAAATGAATACATTACATACAGTGATCAGCAAAATAACGGTCGTTAACCTTTAGGAATAATTTTAAGTGTCTAAATTTGGTTTCTGATCGATGCTAATCTTCATTTGATTATTGGTAACGGTAATAACGACGTTTAATGGTACCCATATAAATACTTCTTTTTCGTACTTCCGTATATAGTACACAGTATAATCGGACGATTCTCCAAATTAATTGCAACCCGTTCTTGTTATTAAACTTCTCCTATTTGGCATTTGTTCAGAAATGATCAATGCGCATGGAACTTTTAGTACAGCTGGTGATTTGGGAAGACCTTAAGAGTTCCAAGACAATATCTTTCAATTTCAACATCTCTGCTTTACATGGTTATTTGGCCACTTCCTACAAGCAGATTCTGGTAGTTTCAAGGTCATCGTCTACTGGTTAGCGTCGCAAACACTAAATCTTTCAGTCCTACGTTCGATTCCCAGCATTGTCGGAGATTTTCTCCGCTCCGGGACTTGGTATTTGTGTAGTCTTCACCATTTCATATCGTCTTCATCGATGCGCCAAGTTCCCGAAGTGGTTTCAAATAGAAAGACTTGCACGAGGAGGACGGAGCACCCCAGACGGAGTGTGTCTGCTAATAATGCCACATAATCACTTCATTTCATCTTAGTTTGCTAGCTGAAGATTATGTACGTCCGCGTCTGTCATTACGGTAGTGTGAACTTTTCCTCATGAGAAGCAGAATTATGATATTTTCTACATATGGACATGTCATTACGGCACAAACCGAGCATCCGTGACATGCTTTTTGTCATCATTAAGAAAGCTAAAATACTTAGCCTTGCACAGGAAATATAAAAATAAATGGAACAAATAAAGAGCTACAAAAATTCAAAGAAAAAAGTGTGAATTTCTTATTGTTCTGTAGGGCCGGTTTGTGGTTTTATTTAGTGAGGGCAACAACGAGGGGAAAACAATCGATTTACTCGGTTATTGGTAAACAAGCGATAAATTCGACAGTAGCTTTACGTACCAGTTGAATTATGCATTCATTCCTTTGAGTGAAACCAGTTTGTGGGGAGCAAGCTAATGAGAAGAATCGAATCAGTGGATTGTAGTTTTATGTCTGGATTTCATTATTATTTATTCTTTTCTTTACAGTGAACCAGTCAATGAGCGAAACCTTATAAAAACAAGTGACACAGTGATTTCAGTTTTGCATATTGACTGAATTAGTCATAGTTTATTTTCAAGTCAAATCGACCTATAGTTTTCTGTTGTTCTTTCAACTAAAAATATTTTGCTCATCGACTGAGTTACCCATTTATTTTTCCGAGTGGAACCAGTCTGCAGTACTTTCATTAGTTTAACTAAACGATGGGTTACAACTGGAACACACCCGTGGGTAGTTTCATTCCCAGCGGATACCTGAAGCCATCGCAGTGGGTGTTTCAGGGGATACATCAGGAAGGAGGAAACTTTCTGTCACAGAGTGCCTCTCATAAGTATAGTGTGGCCGATGTTGTTTTCTAACAAAGCTGCATGACGGTTGATGCTTCATACCGATGTTGCGTGACAGAGAGTGCTTCCTAGAATAGCGGTTGAGGACAAGGAGCTACATATCGATTTTTTGTAGCAGAGAGCCTTCCTGCCAGTGTTGCATGACAAAGGGTGGTTTCTGCAAATACTGTATGACAGAGTTTTTTGTATGCAAAATATGCGAATGGATGGTGTAAAAGCTATGGGTACATATGGGTACGACTTGACAAAGTCTTAGTACTTCGTACCGTTTTCGCGATTCTCCATACCACCGCCGTGCTCCAACATCCAAATCTACTGGACATCTTTCCGTCTTGCAGGGAATGCTAAATGAAAGATCACAGCTTTTACTCCGAGCTACGTCAGTGATAACAGACACCTATCGTTAAAATACGTCAGATTTAAACGTCGTACAGACAGTCAGAGGTACATTAAAAGATAATTGGTGTGTCTGAATGCTGACGCGGACATTGTCGCTAGGGTGCGTATTCCGTCCAGCTCATGACACCTTCAACTGGAGGCTTCATGGTCTAAACTTGCTCGCCCAGCCGGTAGATGTCACATGTTGACTGCTGACCCACGTCGGCACTCCCGTAGTATCTGTGCCAAAATGAAGCGGCGCTGACAATCTCAAACTTCGCCTTGCACACTGTTTCTACTTGTTTCCCCCATCACGATCATCTTTCGTTGGGACGATTGTTCTCAGTAAATCAGGATTCATGCCGAACATGCCAAGGTAAAAATGTCGTGCGCAATTATCTTAAGCATATACAGTATATTATCAACGTTATAGTATATCTCCAACTGAGATGCTATGTAATAACTCTTAATAACACACATTGTGACTGTTAAACATATACAAAAGGTACATGGATTTCATATTTAATGAGTGCACTGTGGTTGTTAATAGGTCACGAATTACCAAGAAAACCTTTTTTTTCTATTCAGTCGATCAAATTTCGTGCAGCACTTAACTGCTTTCTTTCGCATTTACGTGCATACTCATTCCGTCTTCAGGCCACGAGTGGCCTACCGGGACCATCCGACAGCCGTGTAATCCTCAGTGGAGGATGTGGATAGGAGGGGCGTGGGGCCACCACACCGCTTTCCCTGTAGTTATGATGGCATTCTTGACCGAAGCCGCTACAATTCGGTCGAGTAGCTCCTCAATTGGCATCACGAGGCTGGAAGCACTCCGAAAAATGGCAACAGAGCAGGGCGGCCTGGATGGCCACCCATCCAAGTGCCGACCACACACGACAGCGCTTAACTTCGGTGATCTCACGGGAAGCGGTACGTACATACTCAGTCTTCATTAATATCTGACATTATTTCCTGTAGGTAGATACTACATTTTGCTTGGATGACATGTTGTTCAAAAATGGCTCTTAGAACCATGCGATTTAACTTCTGAGGTCATCAGTCGCCTAGAACGTAGAACTAATTAAACCTAAGAAAGCTAAGGACATCACACACATCCATGTTCGAGGCAGGATTGGAACCTGCGACCGTAGCGGTCACTCGGTTCCAGACTGTGGCGCCTAGAACCGCACGGCCTCTCCGGCCGGCGGTCTCATGTTGTAAAAGACAGATTTGCTTTTAGGTTTTTCAGTGTCGACAGTTTGTGTTTCCATTTAACATTTTTAACACGTAACGTACAAACGTATATTACGTTATTTTTCGAGGCAATTTATATGGATTCCTTACTATCCTTCACAAGTACACCCCAATGTTTAAAATACCACTTCTTTAGTACATAAGGAGATTTGAAAGATCACCTTCCCTCACAGCTAGGAGTTTTCTGTTTATTTTAAGTAGTAAGGAAGATCTTTCCAACTACATGGCAGTTGTCTCTGTAACCACTTAGCAACATTATCAAATAATAATCTTGCCGTTCTTTGGGAAGATATTGTACGACATTTCTTACTTTAGGTTGGTTACAGAATCCCATTTCAATCCCTGAAAGTGTATGATACTGGCCATCTCTGTCCTTAATGCACCTGTCCCTCGGCCTAGAGTAGTCTCTTAAGGATCTGTTTACCAGTCTTCAATCCATCCCTGCACAATGAAGGTACACTACACCCTTTTTAATAGCTGAATCATATAGCATCTAATTTTTATTATTCCTTTTTCAAAATTACCCAGTGGTTTCTTATTTTACTCATTTGGCAGTACTCGGATGTCCTTATAAGCTACTCATCGTAATCCTCTAGTAAATACACATTTTCTTCCTTTAAAGGAAATCTAATTTAACCTAACCCCTACCTACTGCACCTTAAGGCTTGTGTCATTCTATATAACACATTTTTCTCTTACTTGACTATTTATACGCGTCATTATGCATTAGTTCCTGTTATGCTGTAATAGTATTTTTAAACTTACGACTAAAATGTGTTCATGAGAACATTCGTCGTTCAGCGTATTCCGAATTGAGCAGTTCATAATATTCTTTACATACTAATTCTATGCTTTTCCTCAAGAGTATTTTGTATTATTATCAAATTCCTCCTTAATCCGTTATTAGCGCTATCTCTCCTACTCAAAGTACATTTCTCACTATGGTGTCTGCGCTTGTCAAACAAACGACGCTTCATTAGTTCGTTTTTAAAATGTTTATCGCGTCATTCGCTATGTCTCTGTCACCTTTCTCTGGGATATCCTCTCCTCCAGAATATCTAACGCGCCTGAACATAAATTTGCTATACGTTTTCTTGAGTCATTGTCCACATCCTACCGTCTCATCTGTGTAGATCAACTCAATAGTCCAGTGAAATGGATAAGAGCTCAGTGATGGACACTATGGAATATAGACAAGATGGAAGGATAGAACTGAACAATGCATACGATAAGAATGAAAAGGGAAAAGGAGAATGGATTTATTGTAACTGAATAAGAAAAGAGGGCAGACCCCAGAGACTGGTTACCCTTCCCAACCCAAGGCCCATAACTTGGCAGATACATCACTATGACCTCGGCCGACGTAGAACCTCGGAATGCCCAACAGAATGAATTGTCGTTGTTTCTCTTGACCAAGTTCTCGAGAATCAGACGCAACAAACCCCTACTGTAAGCGTGATGTGATGAAAAGGAAATTTGTACCGCTACGGTCGAAGGTGCGAATCCTGCCTCGGCCTTGGATGTGTGTGATGTCCTTAGGAAAGTTAGGTTTAAGTAGTTCTAAGTTCTATGGGACTGATGACCTCAGAAGTTAAGTCCTATAGTACTCAGAGCAATTTTTCTTAAATTTAAGCTTATCGAGATAACATAACTGTTTTAATAAGACAAAGTACCCCAGATCGTTACCAATCACAAGATACTATGCACATTCGGCTGCTAAACGGTCTGTGTCAATGTTCAGACCAGTCATACTGGATTACCGTTGCTGACCTACCATGTAAGTGAGCAAATTTAGCAAAGGGTGAAAATTCAAGCGAAATCCAGTTAAAAATCATTCAGTGCCACACTTAAGCCAATTCAATTAGTGACAGAAGCGGAAAAAGTAGGCAGTAACAAGTATGAATCTCTACAACATATTTACATGCACAGGGTGCCGGTACAGGATAGAGGTAGCAGTAAAACGTATTGGAGGCGCGAGAATGTCTTAAAATTGCTTTACTGATAGTCTATTTGCCTCCATCGAGATTAGAATCGAATACAAACCGAAACTCCCTTGCAGTAGCAAACATCTTTAACTACACTAGCAGACAACCCAGGCAGAGAGCCCCCTATTATTACATCAGATGTGAATAAGACGGCAATTTTCCAATTGATATGCTAACATGATCTGCAGTTTCTGTTGCATAGAGATTTTTGGACTCAAAAACATGAATTTTTTACCTTTATGTCACCACTTATTTGACAATCATTCGGGATGTTTATCGAAATGACAAAATACTGTTATTAGCGAGTAAATTTCGCAGGATAATTCTGCACCATCCCAAGAAATAAACGGCTGCCTAAAGAATTCTACAATGTTTCGAATTCTCCAATCGACTCCCCACAGCCAGAAACGTTCAGCGGCCGAAGTGTTTCTTAAGCTAGCTAGCAATGGGATTGCTCGCACTTCTAAAACGCGGTGGCGTTAATACAGGGATCTGAATTACCTCGTGTATTGGCAAATGGATTTTATTAGCACTCTGGTAAACGTGATGTGGATCGAAAGCGTAGATACGAATAATATGCTAATGTATCACCAGCATGTAGAACATTTCGAATAAAGAGTAGGGGGAATTATTTATGCAGCCCTCATCTTCAACAACTGTTTAATATATTTTCTTTGTTACGATTTCGTCACCTAAGTTGGTAAAAATGGAACCATACTTGTCTCACTTTCTTGACCGTCTGTCTGTGAACCCAACCCTTAAAACCCGTTTACCTCGAGTACGGGTAGATGCAATAAGCGGAAATGTATCGCACTTTCTGCAGTATACGGTCTCTTGGTGGTGTAAAAAGTGATCTTCTATGTCAACGGAATCGAAAGATATGGCCGTTTACGTTAGGAAAATTTACGTGAAAGGTCAAAATATGGCTGTAAGAACTATGTGACCCAAATGCTTAGGTCATCGGTCCACTAGACCTAGAACTGCTTAAACCTACCTTACCTAACACACATCCATGCCTTGGGGAGGATTCGAACTGACGGCGCAAGAAGCCGCGCGGACCGCGACATGACGCGGTTGAACGAATGGCTAACCCACGTCGGCAAACAGTTAATATCATCTGATGTGGCTAAAAAGTTATTCTCTTCTGCTGAATGATTTTTTGCGCTGTTCGTTTAAGACAGAATAACTAAATTATATTTGGTGTTACAGAAGAGGAAAGACGCCTAATTCATTTCCCCTTGTCTTTATTTATGATGTTAGATTCGCAATCTGAGCATACGTGCTATCCATAACAACACTTTAGCGCCAAGTCATAGTCACAGATAGCGGATAGAATCCATTGGCTCATACGTGAGGTATTTCATTTCCCTCGAAGTGCTGGCAGACGATGTTGTGGCGTCTGCGAAGCGTGAGCTTGGGTGCTAGTGCTAGGTATCGCAGCACATCAGCTGAGCGAACGTTTTCCTCCTGCTGCTAGTCTAATGGACAATGGCAACACCGTAGAATACGTTTGACAACTATGTGATCATAGATTTACCTTCTTGAGTGGTTCATAATTTTGTCAGTAAATCCACTCGATATTTATATGTCCTTTAAATTACATTATACATGATTCGCACTGACGACAAACGAAATGTATGTTATTTGGTCCACTAAGAACGTCCCAAAAGAAACTGCTGCTTACATTGACATTTATGTTGCGAATTAGTCGTCTTATCCATCACATGGACAACGAGGATGCTCTGTTTTGCTACAGCTATTTAATAGCTTAGTGGTATTGTGCGTTTGTGGCGTTTCCAGTTTACGTTCTGCACATGTAACACACAATAAAAGCGTTGGATGCCTACAGTGATCAGTCTGCTTGAAAGACGTTTGCTGTCATCGTAATTTATGTAACTTGCTCTTCGACTTTCAGTTTGACAATTTGTGGAAAAATATTTTACCTTGCTAGTCCTAGTTTCTAACATTGTCTGACTGAGGAAACATAGGCATGAAGGAGTCAGTGAAAACAATTATTCACTATTATAGCAAACTTTTAAATTTAAGGCCGTGGGATTAGTTGCTGAACTGTATACTGTGTATTCCCCCCCCCCCCCCCATGAACCATGGACTTTTTGCCGTTGGTGGGGAGGCTTGCGTGCCTCAGTGATACAGATAGCCGTACCGTAGGTGCAACCTCAACCGAGGGGTATCTGTTGAGAGGCCAGACAAACATTTGGTTCCTGAAGAGGGGCAGCAGCCTTTTCAGTAGTTGCAGGGGCAACAGTCTGGATGATTGATTGATCTGGCCGCGTAACACTAACCAAAACGGCCTTGCTGTGCTCGTACTGTGATGAAAGCAAGGGGTAACTACAGCCATAATTTTTCCCGAGGGCATACAACTTTACTGTATGATTAAATGATGAAGGCGTCCTCTTGGGTAAAATACTCAGGAGGTAAAATAGTCCCCCACTCGGATCTGCGGCCGAGGACTACTCAAGAGGATGTCGTTATCAGGAGAAAGAAAACTGACGTTCTACGGAACGGAGCGTGGAATGTCAGACCCCTTAAACGGGCAGGTAGGTTAGAAAATTTAAAAAGGGAAGTGGATAGGTTAAGGTTAGATATGGGAATTAGTGAAGTTCGGTGGCAGGAGGAACAAGACATTTGGTCAGGTGAATACAAGGTTATAAACATAAAGTCAAATAGGGGTAAGGCAGGAGTAGGTTTAATAATGAATAAACAAATAGGAACGCGGGTAAGCTACTACAAACAGCATAGTGAACGCATTATTGTGGCCAAGATAGATACGAAGACCCTCACACTTCAAGAAGAATATAATAATTTCAATCCCAAAGAAAGCAGGTGTTGACAGATGTAAAAATGATCGAACTATCAGTTTAATAAGTCACGGCTGCAAAATACTAACGCGAATTCTTTACAGACGAATGTAAAAACTAGTAGAAGCCGACCTTGGGGAAGATCAGTTTGGATTCCGTAGAAATATTGGAACACGCGAGACAATACTGATCCTACGACTTATCTTAGGAGATAGATTAAGGAAAGGCAAAACTGCGTTTCTAGCATTTGTAGACTTAGAGAAAGCTTTTGACAATGTTGACTGGAATACTCTTTCAAATTCTGAAGATGGCAGTTGTAAAATACAGGGAGCGAAATGCTATTTACAATTTGTATAGAAACCAAGTAGCAGTTATAAGACTTGAGGGGCGTGAAAGGGAAGCAGTGGTTTGGAAGGGAGTGAGACAGGGTTGTAGCCTATCCCCGATGTTATTCAATTAGTATCGAGTAAGCAATGAAGGCAACAAAAGATAAATTCGGAGTAGGTATTAAGATCCATAGAGAAGAAATAAAAACTTTGAGGTTCGGCGATGACATTGTAATTCTGTCAGAGACAGCAAAGGACTTGGAAGAGCAGTTGAACGGAATGGACAGTGTCTTGAAAAGAGGATGTATGATGAACATCAACGAAAGCAAAACGAGGACAATGGAATGTAGTCGAATTAAGCGGGTGATGCTGAGGGTATTAGATTAGGAAATGAGACACTTAAAGTAGTAAAGGAGTTTTGCTATTTGGGGAGCAAAATAACTGATGATGGTCGAAGTAAAGAGGATACAAAATGTAGACTGGCAATGGCAAGGAAAGCGTTTCTGAAGAAGAGAAATTTGTTAACATCGAGTATTGATATATGAGTCAGGAAGCAGTTTCTGAAAGTTTTTGTATGGAGTGTAGCCATGTATGGAAGTGAAACATGGACGATAAATAGTTTAGACAAGAAGAGAATAGAAGCTTTTGAAATGTGGTGATACAGAAGAATGCTGAAGATTAAATGGGTAGATCACATAACTAATGAGGAGGTATTGAATAGGATTGGGGAGAAGATTAGATTGTGACACAACTTGACTAGAAGTAGGGATCGATTGGTAGGACATGTTCTGAGGCATCAAGGGATCACCAATTTAGTATTGGAGGGCAGTGTGGAGGGTAAAAATCGTAGAGGGCGACTAAGAGATGAATACACCAAGCAGATTCAGAAGGATGTAGGTTGCAGTAGGTTCTGGGATATGAAGAAGCTTGCACAGGATAGAGTAGCATGGAGAGCTGCATCAAACCAGTCTTAGGACGGAAGACCACAACAACAACATACTGTTATTAATATTCTGCGCTGCTACGTAAATTTTAAAGGTTATATTCTTTATGTAAATCAGAATATCGGTTCAGTCGTAGGATCGACGATAAACTTCAAAAATACAATTACAGAATAGTGGCATATCGATAATAGCTCCTCACCATCAAAAATAGTTGGTACCCATAGTTTTGTATTTGCTACTTGATCGTCGCCACCCTTTAGAAACCAACCTGATCTTTACACAGTGCCAGTTTTGACGTGCTTCTTAATATGTCCTATAATTAGAGATTTGTGGAAAATAGTAACAAATACGCTATTCTTGAAACTTATACCCATCTATTTCACTGAAGAAAAGATACATAATAATAAAATGAAATCATATATTACAATCTCAAAGCATATGGTACTGTGAATGGTTAAAATGAAATGTACTAAAAACCATATTTTTGTATAAAACATGTTACTGTTCCCGAAAACATGGGCGCCTCTCAAAACGTTTTACACCTCTGGTGTTTAGCCACATGTGGACAAATAGTGGGTCTCATGAAGCAGCACTGTTGAGCCGTCACAAAATAAAACCTCAAAAATTAGTAAATATTTCTTCTATTGTTATTTCCAATCGCATATACCAACCGCCCTCTGTTGCGACAATGACTCGAAGTCTATTTTGTACTCGATTTTTCTATTGGTCTTCAGGCCTCCTTGCCTCCGCTTCTAGCCCAACCTCCGCTCTCCAATTACGCCTTCATCGACGAGCTTCTTCTCAATATTTTTATTTTTTGCTGAATTGCTTTTTACCATTCTTGCATATACACATGTGTCATGTAATTTTCAGAGACTGCATAAATATATGACTTGAGTATTTCTTCTCTTAGCAAATTAAATGTTACATATTTTGTTGTGCATTAATTTGTTTGTTCAGATTCCACCCACTGCGTTTTCTTAAAATTATATAAAATGTACATCTGTAAAAAATGACATGAAACATCTTGTAAAGAGACTGGTTCTCTACTTCTGAAAAAAAAACTTTTATATAATAAAACATGAGCTATACGAGGAATCTGACTACCCCTATTAGTCATGGATGAAAAAAAAATTGACATAATCTTTGTCAGAACGTGCAGAATCTTATGTGGGGCCAATAAGACTTCAGTTCTAATGTAAATATGGTAAGCCAATGTTTACATTATAAAAAAATAAATTAAGTAATTCAATACAATTAATATAAAGGTGCGATACATTTTTTTAACAGGGGCCACATGAACAATTAAAGCCAATATAATTCCAGTAAACCTGCAAAAGTAAAAAAAAAAAAAAATTGTAGGAGCCTACATAGACATCGCGCATCTGCTAGATGCCCATGAAATACCCAATTTCGTGTTGAAGCTGACAGCCAATGAGAAAATAGGTGCAAAAATACCATTGGTCAGTTTTAAAGCAGTAATGGCGGACAGAATCAGCTGGTAACATATGTAATTTTGTTTTAGCTAATTTTACTGCACAAAAAGTAAAATATGGACTCCCTCCAAAACAAGTTACACACAATCATTAAAATAAAATTATGTTGAGCAGCAAAATGTCAGAGAAGAAATTTGAAAGGAAATTATTAATTGAACTTTAATTTGGGAGGTTTTTGACGCTGTCAACAAGACGAAATAATGAAATGAATATTGGTTGGAACCAAACTAAATTTAACCTCGATATTGTGACAGTATTTTTAAAATAGATAATTTAACTGCAATCGTCTGTAATTTTGAAATGAGAGAGAGTGTAATAATTTTCCTTTGATGTCTTAACTGTTGCTGCACGCAGTGTGATGACGTCAGCGGTGGTCTGCGTGGACGTTGTGTGAAGTTAATCCTGGTTCGTGGCCTGAAGGTAATGATGGATCCTCCTGTTTCATTAATATTCCAGTTACGGCGGTGGTCCACATCTCCGTTGTAGTCGAATCATCTGGCAGCACTGGCGCGATAATAATAGTTCCATTGTGTGCGTTGTCGTTACGCGCTTGACGTTTTATTATTAAACATTTATTAATCACGCGGTTCGGGTAGGTCGGAATTATGAAATGTCTTTGGTATTTACGATATATAGCAAGTTAATGCCAATACTTCGCACAGTTCTTTCACAGTGTTGCCACAGGAAAACAGTCACATGTGTTTATCACTATAACAGTCCGTTAAACATCAGTTCAATTTACGTCGTCGTCTTTAAGACAGTTTGGATGATATAATAAATGTTTCTTGATCAAATCACAGAACTGTTGTTTAACTTAACATTTTGGTTTGTTCCACTTTCATGCCATTCTAACAATTAGTGTCTCCATACGACAATAGTGTCTGGTTCACCGCTAATTGTCACAAGTTCACACAGTATGTAAAATAGTCACCGTAAACACCCGATATACTTTTCAGGTTTTACTGTTCACTTAATAATGCACGATCTCCTATTAACACAACGGGTGCACTGTAATTAATTGTTCTTCCGCGTATCACCGTCTTTCACGTCGAACTTTGCAACGTTTCTCCACCCGCGAATCGGCCACAATCCCACAACAATTCGCACGCTCTCTATCGATAGACGTTCGCTCTTTCTCTGACACAGTGCTTTTCCTAGATTAACGAAAGATTTACAAAGCATATAAAACCAGAACATTCATATTCGTTCAATATAAAATATAAAACATTAGCAAAACGAATGAAGAAACAATGTGACTTATTAACAAATAAAGGTTAGTTGAAATAAATGATACATACGTACTATAACAAGGTAATGCACAAAAGAAAAATAACTATTATCGACTTTCGAGGAAAGCAATGCCTTTACAATCTGTTGCAGCTGATTGGTTAAGGGCTGAAAAAAAATCACCTGTGCTGATACTGCTTAGTATCGGGTACTGCCTCCTTCGGCTTTCTCAACGTCTCTAAATCGGTTGGGCATTGAGCCCATAACTATAGCCACATAACTAGGAGAGTCAAGGTAACTCATTCCAAGCGACATGAATCACATCAGAAAGCTGTCGGGGATTTGACGGTGACTGTCCATTTTCGTGTATTACTCTGACCATTTCTTCCCATATATTCTCAATGGGATTCATGCCAGCTCCTTTAGGTGCCCATTCCATTACAGTAATATTACTATGGTTGTCGAACCACCTCTTACCCAAACGTGCCATATGAATAGGCGATCGACCTTGATGGAACATGATCTGATCATCGCCAGATCTTGCTGTCACAGAAGACAACATCACATTCTCCAGAATATACACCATACATTATACATTACTGAAAACAGTACGACAAAATTCGGATAGTTTTTCAGTTTCACACCTGTGCATAGTATGTTGGCAGCACTTCGTCGCCTTGCCTGTTATGTTGTGCAGCAGACTTTAAAGCTGTGAGGATTAGCTTAACGACAAGGCGAAGGGTCTCGTTCGTTCTGCCACGACTTATCTGTGCACAGTACCAATCACTAAACTGACACTGGATGTACTACTTTTCGTATCATGTTCACTTAGTGACGTAAGTCAAGGTCATGTTATTTAGAGCTGTGTCTAACAATATTTTATTTCTGTAGTACACAGGTTGCAGTGTCTAATGGCGTCGTCATCCTATTTCCTTGTGTTCGTGTCGGATATTCCCGCTGTATGGTCTCAGAATTGTTGTTGTGCATTTTGAATACTTTTAAAACTGTTAGTGACGTGAGACTTGTTGTATGAACATATTTGATTCTTGTCCATGTTGGTTATACTACAGGAGTCTCATTATTTATTTATTTGGCTTCGTGTGGTAGTATTGGTACAACGGATTTGTTATTTTCTCCATTGTCCACTTCTCTCAGTGGAAGTGAAGAATGATGCTCATTTGGTGGTGATTGAGTAGCCTAAGGTGCACCATATTATGAGATTATGTTTACGGTGCGGCTAGAGTGTCTCTAATTATAAAGGGGTGAGATCCCTGTGGCTTAGAGCAGCTGCTGCTTCCTTGTTATGTGCAGTAATTAGGATTACATTTGGGCACGTAGAGAAATGTTTTCTGTGTTACTGTTTGATAGTGAATGTTATTTTGTGTCCATTCCGTGTTTTTCTGTTTTTTATGTTCAAAACATGCTTTGACCAGATTTTCAGTAATGCATTTGCCGTTTATTTTTATGACAATGGCTAACGGAATAATTATTAATAAGTTGAAAGAGTCAGAACTCGTTAAGGTTTTCCTACTAAATTTTATGATATTGGTTATGCAATGTTTTGTTCTTTGGCTCTTTTTTGTCATTCTGCAGTTATGATGCGTCTTCTAGTGTGACCTAGTCACTTAACCAGATCTCTTTAACACAGCAAGAGTGTTCCACTCTCAACACTTCTTGGTCTTTCGGCAGCCGATGTGTTGCGTGTCATCGATGCCACAGGTGGTGCGTGCTTATGGCTGGTGGGAGAGCTTGCTTCCGGCACCTGGATCGGGTGTCTAATGGGCGCAGCACCTATCAAACTCTTGATTCACTTTCGGTAAAAGGAAAAGAAACAAAGGAAAAGGAAAATTTGAAAATAAAAATTTGTCAGTCGCAAACAGCTACCTCTCCATTCCCCCTCCCACGCTCTCTGTAGGTTTCAGTGTTATATAACACTTTTAAGTTTAAAAACTCAGGAATATAGTAAGTAATCGTTATCATGACAGTTAATCTTTACACTGACAACAAACACGACACTCGAAGCAGTGACCTATACCATGGCGTGTGTATGAAGACGGTATCTGTTCTTTCGGGCATGACCTCAAAGATAAAGCGTACCGGCCAATGATCTTCTTCAGTGCGGATGCACTCGCATTGCTCAAACTGTTACGGGAATCAGTAGATTGACTGCCGCGAGTAATGAGTATAGTGGGCAGGGGCACTACAAATGTAGTGTGTGGACAGTAATTTGGAAATGTGGGTCTCACGGGAAGTGTACCATAGATAAGTCCCTGCAATCACACTATCCTTTGTGTCCTCGATGACTCAGTCGGATAGAGCGTCTGCATGTAAGCAGGAGATCTCGGGCTCGTAGACCCGGCCGGGGCAGACATTTTCAACTGTCCCCGTTGTTATCAATCAACGCCTGTAAGCAGCTAAAGATGTGGATTTCATTGTAATTTCGTACCATGAAGTGTCGCGCCCAGTAGCTCTGTGGTCTGTATGCTAGCTACCACACAAAGCTTTCCGGTTGGATCTCCGCAAGTAGCAGAGATTTCTGCAAGCTTAGTGAGAGCAACGGAGGAATGTGTATGATTTGCGGCGCTCAATATTTCAGTCTGTAAGGCATGTGGTTAAAACAGTCAAAACTAATACTGAAACATTGATCTGTCTACAATTAAAATCACTCTATGCCATTTTCACTCACATTCACTCTCCCAGCTATAAAGAATGTAAAATATTCATCTTTATTAGTGTTAGAATTTGCAATTAAAACTAACTACAGAATACAGTCTAAAAATAATTTTGAAGTGTGAGTGGGAGACACCTAAGTATATACATATGCCGCAGATCACAAACGACCCAACACAGAAAACAAAACATCTACGAGACGTAAACAAAGAAGAAATATAAAGAACAACAAAAATCAGAAAGAGAACAAGGAATCTCTCACGAAATCCAAGAAAATTATGTCTATGTCTTTGGAAAGCTAGAGGAGTCATTGGACGTTAACACACTGGAAGAGCGAGACTTCTTTCAAACGGTCCAGCGTTTCATAACATGCAAAATGCACACGAATGGAAGCACGATATGATATTCCTCTAGTGAACAATCAGATCGAATGATCTTAAAGATGGAAAAGCTCCCGACTGCTTTAGTTCGTAGCGAGAGCGTGTGTGTGGAGATCGGAAACTTTCGTCCTGGATCATGTGTGTAGACATCTTGTGAGGACGCACGTCTCCGCAGGGAAGGAATGAAATGGTTTGTTTTCTCTAGGCACCAGGTATACTGTTCCAGCTAAAAGCTACACGGTATACTGTCGTGAATGCGGATCAGGGAAAGGTGGCGATCAAGGAGTATCCAGACGTGGTGTACTTGTCCAAGCTCAAAAATGGCTCTGAGCACCATGGGACTTAACTGCTGTGGTCATCAGTCCCCTAGAACTTAGAACTACTTAAACCTAACTAACCTAAGGACGTCACACACATCCATGCCCGAGTCAGGATTCGAACCTCCGACGCCGCTCCAGACTGTATCACCTAGAACCGCTCGGCCACTACGGA
The DNA here is from genome assembly GCF_023897955.1 of Schistocerca gregaria. Classification (NCBI taxonomy): domain Eukaryota; kingdom Metazoa; phylum Arthropoda; class Insecta; order Orthoptera; family Acrididae; genus Schistocerca; species Schistocerca gregaria. The sequence goes on along the minus strand of NC_064921.1, from coordinate 967,496,626 downwards.
TGGCACTTGTCCACATCGTGTACAACCTGCGGTCATATTAGTCCACTATGGCAAAGACTACACGACTATCCTCTGACCAAGCACTTACGAATTTATCGCGGCTTTCTGATGAGATCTATCCCTACAGAAAATGAACAGAGAAAATTGTACAACATGCACATCACAAAAACTTAATCGTCACCGCATATGTCAACTGATATTCAACACGGTAACACTCGTCATGAACAGATACATGAATACGATACGGTAATGACAAGAGGCACTCGAAAAACCCATACATAGGTAAAGGGAACGGTCAGCCTTACATATTCTTCAAAAGGGTGTGAGCAAAATTAAACACTGACATTACAATAACAATTATAAAATCTATCACAGTCGTCACACCCTGGAAGGCTGCTCTGCCCGGGGACTGGATGTCTATGTTATCATTATTTCATCATCATCATTATCATTCGTGACAGTGGCTAGATTTTACTGTGAAAAAAATTGGGCTGTGTAAAGACTATGACTTCGTACGGGCGCCGATGACCGAGCAGTTGAGTGCCCCACAAACTAAACATAATCATCATCTTGGGAGGTTGGCGAATGGGCTACAAACAATGATCATAACGTCACAATAATAAACATTACCATTCCTCGAAACATCGCACATGTAACAAGCGGTTTCTGTTGAATAAAGCAGACTGGTTTTTGTAGCGATCCACGGCCTTTCACAGACAGAAGACAGCATTAACTGTACATAGATTGACTTACTTCGGGGATTCGACGACACTCCGTCAGAACCACGGATAGCACTGGAACAGCCAACCACAACAAAACTCTTCCGTGCGGTGCTTAATATACATGAAACAGACTTCAAGAGAATAGAAATTACAGTTCCAAAGAAAAGTTTGAATACACCCGAACTCTCAGCTTAATAAATCGTGGTTGCAAATGCTAGTATCATTTCCGTACAGATAAAATGAAAAACTAGCAGAAGCCGACCTCGGTGAAGATAACTTTGGATTCCTGAGCAATGCAGGAACACGAGAGGCAATACTGACCCTACGACTTCTATTAGAAAATAGGGTAAGGGAAGGCCAGTTGATGTTTATAGCATGTTCACACTTAGAGAAAGCTTTTGACAGTATCGGCTGGAATACTTTTTTTTTGAAACTCTGAAAGCAGCAGCGGTAAAAACGTGGAGTAAAAGGCTATTTACAGCTTATACAATCGCCAGTAGTCAGTTATAAGAGTCTAGGAGCATGACAACAAAGCACACATTCAGAAGGAAACGCGACACGGTTGTAGCCTGTACCCGACGTTATTCAATCTGTAAACTGAGCAACCAGTAAAGGAAACAAAAAAAATCGAGTAGCAATTATAGTTCCTGGAAAGGAAATAAGAGCTTCGAGGTCTTCCTATGGCTTTGTATTTCTCTTATAGACAGCAGAGGATTTGGAAGAGCAATTAAACGGAATGGACAGTGTCTTGAAAGAGAATATAATACGAACTTGAAAAAGACAAAACAGAGGCAATGGAATATAGTGGAATGAAATTATGTGATGCTGAGGGAATCAGATTAGGGAATGGGACGCTTGAAGTAGTATATGAGTTTTGCTATGGTGGCCCAGGTAGCGAAGATATAGAATGTGGAATTTGTTAATATCTAATGTATATACTTCAGTATCAGGAAGACTTTTCTGAAGTACTGTACGGAGCTTACTCACGTACATAAATGAAACATGGACAATAAACAGTTTACATTAGAAAAAAAGGGTTCACATGGCTCTAAGCACTATGGGACTTAACATCTGAGGTCATCAGTCCCCCTACACTTAGAACTACTTAAACCTAACTAACCTAAGCACATCACACACAACCATGCCCGAGGAAGGATTCAAACCTGCGACAGTAGCAGCAGCGCGGGTCCGGACCGAAGCACCTAGAACCGCTCCGCCACAGCGGCCGGCAGACGAGAAAAGAAGAGAGAATTTTGAAATGTGGTGCTACAGATGAATTCTGAAGATCAGATGCTAGCTATTGCAACTAATAAGGAGGTACTGAACAGAATGCACTTTTAACCTACTTCGTGTATTTTTGATGAAACTTGTCCACCGCGACGCTTAGGAGCCGTAGCACCAAATGTAGGTGTCCTGGTATTATCTGTTTATTTCCCTACCAAGGGAGTCGCCTGTATCGCTATATGGTGTCACTTTCGCACTAACATAGGTTTCACAGCACCTATCCCGACCGGAGGGTTTGAAATATTTTTAAAACATTTTCATGAATTTCTTTATTTTTTATGTGTACTGCTGCTTCTAAAAATTATCTCCGGTCTCTTACTACTTCCAGTTGACACCTGAAGATGGGCTTATGAGAACCCGAAATCGGTCGTGAATTCATAATAGAACTTTACACTGAAGTGGTATATCCAACCTCTGGTATAATGCTCAGTTGCGGATGTTCCCCCAACAGGATTGTCTGTTAAGAATAGGGTTTCTGTAGGCAAACGAGTGATGAGTAATACGTACTGAAATCCTGAATAAAACCAAGCATCTTTCAGAAGAAAATGTGTTGCATTAGTTATTGAAAGCTCCTTGTATGTGTGAACAACTCCGTCTAAAACCTCTGTCTCCCTCCCTCTCCCTCTATATATGAAGTGGCTGCTCAGCGGATTTCTCATTCATAAATCGTGTTTGACTGTTAGTTCTATGTGAGATGATCGTGTCATGCCTTATGTAATTGGAAGAAACGATCAATAGCATGTGTCTGAATTCGACGACAGGGTCGCCGCCTACTAGGTTGCAGTGTAACGTTTCACAATATTGCTGCTCGCCTTGGGGCTGGATCCCATGACTATCATGTGAATATAGAGTCAGTGTGTTCAGAAGGGCTATACTCAACGCCATGCGGGATCTCAACAGGTCCAGGCAATTAGTGCCTATGAGGAGAAAGTATTGTTCGCTCATCCATGTTCGACGTTCAGAGTCACGTCACGTTACAAATCTTGAGCCAGGAAAGAGTGTGTTTCGAGTAACATACGAATCCGTACAGCTGCACGACTTCTGGAGCAGCAGGGCAACCGCAGTTATAGTTTCTGTTGATATGGCAAATTTTCAAGTTTTCTGTGTTGTCATATTTCAACAAGATAACACAAGACAGCATGTTGCCTATGTTTTCCTGACCTATCTGCATGCTGAGGGAAAGCGAAAGTCGCCATTCCCAGAACCTTTTTTATATAACTTATCAACTGGAAATATCCGTTCATGGGTTGTTGAGAGAGTGCCGCACTGCTACTTGCCAGAAACTACGACTGACAAACTAAGCTGAGAGATGAAGCAAGACAGCTATCTATGTCTTTATCTCTCATCTAATTTCAGCTTGATGCCCACCTGTGTTAGAGATTTAGTTTCTGCCAGCGTTTGTAGTTGAGTGGAGTAAATTTCTCATATTATACACTCCTGGAAATTGAAATAAGAACACCGTATATTCATTGTCCCAGGAAGGGGAAACTTTATTGACACATTCCTGGGGTCAGATACATCACATGATCACACTGACAGAACCACAGGCACATAGACACATGAAACAGAGCATGCACAATGTCGGCACTAGTACAGTGTACATCCGCCTTTCGCAGCAATGCAGGCTGCTGTTCTGCCATGGAGACGATCGTAGAGATGCTGGATGTAGTCCTGTGGAACGGCTTGCCATGCCATTTCCACCTGGCGCCTCAGTAGGACCAGCGTTCGTGCTGGACGTGCAGACCGCGCGAGACGACGCTTCATCCAGTCCCAAACATGCTCAATGGGGGACAGATCCGGAGATCCTGCTGGCCAGGGTAGTTGACTTACACCTTCTAGAGCACGTTGCGTGGCACGGGATACATGCGGACGTGCATTGTCCTGTTGGAGCAGCAAGTTCCCTTGCCGGTCTAGGAATGGTAGAACGATGGGTTCGATGACGGTTTAGATGTACCGTGCACTATTCAGTGTCCCCTCGACGATCACCAGAGGTGAACGGCCAGTGTAGGAGATCGCTCCCCACACCATGATGCCGGGTGTTGGCCCTGTGTGCCTGTATGCAGTCCTGATTGTGGCGCTCACCTGCACGGCGCCAAACACGCATTAGACCATCATTGGCACCATGGCAGAAGCGACTCTCATCGCTGAAGACGACACGTCTCCATTCGTCCCTCCATTCACGCCTGTCGCGACACCACTGGAGGCGGGCTGCACGATGTTGGGGCGTGAGCGGAAGACGGCCTAACGGTGTGCGGGACCGTAGGCCAGCTTCATGGAGACGGTTGCGAATGGTCCTCTCCGATACCCCAGGAGCAACAGTGTCCCTAATTTGCTGGGAAGTGGCGGTGCGGTCCCCTACGTCACTGCGTAGGATCCTACGGTCTTGGCGTGCATCCGTGCGTCGCTGCGGTCCGGTCCCAGGTCGACGGGCACGTGCACCTTCAGCCGACCACTGGCGACAAGATCGATGTACTGTGGAGACCTCACGCCCCACGTGTTGCGCAATTCGGCGGTACGTCCACCCGGCCTCCCGCATGCGCACTATATGCCCTCGCTCAAAGTCCGTCAACTGCACATGCGGTTCACGTGCACGCTGTCGCGGCATGCTACCAGTGTTAAAGACTGCGATGGAGCTCCGTATGCCACGGCAAACTGGCTGACACTGACGGCGGCGGTGCACAAATGCTGCGCAGCTAGCGCCATTCGACGGCCAACACCGCGGTTCCTGGTGTGTCCGCTGTGCCGTGCGTGTGATCATTGCTTGTACAGCCCTCTCGCAGTGTCCGGAGCAAGTATGGTGGGTCTGACACACCGGTGTCAATGTGTTCTTTTTTCCATTTCCAGGGACATCCCCAAATCACTCACTATTTCCTATGCCTCCAAATCATTTATCTGACAACTCTTAAAGATTTTAAAATAAAACAAACGGTAGTTGCATTCTACATATTTATTCATTGTGTAAGGTTGTAGCAGAAATGAAGCCGCACAGCGAAGCCTCACAGTCTGAGACACGTTGCCAAGGTCCATTCTGCTGCCCCTGTCGGAGGTTTGTGTCCTCCCTCGGGCATGGGTGGGTGTGTTGTCCTTAGTGTAAGTTAGTTTAAGTTAGATTAAGTAGTGTGTAAGCCAGGGGACCGATGATCACAGCAGCTTGGTCCCATAGGAACGTAACACAAATTTCCAAAATAAATTATGGTCAATTTCGCACCTTGTATAAGAGATTTATGCATCATAAAATGAAGGTGAATATGACACCTAACTTACTTAAGTGGTAATGAGCAGATCTGCCTATAAGTATGTTATGCAAAAGGGATGACACTCAATCGACAGTATTAGCACCACTCCTATATAATGCATGTCCATGAGCAGAAGGTGAAACAAGCAGTTAGAGGAGACATTTTGGGTGGAAGCTGACACGGGCACAGACAGAGGCTGCACCACAGGAGACAGCATGAACACCTGTGGGGGGCATCCCACAGCGAGAGTCAGCGGCTGGACAGGTGACGGATACTGGAGATCAAGTAATGCGCCACCAGAAGTAGGACAGAAGTAAGCGTTAGATGTGGTCGAGCGGATCTAGGCGCTTCAGTCTGGAACCGCGTGACCGCTATGGTCACAAGTTCGAATCCTGCCTCGGGCATGGATGTGTGTGATGTCCTTAGGTTAGTTAGGATTAAGTAGTTCTAATTTCTAGGGGACTGATGACCTCAGATGTTAAGTCCCATAGTACTCAGAGCATTTGTAAGTAGGCTGTTTATATTTTCTTATTGGTAATGCCACATAGCGCTCTGTATGAAAAATCACTGGCTGTGTGTGGCTAGTTTGGATTGTTGTCTGCCATTGTAGTGTTGGGTAGATGGATGTTAACAGCGCGTAACGTTGCGCTGTTGGAGGTGAGCCGGCAGCAGTGGTGGATGTGGGGAGAGAGATGGCAGAGTTTTGAAATTTGTAAGACTGGATGTCATGAACTGCTCTATATATCATGACTATTAAGGTAAATACATTGTTTGTTCTCTATTAAAATCCTTCATTTGCCTACTATCCCTTTGAGTAGTTAGTGCCTTCTGTAGTTTGAATCTTCTTTTACCTGGCAGTTGTGGCGCTCGCTGTATTGCAGTAGTTCGAGTAAGGAAGACTTTTGGTGAGGTAAGTGATTTGTGAAAGGTATAGGTTAATGTTAGTCAGGGCCACTCTTTTGTAGGGATTATTGAAAGTCAGATTGCGTTGTGCAAAAACAAAAAATATTGTGTGTCAGTATAAGCACAATCTTGTATAATTTTTCTAAGGGGACGTTTCATATGCCGATCCTTAGCCGAGGATACATCACTGGAATCCTCTGATTTTTTTCTTGTAGTTTATGTAATTAGTATAGATTTTATTTATTGCTAGCGCGTAATTGTAGAGAGAATCTCCTTTGTAGTTGTAGTCGTTCATTGTTGTACAGTAAAACAGTTGTGGCATGCTTGTAGATTTGCACCAAGTAATTCGCAGCTGCGCTTGCCATTAACTAAATATTATTTTCACTGCTACGTTAATGTGTTCTCTTATTTTTGCTCTTCAAATTGTGCTTTTCTGTGTTATAGTGTGAAATATTGTGGCAATAATGGCGTGTGAAAAACGTAATACTAGGCTCCAAAGTAAAGTGCGAAATGACAGTGAAGGCGAAAGCAGTGTGTTAGCGCCACCATGTCATGAATTAACTAATGTTCAAAGTAGTAATTTGGTAATTGTGCATAGGGAAATGGAATGTGCTGCAAATAATGCTGTAGGCAGTGAAACAATTAGTGAACAGGGAAGCATTATGGATCGTTTGGTCAGCAACAGCTCGGCTCAGGAATCCGAAATGACAGGACACAATCTTGCAAATACTGTACATTCAGGTTTTGCGTCCTCGCCGTTTTCTCAAATAAGTCAAGACACATTTTCTGCTTGTCAAAATGTGAATGTTGCCGGTGCAAATGCACTGCCGAAAAGCATAGAGGAACAGATTGCAGACACTAATACAGTATTATTGCAAGTGAAACAAAATCAGACACAAACACAGCAAAAGCTTCAAAAGTTAGACACAATGGAACAACACCAGAGACAAACACAGCAAAAGCTACAAAAGTTAGACATCACACTTGAACCAACACATGAAGATTTAACTACTGAGTTACACAGCATTGAATCGAAATGTCAAAAAGTTTGTAATGACGTAAAAACACAAATTTGTGAGCATGTTCAACCTATTTTTTTGCGGCATGAGAATGCATTACAGAATCACGAAGCAGCCATAAAAAAACTGCAAACTATTGTTCGTGAAAATCACGACACCTTGCAAGCGAAAATGGACTCAATTCCATCCACCGATTCGGTTACGCAACTTTAAAAACACTCATTAAAACTTAAAGGACACAGTAGATTCGATTTCAACACAAATGGACACTCTGAAACTTGGTTCAGAAAAATGCACTGAGGAAATGTGTTCACTATCGGAGAGAGTAGCTGAACTTTTGGATCAGTTCACTAACTTATCTACAAAGGTAGATGATGATAATCTGAATGACACAAGACCCGTAGCCATCCCTGACACAGAAGAGTATGAACAAATTAAAAAATTCAAACAAAATCAAAATCAAATTAATACACAGTACAAAAGAGAAATCCGGGAAGTACAAGATCAGTTGACACAGGTAACACAAAAATTACATATTTCAGAGGACACTCGGGCTCCTACACGGGAAGAGGGACTTAGAAATACGGAAAAGCCACAAAATAATAACACAGGGCATTTCGGAAATTATGAAAGAAATTGGCAAGGCGCACCGAATTTTGAGATGGAACCGCCGACATGACGTAACAATGACCGATATGCGACTCGCCGGCACGATGATTTTGACTATAAGCTGTTCATTACTGCACGTAAATTCAAAACATTTAAGGATTCTGGCAACGACATTCATCCACAAGCGTGGCTCCATCAATTCTCTCATTGTTTTCCTCCCAACAGGTTATTAGAGCACAGATTAGAATTTATGTGTGGCTACTTGGAGAATGAACCAGCTGTAAGAATGCGATCGGTAATTCACGATTGTCACAGTGAAAGATAATTTTATCATGCCTTCCTCTCAGCATATTGGTCTCAAGCTACACATGATCGAGTAAAACATAGCATCTTACTGATGAAACATTTCGAACAATCTGAATTTTCCAGTCTTGTGAAATATTTTGGACACATGTTGCACAAGAATCAGTACCTGTCAGACCCATACGGCCCCTCAGAACTTATCTGCATTTGCTTAATCAAATTACCTGAACATTTACGACATAATATTTTGGCAGGACGTTGCAAAGACGACATTGAAGCTCTTCAGGGAGTGTTACAAGAACTGGAAATTGACACTGACAACCGCACAACGCGAAAACAGGAGCACAACAATTACTGGTCACATCGGTCACAAATAATACACGACAAGGCTATTCTTACAACGTAAATCGTGACCAAATCAGACACCACCCGTATAACAACCGTTGGCAGAGTAGTAATAATTACAGGGAAAGATCACCTCTCCGTGGTAATGACTATCACAGAGACAATCAGAGAAACAGACAATATGGGAACCAAAATAAAAATATTATCAGGGGAGACAGAATAACTTTAGACTCAACGGTCCACTGCGCAGTTACGATTCAGGAAGAAACCGACATGAAGAAACTAAGGAATCCACCGACATGACGACAGACTATATGTTCATGACGACAGACCTGAATTACATCAGAACTGGCGGGTTCAAACAGAGCGGGGCCCTCTTGACAAGGTGACTTTGGAGATGTTAGATCCCCAAATCCCAATAACGATGCGCGCCAACAAAGAGACAATAGACAATGACTCACACCGTGGGCAGCCACGTGCGCCGACTGGCTCAGAGAAAAATAACATAGACGCTAACCTTCAGAAAAATTCCAGTATTCTTTACCAACGTATACTGCAATCAAGCTGAAACTCTGAGTACTATGAAGAGTAAAAGATGGTACCACATTTCAAATGTAAAACCGTTTATTGAAACATAATCTGCTTTTTAACTTTGTCTTTGCCATAAAACTTTTCACTATACATTACTAGTATGCTTTGTCAGAGTTAGAATCTGTTAACAAGTGACAATGTTTTGAAGTTAACAATCCAATCAAGAACCAAGAGAACTTATTTAAACAGAAATTACGAATGCATTGTTATAGTGAACCGACGACACAGTGTTATTGTGTGTGTACATTCTTGCTTGTTAGTGGCCCGATTATGTAACGACCATAAGGCTCACATACTTAGAACATTTACTAGTACTGCTAATCAGATTTTAATGCAACAGTTTGGTTGACTTGAACGTACATTCTGGATTTAAAGTACTTTCTGTGAGATACTCGATGACACAGTAGTTAGTATATGTGACAGCTACACGATTATATCACGACGCTATTAGTTAGTGACAATTTACAATGTTGCTTTTTGCGGTGTATCTGTTTTACATCTGCACAGTTTTTCTGAATTATTCTGTAAAGTAAAACATGTTTTACTTGTAACTTTTGTGGTATAGCTACAATGGGACAGCCTTTCCCATAGCACAACAGTATGTTACATTATAGTACTTTCTTGATCACAATAAGGTACATAATAACTTCAATATCTATATGCATAGCATTTCACTTTTGTTTATCATGAGGTAAGTACATTGACTTCTGCAGAACTTAGCTTTTGGAGGACGATAACTAAGACACTTCCATAGAGATTATCTTACAAGACGCACAGTCTAGCGCTACAGTACACATATTTGAGTGATAAAATTTGCACATAAAACATTTATTTTTAAAGATATTTGAAGTACAGTGATACAAAGGTTTTCTGTGATACATTTCATTCCATTGCTGTAATCTGTAACACCTGAGGATATAATTACGTTAATCCTCAGGGGGGTACATGGTTACTTTGTGTACCATGTGTGTGGCAAGCACAAGGAGCCCTAGCTAATATGGTATTTGCTTATACAACTTTACACATGGGTATCATATTTTTCTAACCCAGAATTACACAGCTATCTGATCATTTAACTGAGAGAGACAAATATTTATTTTACTACATCAGTGACAGATGTTTACATAATTACACAGTTGGATAACTTCACAGTTATAAAATTGTATTTTGTCTGTACTATGTGAAATGTTCATATTTTTTTCAGAACCATTGTGATACTATGTGAGCTTTGATGATGTATTTTGTATGGGTCATGATTTTTAAAGTATGTTTGAGTTAGATGACACTTTTGACATGAGAAGAGAATTTTTGTTAGGTTTTGAAATTATTGGAGGAACCTACGATGATTTTGAGATTTGGCTGAGGTTTTATGATGTTATGATGATGATGTGTATTATGCTGTTGCGGTATGTTTATGATCAGTAAGCTGATGCTATATAAGTTATTTGATTATGCTACATATCTGTTATGATGAAATATTGAAAAAGTCTCGACAAATAAGGTAAGGAATAATGAGTAGTGGTTAGGGACTCTGATTTGTGGAACAGGATGTTGGAAACCGAGAATCGTACATTAAGAGTTATGAAATGTGTCTATATGCGTGAATGTATCACTATGCTGGCGAGAATTTTGTGGACGTTGTTATATTTACAGGATTTTGTTTCTACAGATTTGTAACACAAATTCTTGACCTGTGAAATATTTTTATATGAGACTGTCACTGTAGTGGAAACTGCTGTCGTAAATATTTGGCTAAGAAAGTTAAGTGACCACCTTCACCTAATGCATTGTGGGCACCCAGCTGCATGACAGACACCTGGAAGAAAGCCATTAGTGTGTGCCTTTCAAAGGCACAGGTGGAGAAAACAAAAGAGGCCATTATCCTCGCTATTGACATTCCTTTGTAGAAAACATCGTCAATACGACACCCTCAAACTTGAAAACATGAGTACAATGTAGAGTTCTTAATTTATGATATTTACTGAAATGAAATGATGAGAAACAGTTCATGTCTATTTTCTTGCTTGTTGGAAGATTCTTTACTGCCTTATGAAATGCCTTACAGCTAGCGAATGACGTTGCACGCCTGGCTTTGCCTATTTTGTGTAATATCTAGTTTTTAGCTGCACTGCAGCATTGGTTAAAAAAATTTAATAGATGTACTAATATAGTTATTTTATGCCTACAGATCCTGTCAATAATAAATAAATGACCAACTTCCAAGAAAACGAGGACAAAGGACTCTTCTCTGAGCTGGCGTCAAGTGCAGAACAGGGTGCATAATGTTCTGTATGGCACACAGGAGAAATCTGTTTGATCGCTGCATTCACTGCAGCTGACATTCAGCTAAATCTTAGCTGTAACATCGTTGAGCTCCAACTGTAGAGAAACGAACCAGCCAGTTAGGTAACCATTCTAGCAAGGACTGAGAGGGCATTTTAATATGCACGCTGCTCCAGCCATGTTCGTGCAAGCAGAATGTTTTTGTGTGTTCTGAGCCAACAGGCCAATATTATAAAATATAAAAAACTACTCGTTAACACACACATTTCGTATTTTCCATAAGATTCATCTAATGATCCAGAACATACCAAAACATCCTACTTTCCCTTTTATGTGATAATAATACAATATACCTCCCCCCATGAACCATGGACCTTGCCGTTGGTGGGGAGGCTTGCGTGCCTCAGCGATACAGATGGCCGTACCGTAGGTGCAACCACAATGGAGGGGTATCTGTTGAGAGGCCAGACAAACGTGTGGTTCCTGAAGAGGGGCAGCAGCCTTTTCAGTAGTTGCAGGGGCAACAGTCTGGATGATTGACTGATCTGGCCTTGCAACATTAACCAAAACAGCATTGCTGTGCTGGTACTGCGAACGGCTGAAAGCAAGGGGAAACTACAGCCGTAATTTTTCCCGAGGACATGCAGCTTTACTGTATGATTAAATGATGATGGCATCCTCTTGGGTAAAATATTCCGGAGGTAAAATAGTCCCCCATTCGGATCTCCGGGCGGGGACTACTCAGGAGGATGTCGTTATCAGGAGAAAGAAAACTGGCGTTCTACGGATCGGAGCGTGGAATGTCAGATTCCTTAATCGGGCAGGTAGGTTAGAAAATTTAAAAAGGGAAATGGGTAGGTTAAAGTTAGATATAGTGGGAATTAGTGAAGTTCGGTGGCAGGAGGAACAAGACTTCTGGTCAGGTGACTACAGGGTTATAAACACAAAATCAAATAGGGGTAATGCAGGAGTAGGTTTAATAATGAATAGGAAAATAGGAATGCGGGTAAGCTACTACAAACAGTATAGTGAACGCATTATTGTGGCCAAGATAGATACGAAGCCCACACCTACTACAGTAGTACAAGTTTATATGCCAACTAGCTCTTCAGATGATGAAGAAATTGAAGAAATGTACGATGAAATAAAAGAAATTATTCAGATAGTGAAGGGAGACGAAAATTTAATAGTAATGGGTGACTGGAATTCGAGTGTAGGAAAAGGGAGAGAAGGAAACATAGTAGGTGAATATGGATTGGTACTAAGAAATGAAAGAGGAAGCCGCCTAGTAGAATTTTTCACAGAGGACAACTTAATCATAGCTAACACTTGGTTTAAGAATCATGAAAGAAGGCTGTATACGTGGAAGAACTGTGGAGATACTAAAAGGTATCAGATAGACTATATAATGGTAAGACAGAGATTTAGGAACCAGGTTTTAAGTTGTAAGACATTTCCAGGGGCAGATGTGGACTCTGACCACAATCTATTGGTTATGACCTGTAGATTAAAACTGAAGAAACTGCAAAAATGTGAGAAATTAAGGAGATGGTACCTGGATAAACTGAAAGAACCAGAGGTTGTACAGAGTTTCAGAGAGAGCATAAGGGAACAATTCACAGGAATAGGGGAAAGAAATACAGTAGAAGAAGAATGGGTAGCTCTGAGGGATGTAGTAGTGAAGGCAGCAGAGGATAAAGTAGGTACAAAGACGAGGGCTGCTAGAAATCCTTGGGTAACAGAAGAAATATTGAATTTAATTGATGAAAGGAGAAAATATAAAAATGCAGTAAATGAAGCAGGCAAAAAGGAATACAAACGTCTCAAAAATGAGATCGACAGGAAGTGCAAAATGGCTAAACAGGGATGGCTAGAGGACAAATGTAAGGATGTAGAAGCTTATCTCACTAGGGGTAAGATAGATACTGAATACAGGAAAATTAAAGAGACCTTTGGAGAGAAGAGAACCACGTGTATGAATATCAAGAGCTCAGATGGCAGCCCAGTTCTAAGCAAAGAAGGGAAGGCAAAAAGGTGGAAGGAGTATATAGAAGGTTTATACAAGGGCGATGTACTTGAGGACAATATTATGGAAATAGAAGAGGATGTAGATGAAAACGAAATGGGAGATACGATACTGTGTGAAGAGTTTGACAGAGCACTGAAAGACTTGAGTCAAAACAAGGCCCCCGGAGTAGACAACATTCCATTAGAACTACTGACGGCCTTGGGAGAGCCAGTCAGGACAAAACTCTACCAGCTGGTGAGCAAGATGTATGAGACAGGCGAAATACCCTCAGACGTCAAGAAGAATATAATAATTCCAATCCCAAAGAAAGCAGGTGCTGACAGATGTGAAAATTACCGAACTATCAGTTTAATAAGCCACGGCTGCAAAATACTAACGCGAATTCTTTACAGACGAATGGAAAAACTGGTAGATGCAGACCTCCGGGAGGATCAGTTTGGATTCCGTCGAAATGTTGGAACACGTGAGGCAATACTGACCTTACGACTTATCTTAGAAGAAAGATTAAGAAGAGGCAAACCTACATTTCTAGCATTTGTAGACTTAGAGAAAGCTTTTGACAATGTTGACTGGAATACTCTTTTTCAAATTCTAAAGGTGGCAGGGGTAAAATACAGGGAGCGAAAGGTTATTTATAATTTGTACAGAAACCAGATGGCAGTAATAAGAGTCGAGGGGCATGAAAGGGAAGCAGTGGTTGGGAAAGGAGTGAGACAGGGTTGTAGCCTCTCCCCGATGTTATTTAATCTGTATATTGAGCAAGCAGTAAAGGAAACAAAAGAAAAATTTGGAGTAGGTATTAAAATTCATGGAGACGAAGTAAAAACTTTGAGGTTCGCCGATGACATTGTAATTCTGTCAGAGACGGCAAAGGACTTGGAAGAGCAGTTGAACGGAATGGACAGTGTCTTGAAAGGAGGATATAAGATGAACATTAACAAAAGCAAAACGAGGATAATGGAATGTAGTCAAATTAAATCGGGTGATGCTGAGGGAATTAGATTAGGAAATGAAACACTTAAAGTAGTAAAGGAGTTTTGCTATTTGGGAAGTAAAGTAACTGATGATGGTCGAAGTAGAGAGGATATAAAATGTAGACTGGCAATGGCAAGGAAACCGTTTCTGAAGAAGAGAAATTTCTTAACATCGAATATAGATTTATATATCAGGAAGTCGTTTCTGAAAGTATTTGTTTGGAGTGTAGCCATGTATGGAAGTGAAACATGGACGATTACTAGTTTGGACAAGAAGAGAATAGAAGCTTTCGAAATGTGGTGCTACAGAAGAATACTGAAGTTAAGGTGGATAGATCACGTAACTAATGAGGAGGTATTGAATAGGATTGGGGAGAAGAGAAGTCTGTGGCACAACTTGACTAGAAGAAGGGATCGGTTGGTAGGACATGTTTTGAGGCATCAAGAGATCACAAATTTAGCATTGGAGGGCAGCGTGGAGGGTAAAAATTGTAGAGGGAGACCGAGAGATGAGTACACTAAGCAGATTCAGAAGGATGTAGGTTGCAGTAGGTACTGGGAGATGAAGCAGCTTGTGCAGGATAGAGTAGCATGGAGAGCTGCATCAAACCAGTCTCAGGACTGAAGACAACAACAACAATACAATATAATAAAATAAAGTAATAATAGCTTTAATAAAAAATCATTTCTTTGATATACATTTCCCATAGTTGAACATAATAAAATATATAAAATGAATTAGCTAACAAAGCACATTATTTTAAAAAATCATATTGTGAATGTAAGTAATTAATTAAATGTCTTAGTTAATAAAAGTAAATTATATTAAAAGTTTTATTGATTTTTCAAAAACTGCTAAAAAACCTCATAATATCGTACATACATTTTTCTGTTTTGGACTCCTCTCACCATATGTAAACAGTGCTACATGAAGACTAAGTTCTGAATTAACAGAACCAATACTTTTATTTGGGCTGTTATTAAGTACATAGATGAGTGTGTTGGATGTTTAGCCAAATGGGTAGGACTCTTTACACATATACATTATAATGACATTTGGTAAGTACACTCTCATTGGTCAATGATTGTGTGAAGTTTGGCTGCAGTAAAGGAGCTTGAAAATGTATATATTGTTGTAGTTCTACTGAAATGTATCTTCTAAAAATTAACTTCATCATCAGTTTACTTCAGGCTCATATTCATTAATTCTTTACATTATTCCATTTTAAAACTGGAGAACAAATGCAATGAATTGGCGAATGTGATTTTGAACAACAAAATTAAAAATAAAAATATCTGAAATAAAGTATGTTCCCACAGTAAAGTAAATGGAACTTACATCAATACCATCTGTTGACAGAAGTTAGAATCTAGATAGTTCACACTAACAATCATAGATGTCTATACTGTTCTGAAAGTACAACTTGAAACCTAAAATGCAACAAGTGGATAGCTTGAAACATATAAAATACTACAAACCCAATTTTTTGTTATAAAATGAAAGAAACCGAATTTTTTCTACAAATAAGTTCGTTTAGATGCTACATCAGGCTATATACCGAATTTCAACAAAATTACTTAATAAACAAAAAAGTCGATTTTCATGACTCACCACTTTCTTACTTTAGATTTAGTGAAGATTTCTCAGCCAAATATTAACCGATTTTAATAATTCAAAATACTACCATAATCTACATTAAAGAGCTATACAGAAAAAAGAATTAAATCAGAAGTCATTTAACAAGTAAGATACCAAAATTTTGAGTTTTTCATGTTTTTATCTATCTTAAAATGTTTCACAAATGTGTATAAGCTTGATGTTAACGCTATTAATTATTTTTAAGTTTTTTTCATTCATTTATATAGAAGCAAATATTAATAATTAAAAATTTTCAGTAGGTAATCTACATGGTGCATATTATGTAAGATTCTTTTTACCATACATATTTACAAAAGCAAGTGTATCATTAGGAATTTTGTCATTAACAGTTGCACAAAGTTTCATAGTTGTTTTCTTGGAAGTTATAACATTCTTTCTATGTGTTAGTAATTACATAAATTGGATAATTATTTATAAAACTAAACAGTCTAATATCAATTTCAGATTTCAGTAAAGTAATTCGTTTAAAAACTAGAATTGCATCTTATGCTTTAAGAGTATTATTTTTGCGGATTAATATTCCACATTTCTTGAGGAAAAAATTCGTTTTTTTTTCATTTTTTAAATAAAGCTGTAGTTTTACAAGATCAAAAAACTTGTGTTTGAAACTCATAAAAAGAAATAGCTATTTTCGGATTGTTAAGAATATTTTCACATTGTTCAAGTTCTTAATTTGGTTCATATTTAACAATAGGAACGCGAATTTCCATAGATTCTATAACTATTTTATCTTCTTTTAGTAGTGTATCTTTTATTTCAACACCAGCATCAATTTAGAATTACACCTCCAGAAGATGAACTATGTATAAAAATTACATATAACACTACTTCTAACATAATATCTGTATAATCTTTATAAAATCCACCAAGTATTGACAATGTGTTAATAATATGTACATCTAAACTTATTTTATCAGTAACAGATTAAGTTAAAAGTAGTAATATTGATGAAGAACTAAAAGGATGTTCAAATATAGATAAAATACTATTTCCTTTTCTTATTGTTGAAAATTCAAACAATTTAGGTACATAATTATGAATTAATTTTTTATTTGATTTTCCATCATAAGTTGGATAATCTGTTCCATCATTTCCAATAACACTGAAATTCAAGTATAATTGTACATGATTTGGATGAAGCCAACCATCACCAATACTTATTTCAAATTCTGTATCCTTGTCAGGAACATTTAAATAACTTTTAGTTTTCACATTCGCGGGTAATGAGTAAAACAGATAACTTTTAATTTTATACTAGAGTTATTTAGCAATTATTTATTACGGGAAAATTTTAAGATATTTCTAAAACAACTCTTTCAGCAGCTCCATTAAAGTCAATTAAATTATCATTTTCATCAGTTATAGTAACTTCTAAATCTTGAATTGTATCAAAAAGAGCAACTTCACAGGGTAATTTGGTTTATAAATTATATGTCCTCCAAATTCTGAATTACGTTTAAATGAAGCAATAATATGAGATTCTTTATCAAAATGATCATTATGTTTTACATACATTCCATCAGAAAGTCTAAAATTTGTATTTATTAATTAAAAATGAATTAATTTAGGATATCTTTAGTTACAGCTTTTCAGGTAAAATAACTTTATTATTTAACCAATTAAATTTTGAATACTATTTTGTATACCTATATACAATCTTACATCACTTCAAATAGTTATTTTGTTCAAATTTCACCTACCTCAATGTGTATTTAAGTTTTTTCACTATGAATAATTAATCAAAAATTTTAAAACTATGTCTAACTACAGGAATTTCTATTGTTTCCCCAGCACAATAAAGTTTATTATTTTGTGTTGTAATATTTGGTGTTAAAAAGCCAAATAAAATCCAACTAGTAAACAAACATTAGTATAACTATTACATATTGGAACAGTTAATCTTTTTTAAGTATTGAAGATATGTCACTATTTTGAAATAATTTTTCTCAATTACTACTGGAAAATAATTATTATTTAAATGAAAATAAAAACAGATTGGGAACCAATAAAAAGAACGCCAGAAATTTAGTTAAAATACAAACATGGTAAATTTCGACAAATTCTTATAGATGAGCAATAATTGGGCTACGTGGTTGTGGTAAAATGACTTTAATGGTTGAGAAATCTATTTTAAATCCAGTAAATTAAACTTTTATGTATTTATTAAAAAAGTTCAGATCAACCAAGTATCAAGAATTTATAAAACAACATAAAAAACTTATGATAAAATTAATGAAAACATTGTTCATTTTATTGAAAATAATAAAGAAATTGTTGCATTACATGAATGTAAAGAAAAATCAGTAGTTGTATTTGATGATTATATTATAGAAAATCAAGATATTCTAAGAGACTACTTTACTAGAGGAAGACATAAACGAATAGATGGTTGTTATGTATCTCTAACAATTCAAAAATACCATAACAGTTAGTTAGCAACAATCTCAAGTTTTTAAATATTTTGAAACAAGAAGATACAAATTTAAATCACATTTACCAAGTGTTTGTGAGTGGAGATTTAACATTTAATAATTCTAAGGTAGGTGTAGTAAATGTTGGAATGGAGTTTCGATTTTTCACAATTGATATGTCTAGAAAATCAAGTGAAGTTAAGCTTGGATATAATATACAAATATTTCTGAAAAACATAAACATAAACATTAAATGTTAAACATAAACATAAATGTAAACATAAATCGGAATTTGAACAAACATTAATTTTAAACACAAATATAAACATAAACATAAACGCAAACATAAATGTAAACATTAACGTAAACATAACTAATGTTTTTCTTCCTTATAAATGTTTGAAATGTGTGATGAAAAACATGTTATAATATTTAAACAATACATAGAGAAAGCTAAAGAATTAGAAAAAAATTTAAGCTTTGGAAAAAACACCCATAATCTGAATAAGAGAAACAGGAAAAGGAAGATGAACCTGATATTGATGCTGTCAAAGAAGTAAAACAAGAATTGAATGTTTACGTGATAATGTTTTGAAACCGATTGAATAAAATATAGAAGTAGAAAAACAAATGTTTCCTTTCACCAAAAAGTAAATTATGATGATATTTTTCCTTCTCCATCAGCCCTTCACAATCTTCCTCTGATAACAGTTTATTTAATGCTAAAAGTTAATCATCACAAACATGAAAAAAACATGAAGAAATGCTGAAAAACCTAGAAAAAAGGAGAAATTAAAATTAAGTCAAAACATAGTTTACCTAAAATAGCATATATTGGTCCAACAATAACGATGATTATTGGTTCTATCAGTGTTAAAGTTTTTAACAATGACTGCATCTTAATCAATGAAAAAATTATTAAGCAACTTATGACTTTATGAAACTCTTGATTGACATTAATGTTGAAAATGATTATGAAGAAGATACATTGAACAACTATGAAGATATCTTATATTAACAAATGCTATATATCATAATGATGATCAAAATTTTAACTAACCCAAAACAAGTAGAAGACAGATAAATTAATTGAATATGTCTTGATGAATGATGTTAGACAATGAATAATTGATTAGCAGTAATTCATGGTGATGAATTAGCAAGAAATAGGAAATATCATAATGGAATAGTAACAATTATACAAATGTTAACAAAGAAATGTACCGATTATCTAAATGATAATCCAGAAGGAATACCATTATTAATTAGATTTTTAAATAATATTCCACATCCATTTTGGAAAAGTGATTACTATGGAAAACAATTCACAAATACGTTAAATAACAAATTACCATTTGAAATGCATCTTTATGTTTGAAATTATAGTGGAACAGAATCAAAATCAGAAAAAAATTCTAAAGGTGGTAAAGGTAGAATCCATTAGATGAAGCTTGTAATAAATTAGATACTGCTTATAGAAATAATAAAGATTTAGCAAAAAAGGCATACAGCTTAAAACGAACTTCAATAGCTGCAACAGAAAGAATGTATGCAAATGATGCTTCAGTTGATGAAAAAGTTGCAGCAACATCTGTTAAAGGTATATAGTAAGGAAAACAAAAAATTTGGTGTGGGAATTATTGTTGATGAGAATGGTTGGGTATTATAAAAATTATTGTTAAATTTTTAAATATACTAATGAATAACTTTACAATTTATTATACTTTGCTACCTAGTGGCAAAACTAAATCTAATTCAATTCAATTAATGTGAAATAAGAAAAGATGGCGGGCACTGAGTGACGCACGTTTCTTCGTCTCGCGAGTTTTTCCGCTCATTGAAGGTGTTACAAAGAAGTGCGGCAGTCCACAACGTGTGGATCCGACTAAATAAGTGTTACTTGTCGTGGTGTATTGTTGTCCATTGATTACCACAAGTGACAAGTGATAAGTGAGTGAAAAATGGGAAGAGCACGAGTAAGCGGCAGCAGGCGACGCTACAGGGGCGCAGGCAGCGCGAGCGCCCAGTCTCCGGCGGCAGGTGAGGCCCCGCTTCCAGACATGGGGGAGCTCGTCCGGTTCCAGGTGAGTGCGGTGCTGCACAGCAAAGACACGCTAGACGTAATCGTCCAATCAATCACGGACTCTGTGACGGCCGCGGTCATGGACAAACTGAAAGAGTCTGTCGGGCGCAACAGCACCGAAATCCAGTCTCTTAGAAAGTCCCTGGCCACACAAGAGAAAAAAGCCGCCGAGCTACAAGCTAAACTGTCTGCTGCCTCCGATGAAATTGAGCAGTATCAGCGAAGGAACAGCTTTCGCTTGTTCGGGGTAGCTGAAAACGATCGCAGAAAACACCGACGACCTGGCCATTAGCCTCGTGCGTGAGAAACTTGGCGTGCAGATCGACGTGGCCGATAATGACAGAAGCCATCGTGTTGGGCGCAGGATACCAGGTGCCACGAAACCCAGGCCCATAATAATTAAATTTGTGTCTTACCGGAAAAGAGCTGAAGTGTTTGCTCATAAAAGAAAACTCGCCAAGAGTGGGGTTACCCTGAGGGAAGATCTGACGTGCGAAAGACTAAAAGTTTTGAACACTGCGATCACACAGTTCGGCCTTCAAAATGTATGGACCCAGGATGGCAGGATCGTAGTCAAGACGGAAGGAGGGAGGAAAACGGTGACGAACATGTTCGAACTGAAAGACTGAGCGAAATCCCGCGAAACACTAAGTCTCATATTGTAATCTGAATAATATAAGTAAATTTTTATTCTTTCTTTTCATTTTTTAGCTTAAATACTGCTCTGTTATTTCTATAAGTACCATAAGTACTATATTTAAAATCAGTCAATTGTTTCACAAAAATATTGTTTCTTTATTTGTCTATCATAAGTGCTCATGTATATTCATATTGTCAGTCAAATGGGAATTAACATTCTCCATTAACAGGAATCTCCTTACAACCGCCTTTCTACATCTGTTATTTTCATCTTCGCCACTACCACTACTACTACTATTATCTTTTTCGTAACCACTACTGCCACTTTCCATCTTTCTTTCCGCTCCCTTCTCTGACACTTCCAGCGAGTTTTTCACCTTTAGTCCACAGATGCTTGAGTCAGTCACGACCTTGGACACACCTGTAAATATGTCTTCCCCCGCGAAATCCAGCTTTTGTCCCTCTTCCGGCCAGCAGGTAAACGGAGCGCGCTCGGTCCTACAGGCGGCCACTATGGGATGGACCGGTTCTGACGGCGGGATCTTTGTGGCCCATGCAAACGCGCAGTCGCTAACGGCTCACTTCGACGAGCTCTGTAACCTGTTCTGCCAATCGCTGTTCCACATTATCCTTGTCTCTGAAACTTGGTTGAAACCAAACATTTCTTCCAACGCTATCCGAATCACTAGTTACTCTCTCCTAAGGGCAGATCGTGAAACACGACGCGGGGGTGGTGTGGGTGCCTATGTTCGCACTGATCTGACACCTACTGTACTATGCACATTGGATACAAAGGGCGAAGGAGAAGCAGGGTTCTTGTTTTTCGAAATAAATAGATCAAATCAGAAACTGCTAATTGGAGTAATCTATAAACCTCCAAACGTCGGTGCCATGTCCTCCTTTCAGTCTGCCCTGTCCTCACTCGTGACACAGTATGAACACATAATCATTATGGGTGACACAAACATCGACTTACAGTTAAAATCTCGCTCTGCCGAAAAAACTAAGGCGACTGTTCCACTCCAATGATATGAGTTTAACACCGCTGGACCCAAATCATCACACGCAACACAGCCACACACTCATAGATATAATAGCAACAAAGTGACCAGATTAAATAATCTGCGACAATCAGACATCCGCTCTGGGACTCTCTGCTAATGATGTGATATTCTTAAATTACTCCATGCATAGTACCAAAGAAAAATCTCACCTGGTAGCCTACAGAAACTTAAAAAATGTTTACCATGACGCTCTTCAAAAGGATTGCTCAGACATCCGTAGGCATGATATAAGCAATGAACTGACTATAGACGGAAAAATTCTGCAATTATGTAGCAAAATATTGCACTGTATGATAAACATGCTCCTCAATGCACTGTCAAGGTAAAGAGAGCTCCCGTTCCAGGCTCACCACTGCATTACGCCAGTTAATGAATAAACGTGATGCTGCACACAGGGCCTTCAAGCGTAACCCAACTTCCGAGGCATACGAAGCTTATAGGAAACTCCGAAACAGGACCAAGCAAAGCATGAGGAATGCCAAAATCAGACATGCGCGCTCTGTAGTATGCGGCATATCAAAACCTGCTGCACTGTGGAAAAAGCTGCGCAGTTTCGGTATAGGGAAGCGAAGATATGACGCTGTTTATCAAGTATTTGCAGGAGAATTAAACTATTTCTTCTCAACAGGTGTAAACAGCCACGCAGTGACAAATTACCAGCCCCAAGATATCAATCTCTCGAGAGACAAACTTTTCCTAAAACATGCCACTACCGGCACAGTACACAAGGCAATTATGAAAATCTCTTCCGAGGGAGTAGGAAATGATGGAGTGAGCATTGGCATGATTAAGAACGTCATAGACACTATTATTCCAGTTACCACAGACATCTTCAACCTGTCTCTTGTCAGTAGTATATATCCTACTGAGCGGAAGCAAAGTTTAATTCAGCCTGTACCCAAGACTGACAACCCTAAGTCGCCAGGTGACTACAGGCCGATCAGCGTACTACTTGCAATATCTAAAGCCATAGAATACATCGTCCATGAACAGCTGAAGGATTACCTCAAAACTCATAACATCCATGACAAATATCAGTCAGGCTTTCGAAAGCACCATAGTACAGCAACGGCATTAATAAAAGTAACTGATGACATTAAAAATGCTATGGACAGACGTAAAGCTACAATCCTAACACTGCTTGACTTTAACAAGGCTTTTGACACAGATGACTTCGATATATTACTAATTAAAATGAAACAGCTGAATTTCTCAAACAGCGCAATACACTGGTTCGACAGCTACCTCAAAAACAAAAGTCAACAAGTCATTTGTGGTTCGGAAAAGTCATCATGGAAAAGCTTGCGCTCTGGAGTACCCCAAGGCTCCGTCCTTGGTCCACTACTCTTCTCACTGTACATTAATGATATTTCTTCAGTGATTCGCTCCTGCAACTACCATCTATATGCTGACGACATCCAACTGTACATTGGTGCAAGCCCCAAAAACATTGCTGGCGCAGTAGCGAGTATGAACGAAGATCTTTGATCTGTTTCTCGATGGGCACAGAATCTAGGTCTGAAACTAAACCCCAAGAAATTCCAGGTCACACTTATATCTCATCCAGAGTTAATCAGCCGTTACTTTCGCGAAACAGTCCCTAAAATACTCCTCAATGGTGCCCAACTACCAATACCAAAAAACAGTAAAAGACCTTGGAATAATCTTGGATGAACACCTAAACTGGGAAGAACAAACAGTAACAGCTTGCCGGAAATCGCTCTCCTCCCTACATGCAATTAAAAATTTAGAAAAATATTTCCAACCCATGTTAAACAAAAATTAGTCGAAACACTAGTCTTGCCCAATCTTTACTACTGTGATTTAGTTCAACACGGCACAAATAGTGGAAATTCTAGATGCCTTGAGCTAGTGATGAATGCTTGCATTAGATACGTATGCAATATTCGGTTGTATGATCATATCAGTCCTTCATACTCCCAGCTAGGTTGGATACAGCCACATAAGGCACGCAATCTCCACACGATGTACTTACTTAATCGATTTCTTAGCCACTGGTGCCCCCAATACTTATCTTCTCACATTAAACACCTATCATCATTCCACAATCGCAATATCAGATCGGATACGTCTAGCATCTTGGCTGTACTTTTACATAACACAAAATCTTGCTCCATGTCATTCTCCATCTCAGCCATACGACTACGGAACGCACTCCCCTGTGATTATTAGCTGCATTATCATATTTATAAACTACTGGTTAACTAGCTGGTGGATTTGCAGCAACTGCAAATGCAGTTATAAAGCAGAAGAAAGCGGACAAAGAATTGCAAACAAGAAGGCACAATTATAAATGGACAAAAAGGCAGGAAGTAGAGCAAAGAAAACATAACATTTCAAAATGGAATTGATAAATATCCTAAAGCATTAAGTAATTTTGTTATAGAAGAACTTAGTAAATAATTATAAATTTAAATTTTCATTGTGTTCATATGATTGGTGAATAGCCAACTAAACCATTTTAAATTTGATGTAGTATAGTAAGTGTAGATACCTCTCATAATCCTGGTGCACCATGAATTTGTTATTATAAAAATTGATTTGGTGTTTATGTACCAAAACAATCAATTAATTATTTAGGAAATGATGAATTATATTACCACAGAGAAAGAATACAAAATTTTAATGAAGTAAATATTTCCATTTATGTTTATTTGTTTATAATTATCTTGTGTAAATTGTAGTTTTAATGATGTTTTAGATTTAATAATTGGATAATATTTAAAATAAGGTACATTAATTAAACAAAACTGAAAAAGTACTTAATACCTCTGCATTGGAACTAGAAAAAATTCAATATGTGATCAAACAATTTGATCAAAAGATGCTATTAAACAATTTCAAAAAGTGTTTAATGCTATTTTTATTTTAAGTAAGATTATATTGGTTTCAATGGCAGGAAACTTGCTAATGAAAATGATCCAATAGATGCAAAAGATGTATTTAACGAATAATGCTTAGAAATAGAAGATCTTACAAAACAAGAATAAACAAGAATTGTAACTCAGTTTAATAACTGTGATAACAAAAAAGAAAAAGAAAAAAATTTTTCAGATTCTTTTTCAAAGACAGATTTAACAACATACTTAGAACAGATAACTAATTTTAAAGAAAAAGGATATGATAAACAAATAATAGAATGTACTTTTCCGACAACCGATGAACTAAAAATGTAAAATTTTGAATATCTTTTCTTACTTATAAGTACTAGCGTTCTTGCTAAAATAAAAATTGATATTTAAATTTTAATGGTATTGTTATAGCTGTAAGTTTAGGTAATAGGGCATATAAACAAATAAATAATTATGTTAAATCAATACCAGTACACACATCAAGTGTTTTATTTGTACGATTAAAAGATTCTGTTAAAGAATGTGTTAAAACTATTCCAGGTGAGGAAAAGTTAATTACATTATGTGAAATTTTTAAAATTTAATAAATTCTTTTATCTGAACAAATGGAAAGTCATACTTCACATAACTATCACATTTATTGTTTAAATCATAAAAAGTTTACTGATACACATAATCCACATAGAGAACAACTAAAAATGGAAGACAAAGATTTGAAGGTCTGTACAATCTGTAAGAGGGTAAAAAGAGTAGATTTGTTAATAAAATTTTGTAACTGGTGAGGGTCTAAATAACAATAATATCGGTGGAAATATAATTAATCAACTACATAATGCTTTTAGAAAGAATTTTAGAAAAAGGTATGTCATTTCTTTTAATATAGATGATTTATGGCAAGGTGATTTAGTTGAAATGGATTCTGGTAATTAAAAATTTATTTCTAAACTAGACATAGGTTATAAATATTTATGAACATTTTTTGATTTTTTGCTCAAAATTTCGTTAGGCTGTTCCTATTAATGATAAAACAAGTAAGATTGTATTTCAAAAAATTTATAGATATAAACCAAATAATTTACGTATGGATAAATAACAAAGAATGTAAAGAATTAATGTAGAAATATAACATTAACCAATTTTCAACTTTTTCAGAATTAAAAGTATCTGATGTTGAACAATTTAACAGAACGCTCAAAGAAAGGCTGTGGAAGAAATTTACTTTAGAACGAAATTATATATGGTTAAATTTAGTAAAAACTCTAATTGAAAAATACAACAAGACAGTTAATCGAACTGTAAAACTGAAACCAATTCAAATTAATGAGAAAAAATTTACAAGTAAGTGGCATTGTATCTAATGTAAAAGATAAATTAAAAAAGGATGTAAAAAGAGAATTAGTAAACTTAAAGGTCTTTTTGAAAAAGCATATAAAGCTTATCAGTCAACAGAAATATTTAACATTGAAATGGAATTTATTATAATCCAATTATATATAAATTGAATATTATAAAAGAAATTTTTATGACCAAAGACTATTGGAAACAAATTATACAAATGGAAACTAAGTATAAAAAATTTTAAAAAAGAAAGATAATAAAATTTATGTTAATTGGTTAAGATTTGATATTTCTCAGAGCAGTTCGGTAAATAAAGGTAAAATAATTTTATAGTTGTTCAGTTCATTTTTCTTGTATATAATAATTAAAAGCAATGAAGTGGAACAGGTGAAAGACAATAGTCAAATTTTTTTCACTCATTGATAGAGATTAGTTGATTAGGATTATAATTAAATCATAACACTTCTTCACAATTAGATGTTTATATAGCTATTTCTGTATTTTCTGTGTTTTAATGACATAATAGATACATTTACAGTTGTCATCAAATAATTTTAAAAGGTTGAATGTGTGATCTTATTTTTCATTAATTGTTTTTGGAGGTACATGTGGTAACAAACTTATTATTTCTTAATTTTTTAAACCAATTATCTCTATAGCAGTATTAACTCTTACAATCAAATTTTAAATATAATCATGTTTCATTTAAATTTTATCATATTTTAATTTAATTTTTTTGTGTATTATTTATTCAATTATTGTAGTTGTTGTGTACAATAATCTTTGTGTTTTATTCGATCTTTGTAAAAAGTTTTGATTATATATTCTTCATGTCTTCCAATTGATGGTAAAACCTGAGGAGTACCCCAACATTGAAATTGTCTAGCTTCTTCCTATTTAATTTGAAAATTAAAGAATATAATCGACATTCATTGATGAAAGTAATCTGTCTATAAATTCTTGATGTGGGCTTGTAAAACATGATGCTGAAATTATTTGCGAAAATTCCCATACCTTCTGAACCATAGTTTGTGTTTTTGTATTCTAAAATGTTAGGAACATCTTTAGCCTTGAACCAGCGATTATTTTCTTCATCAATTATCATTGTTGTAAGAAAACATATTTTTGTTAGTATTATTATTGTTGCCATGTACAATTGCTTACATTTAAGAGAAATATTTTTTTTAATTTTTAAAAACAAATATATAATTTGTATTTATGATTAAAGTAAATTGAATATGAAAAATTTTAGGTATTATGTTATTTTTAACATTGTTTGAATGAAGATTTCCTTTAACGAATATTTCTATATAGAATTAGATGAAAGTACTTTTTGTATAAATCACAGTGAGCTATAACTATAGAATTTCCAGGATTACCACGAAAAAAATACTGCATATAGATAAATAAATGGTTTGTTGTATTTGTTCAAGGGTGATACAAACTATGAATATAGCAAATTTCCGAAAAAAACTAGTTCTATTTGGACAACTGATTTACCTTCATTTTGTATTGATTCGCATAGAACATCTGAATAAATTTCCAAAGTAATATATTGAAAGGTACAGCACAAAAATTTGAGAATTTAAGTTTTTCATAAACCTCATAAAAATAATTTTCTTATACATGGAGATCCAAACGAAATGCCAACTAAATAAAAGACAGTTATTTACTAATTGAGGTATCTGAAAAGATATTTATTGCCCTATTTGTTTAAGTGATGAAAATAATGATCAAATTGTTAAAACAAGTTGCCATCATATTTTTCATAAAGAATGCATTGATGAATAATTAAAGGAATAAAAATTGTCGACATTGGAGAAATCTTATTAAAAGTAATGTTTCACAAAAACTTTTAATGATTGATAATAATAGTGTTTGATGCTTTAGATGAAGTAGGACAATATAGTATTATGTTAATTATTAATTTTTTTCAATTACAATTCTAATAATTGTTTGTGTGTACATGGAGAAATGTTCAACAACATTTTACTGTGAAAACTAAATTGTGTAAATATTGTAATAGAGTGATATCAATGGATAAAATCAATTTACAAAAGTATACAAAATATGGTAATAGTACAAAGTAATGGAATTTTTTAAATAAATATCATGTCCATAATTACAATAAAAATCGAATTCCTTGTGTATGTGAAAAAGAGTTGGTAAATATTATGAAGAGTGTATGTATGACAAAATCCAAATGGGGATCATATGAAAATGGAGAATCACTGTATTATGTATAATGAAGAAGTTATAACTGAAGAAAAAAGATATGTAAAAATTGTCAACAAATTAAAGAGTATAATTCCATCACATAAAGATAAACGTAATGATAAATGTAAAAATGTACATTAGAATGTATTAAGAATAAGAAAGCTTCCACTTTAAAGAATAATACTTCATGATTAATTAACTGTCTATCTAATACATATTTACCATTTTATTAATAGAACTAATTTTTAAACATCTGATAAATTTTGAAAAAATAGATGGGCAAAAATATTAACTCTTAAACAAAGTAGTAAACTAATTCTTTTAAAAGCTAATTATTAAAAAACTATATAAAAACAAATCGATGGTTAAACTAAATAGTAAACTATTTCATTGCTTAACTAAATAATATACTTATTCTCTTATTGAATAATTATTTATTAAATAATTAGCCTTATCCATCTATTAAGTTAAAATGCTAAGAAATTTTTTTATATATAGGAGGGCAAAATGGAAGAAAAAAGGATTTATAAGGATATTACATAAAGCTAATTAAATTACATTTATAACTATAAAATTTCAATTATTATTAGTAATCACCGAAATAATATAGAATTAATACACATATAGTAAGTGAAAATAATACTTCTGATAATAATACCATATAGTAAAAATAAAGCATCTAAGGTATGTGAAAATCATAAAAATTTTGTAACTGAATTTGTAACTGAAGTAAGTAAACAATATAAAAATATTGTTATTATTTATAGAACTAGAACTAGATAATACAAATTTCGTTAAATATATAAAATGATCATATTCAAAAATTTAGGAAACAGTTACCATTTTATGATATTCATGATGATTTTCTAACAAAAGAAGATATACCATTAAAATGAATATTTTTATTTTCCACAAATATATTGGTAACACCAAGAGATAGGACAACATTTAAAAATAATTTAGATAGAAAAGCATTTGCAGAGAGTTTACAAACTATAGATTTAGAAAATGGTAGACATATACTTGATCATAAACATTTCCTAAATACAGTTAAAACTATAACTTTTAAAATTGTTACAGACTATTTAAAGCATATCATGGTGTAAGAATAATTTCAATTTATATTGTGAATGTAAACCAAAAACAGATTATATTAATAAAAAAGTCCAAGAATTTGCACTACAAACACCAATCTATATTGTTTTAAGAGGAAAATATTTCAATAAAAAATTCTAATATGGTAAAAGACATATTTTAGAAGAAATATCTAATTTTAAAGCACAAGGATCAGGAGGGACATTAATTAAAATTATTGTTCTACTGCTAAAACTTTATAAATATCTTCCACTAATAGGTTCAAGTAACATTCAATGACCAGAGAAAATTAAAAATAAGACAGCATCTGCTTATGTAAAAAAATGACCTAAAGGGTTTTTTGTGAGCTATAAAATCAGCTTTTTTCCTGTTTCTGATTGAATAACAAAATATAAAAATGTTGCTTTTGATCTTGATAAAAAACTTGAAAATATTAAATTTCCAAAAATGGAAAATCTAATTAATGTATCTATCAATGTGTACTTATTTGATGATGTAGATGGAAGTTATTAAGTGTATCCATTAAAAATTGGAAAAGGTAGAGAAGAAATATATGAATATCTACTTTGTTATAAGGAAGGTAGTATTTCGCATTAATCTTATATAAAAAATTTATCTAGACTTGTTTTATGACCAATCTTAAAGTTTACTTTTAAAAGTGGATAATTGTGAATCAAATCCATAAACACCATATACAATAAAGTATCAAATACATAGTGTAAAGGTAAATTTTAAATTATATAATATAAACTGATTAAATAAACGAAAAAGTCCAAGAATTGGGACTACAAACACCAAGCTATACACGAAAAGAATTCACACGTGTTCAAGAGAATATGGCAACCAGTCGAAGTCCATGCCAGTGGCCTCTGGGTAGCCCATATACATTTTGCGGTCCTCAAAGTTCTCATTCAGGATATATATATATATATATATATATATATATATATATATATATATATATATACTGATTGAGAACTCTCTCTCTCTCTCTCTATATATATATATATATATATATATATATATATATATATATATATATATAGAGAGAGAGAGAGAGAGAGAGAGAGAATATGGAAAAGAATAACATGATTTACATAAAGGTTAACCATTAGCTCCTGAATCAAAACTTGTTCCAAGGACAAATGAAAGTGAATTAATAACTACTTTAGATAAAAAGTGTAATTATGTAATAAAATATAGAAAACTTAAATAATATATATCTTCAGGAACGTAACTAACAAACGACATAAAGTTTTAAATTTTAAACGATCTAAGTAGTTAAAGAGGTATATAGATTTAAACATGCACTTAAGAACTAAAGATTTTCATAAATTAATGAAAAATTCTGTATTTGCTAAAACAATTGAAAATATAAGAAATAACTAAACCAATCTTTAAATATAGTTTAATATTTAATGAAAATCTTGAAACTGTCCATATGAATAAAACAAAAATACTATTTAATTAACCTATTTATGTTTGATTAAGTATACTTGATATATTTAAGAATTAATGTATGATTTTGATTATACAATTATGAAAACAAAATATGGGGAAAATATTGAATTACATTATCAAGATACACATAGTTATATTTACAATATTAAAACAGAAATCTTCTATGATAATATGAAATCAATGGTTGATGATTATGAAACAAGCGATCATCCAACAGGTAATATATATAGTATTCCACAAGTAAACAAAAAAGTTGGTAAAATGAAAGATGAATGCAATGGAAAAATAATGAAAGAATTTTGTGGTTTAAGAGCAAAGATGTATGCTTATATGGTTGGTGACAAAATGCAAAGGAAATGTAAAGGAATTAAAAAATGTGATGTTAAAAACGAAACAAGTTTAAGAGATTGTTTGTTTAACAATAATGAACAATATAGAAAATTTAATTGAATTGTAAGTGAAAAACATGGATTTTATACAATTCAAGAAACTAAACAGCAGTAAGTCCTCATGTTGAAAAAGGATATGTACTGTAAATTAATATACATATATTTGCATATGGTCATTACTCATTATTGAAAATCTAATAAAAATTATTATAAACAAATCTAATAAAAGTTTTTCTATATGAGAGGAGACAACAGCCAAGAAACTGAACGATCTTAATGTATCAAATGAGTTTAAACTGAACTAGAGATAAATGTTTTATATAATGCTACTGACTGTGAATATTTTAATAGTAGAAATGCAGAGAAAAGTTGTATGGAGCTTAATTATGATTTTAAAGTTATTTTACCAAACAAATATTACTAGTTAATTGATCCTTGGGAGCTCGATATTATTAGATAAGGGCAAATGAAACTAAAATATAAAGGGATGAAGAAACTTAATAACAGGAATAATGAATTTCATGATATAGTGTTCTCTATGTAAAAAATTTACTTCTGTCAACTAATACATTTACATATGTTAACATAGTAAAATTTTTAAGATATTTTACCTTTGTTAACTAATTCATTTTATTTATTTTATTACTTACACCTTTGTGAAATGTGTTTGAAATACATGATTTTTTATTATAGCTATTTTTATACTATTTTATTACATTATTAGGTAAAAGTGTAAGTAAAAGGTTTTTGTATGTTCTGGATCTTTATATCGATCTTATGGAAAATAAAATCTGCAAGTGTTAATGAGTAATTTATTATTTTTTATAAGGATGGTCTATTGGCCCAGAACTTATAAAAACATTCTACTCATGCATATTGCCATATTCCTAGACTAGGGATGAGTACATGTTTTCTCGCATAATGAGAAACAAAGGCTGACATTTTTCTGGAGAAATCAGCAAAGGTTAAATTATTTTATAGGAATTTCAGAGGATGAGAACAGCCATGCAGACGACAGATCATCACAGCTAAAGTAAATACTGCAAGCAGAGGCATAGACTTGTTGGTTCACCACCTTGCATCCACTGTAAACTCAAGCGACCTTGGGTTATCTTTTGCTCAACTTGTCACAAAACTAACCATCATCGGTAGACTTCATTTTTTCCTAAATAGTACTAAACTTGGAGCTGGGATTGGCTGATTTATCTTAGTACTGGCCAACATCATGACGGAACTGTCAGAATAATTTTGTAAAGAAACTTCTAGTTAAAATTTACCATTGTTGTGTTTACATTTGACAACCATCGTAACATTGTCACATTGTGAACTGTATAAATGCGTGTATTTCTGTGATAAGACTGCAACATTAAAAAGAAACACATGGAACACTCTCTCCTTCAGCATGACAATATCAGAGCACACAAGTGCGCCACGATATCTGCAAATTGCACGCCTTGGTTTGACTGTCATCGTCCATCATCCATACAATACGACTTGACTCAATCCAATTTACTACTGTTTCCAAAACCTAATGAACATCTTAGAGAATTTCACTTTGACTGTGATGTATCGGTGCAAGAAGAGATGAGACTGCGGCTCAGTCAACACTGTCAAACACTCTACAATGATGGTTACTAAGTAAGGCGTGTACACAATGTATTGAACATATAAACGTCACTACAGATATTTGAATTTGGGTTATTACATGTTCGATATGTCTGCCATCAGGAGCGATGATGTGGCGCAGGAGAATAGCGAGATTAAGCATGATTTGTTGAAATGTCACAAAATCGTTGGTATCGATGACGTCCTGAAAGGCTGTTTTCATCTCATCATTGCTTTTGCGGTTATTTCTGTACATGTTGTCTTTAATGCAACCCCACAAAAAGAAGTCGCAGCTGTTCTGGAGAATATGGCGGCCAATCGAGGTTGATGCCAGTGACCTCTGGATAGCCCATATTCGCAATGCGGTCCCCAAAGTTCTCCTCCAGGATATCGAACACTCTCCTGTTTCGATGCGATCGAAGTCCGTCTTGTGTGAACCACATTTTGTCGAAATCAGGGTCATGCTGAAGAAGGAGGAGGAAGTAACTGACCCCTCAAGAAATATTGCAACGATTACTCCTCGATTGGACACTGTGCATCACACAGTCACCTGTTGCGGGTGAAGATACTTCTTGAGTCCGAAATGTGGATTTTGAATCCTCCAAACGCACCAATTTTGCTTAGTGACAGACCCATCTCAACGAAAGTGGACTTCATCGCTAAACCAAACCATCCACGTGCATAGTAATTCCCATCATGCACCGCGCCCAACCGTGCAGTTTGAACATCCCAACGCAACCTGTTCAGAAGAGATGACGATTTTGTTTAAGGTAGTATAATAATTGTCACCCTGCACACACAATAAAGAACAGTCCTTGTGTTTTACTATTTATTTCTTAGTGATAGTGTTTGTTACCACATTTTATCTTGCAGGAAATTCTGCAGTTATTGAGAGAAACACTTCTGGACCTAAATAACGTATGTCATACTCACGACTCCGTATACTCTTCTCAGCGTCCATCGCTCTTAGTACTTACCTTTCATGAAACACCCCTGTACATCACTCCAGTAACTGCTAGATAGGCCTCCTGCTGCCTTTAGACCAATATATACATTGGTTCATCTTAAGTCTCAGACGTTACCTCCTGCTATAATGCCAGACAGCCAGAACACGTTTTCTCACGACACAGCTTGAAAAGAGATCTGCCTTTATTTAAAATAGTGTAATATATTTATCGACGATGCTCCTGACAAGTTCTCATCATTCTCTGTGTTGTTTATTTACCTCACAGATTCATAATTTCCGCCAGATTCAAGGTTTGAGGAATATGTATACACCTTTGTTTACTTTAATTTCGTTTATTCCACACGAAATCTTCATCAAAAAAGCAAATACTACCAAAGAATTGTAATATATCCTTGATAGCACCTTCCCAACAATAATAACTTACAGCTTTCCCTTAAGGTCACCATCCAGCATAGAAATAGAGCTTTTATGCTCCATAATCCTCCAATCATGGAATTTACTACACATTCGACCACCTGAGCTCTGCATGTGTACATTTAATGCTGCCATTAAAAAAAGGGAGGAGCTACTTACCTTAAGGATATTTTATTTTGAAGATCAACTACGTACAGTTACATCGCGTTGTAGCAGCATCCTATGTCCTAATATCGATATACACAGTTAACACTTAAATTATGAAAGACATGTTGTTCTCCTCAGTAGAAGAGCCTTTTATTAACCTATAATTTTTGTGCAATCTGGGAAGGATGTAGTGTGTATTTTGGATTAAATATTGATATTTAACATCATTATTTGCAGTAATAAATTATTAATACACTTTCCACGCTGTACATAGAAATTTCAAAGTTCTGAAGTATTGAATTGTGCTACATATTCAAGATTATCAGTAATCGATCAACCGGACCATCCACATTGATGCCTTTATTTCCAGTATCTCAGTATCTTTTACGATCCCCTGGTGAAAGTTCGTCTGATTCAGCGATTAGAGTAATTTTTGTGCAAAATGTATGCATTTCCAAATATTACATTAACACTTAATGTAGCGGCGTCGAAACACAGCGCTATCTGTTGTGGCTACAATTAAGTATACTGTTTATGCACTTTCTCATTCTATATCCAAGCCAGCAGTTTGCTTCAAGAATATGGTTTTAAGGGTATTTGTTTTGAATTGTCCTGACGTTGGATCTGAGTTTGTCCCAGCATAAAAGAGAACGATACAATTAATATTACTATAACATCAGCCTTTCTCATTAAGAATCAGCCACAGCGTTCTGTACAATAATGAATAAGGTGACTCCAGGACCCCAATATTCATTAAACGGGAACTAGAAAGACGAATTAAAAATAAGCTAATGTGTCGTTGTAAATATGGATAAATGACCAATAGATGGTTCAAATGGCTCTGAGCACTATGGGACTTAACATCTGAGGTCATCAGTCCCCTAGAACGTAGAACTACTTAAACCTAACTAACCTAAGGACATCACAAACATCCATGCCCGAGGCAGGATTGGAACCTGCGACCGTAGCGGTCGCGTGGTTCCAGAATGACCAATAGAAGTGCAATCTTTAGTCGTCTTTTAGTACATGTTTGTAGTGATGCACGGGAAGAGAAAATGTGTCGTAATGACCAGTGTCAAACGCGGAAATAGCTTACGACACTTTTAGACGCAAGCAAAACTAAGACGAAAATGTAACCGGCACCCATGTTTTTAACCGTCGTAACGCTTATGGAATGATAAATAAGTTTTTCTAGCAATCTTCCTTTCCTACTACTGATCTGCCCAAGACCTTTTACTAAAATTATTTTGCTGTTATTACCATATGATTCTACCTGCCTGTCTTCCAAGGCGTATGTGGTACAATGAACGTCCAAGAGATTTCCTGATGAGCATAATGCTCGTTAATTTTTGTGTCCTTGAAGGAATGAGAGAAGATTTTCAGCTCAGATCTCACTGCTTTAAACATCTCCCGTTTGTTAGAATATATGGTGTTTGGCAGTTATTTTCTCAATGGCAATTATCTGAATCAGATGGGGAACTTCTACATACATGTGCTGATAGGAGCACGAGGTGAAGAGCAGTTATTGTAATATTCGTTGGAAGAAAGCTTTCTCTCTCAACACACAGTTAGGCTTATCAACTTTAGAAATATAATGGACCTGAATGAACAGTGTGAAGTGAGTGTTATAATGAACAAGAGAAACGCTTGATTCCCTAAGCTGAAGAGAAAAAGGGTTATGATTTCATCTCTAATTTTGAGTTTGGAAGGACGTAAGGTGAAACGTCGTGTCGAGTGCTGTGTCATTATGGACGGAACACGAGCTCGGACAGGACGAAAATGGGGAAAGGAACTGGCCGTGTCTTCTTGGCGAGAGCCGGTTACATATTCGGCGGAAGAGATTTATGCTAAAGTGACAAGTCAAGGAATAACGATATGCACATTTACAGAAGGCGATAGTATCGCGTACACGAGGTAAAAAACAGCAATTGCTGGAGCTCTCATTGTTACTCAGTTGATTCATGCGAGCAGTTGATCGATGAGAATTGCCGCATGATGGGAATTAACAGACTTTGAACGGGAGATGGTAGTTGGAACTAGAAGCATGTGAGTTTCCATTTCAGAAATCGTT
Source organism: Schistocerca gregaria (assembly GCF_023897955.1). Classification (NCBI taxonomy): domain Eukaryota; kingdom Metazoa; phylum Arthropoda; class Insecta; order Orthoptera; family Acrididae; genus Schistocerca; species Schistocerca gregaria. Next base: position 967,459,894 of record NC_064921.1, on the reverse strand, counting down.
AGGGAATTCAGTATTACAAGATCCACAGTATCATCGGAGTGCCGAGTACACCAAATTTCAGGCATTACCTCTCACGACGGACAACGCAGCTTTCACTTAACGACGGAGAGCAGCGGCGTTAGTGTAGAATTGTCATTCATAACAAAGAAACAAGACAGATTGAAATAACTTCAGAAATCAATGTGAGACGTAAGAACAAAACTATCCGTTAGGACATTGAGATGAGATTAGGCATTACTGGGCTGTGGCAGGAGACGAGAGACGTGAACGCTTTGCCGCCCGTTATTAGCCGAGCGGAGTAAGGCGCTGCAGCCATGGACTGTGCTGCTGATCCCGGCGGAGGTTCGATTCCTTCCACGGGCATGTGTGTGTTTGTTCTTGGGATAATTTAGGTTAAGTAGTGTGTAAGCTTAGACACTGATAACCTTAGCAGATTTAGTCCCATAACATGTCACACACATTTGAATTTTTTTGTGAGCGCTTTTGCTAGCTGTACGACTCGCCTGCTGCGCCTCTCCTGGTATCGTTGGAAGCTACACGGCTGGAAAACCGATACCTGGTAAGATGAGTTCTGATTTCGGTAGGTAAGAGCTGATAGTAGCTTTCGAAAGAGGCACGGGCCCCACGGAGGCATGGGGTGAAGCAAAAAAGAACTGAAGTTGTTGGAAGAGTGTAGGGTCCAGACAAAGGCTGTATGATGATAAAAATAGGGCATTTGTCAGTCTTAACTAAATTATATAAAACTTTAAGTATAATGTAATAATAAACTAAATTATATTAAGACAAAGGAACAGTTACATTAAATTAAAAATTTAAAAAGGACTTTCTTCCGACTGCGCCATCACAGTAAAGTATACAAGTATTAGTGATACATAAGTAAGGCTCGTAATTATTTGAAGTTCCCGAACCCATCTGACAGAGCCGAATGAAACAGCAAACGTGTCCTGCGACGATGTCAGTTAGTGAGTTAGAATACCTTGTTAGCTACATCTGTATCATTCTATCTATCTTCATTTTTTACGGTTTCATTCTATCTTTTTTTCTGTCTATGCGTATATAAATAGAAGTCCTACGCTGCAGTTTTGTCTGTTTCGTCCAAATTAGCTGAATTACGATTAGTTAGCACCTAAGTTCTATGGAGTGTCCCTAATATTTTGCACTCACGGTAGCTCAGCCTGTTAGGTCAGAGGATTAGCTGGCCTCTGTAATAAAAAAAACGATGAACAAACTTCATGGGACGTCTGCCCCGAACAAATACAACAACAAATAACATAAAAAGAGTTTTTTTTTTTAAAAAAAGAGGGGAGTAGCATATTTTATTATCAGTCGATGCGTCGTTGGTCCCGGGTTCGAGACTCGCCACTACTGAATTACTGATTAATAATCAACATTGGCGTCAGAAGACTACGACATAGGAAGTCATTTTCATCCTTACAACGACCTTCTCAAAAAGGGCAGAGGTGGTCACACATGGTCAGGGCACTCTCTTGTCCTTGGGGTGGGAAACTGCCCCCAAAGTCGGAATAATCAGAAATGATCAACGGCGTGAGGATGCAGACGGCAGTGGAGACCATTGCATTAAAGTCACATAATGTGTATCCACATGACATGTGGCGTGCAGTCGATAAAAATGTCATGATGATCTCTCCATTGGCATAAGGTTCCGTAATAGTCCCACATTCGAATCTCCAGGAGGCGACTGCATGGGGGAGATGACCACGAGAATAAGAGCGAATAACGAACGAAAGGACAACGGTCTGCGAGGCGGGCCGTGGAATATCTGAAGCTTGATTGTGGCACGGAACATAGAATAGCGGAAAAAGGGAAATGCCAAGTCTCACACTAGATTTAGTTGGGGAAATTAAATGATATGGAAAGAACACAAGGATTTCTGATCAGATGAGTATAGGATAATATCAACAACAGCACAAAATGCTATAACAGGAGTAGGATTCATTATGGCTCAAATGGTCTGAGCACTATGGGACTTAACATCTGAGGTCATCAGTCCCCTAGAACTTAGAACTACATAAACCTAACTAACCTAAGGAGATCACACACATCCATGCCCTAAGTGCGATTCGAACCAGCGACCGTAGCAGTCGCGTGGTTCCAGACCGGCCGGCGATTCGTTATGATTAGTAAGTTAAGGCAGAGAGTATGTTACTGTGAACAGTTGAGTGATTGGGTTACTCTTACCAGAATCGACGACAAAATGAAATGCCGACAACGATAGTTCACGTATAAATGCCGTCGTCGCAAGCTGATCACAAAGAGACAAGGAAAGTGAATGAGGATACTGAGAGGGTAATATAGTACTTAAAGGGTGATGAACATCTAGTAGTTTTGGGGGACTGGATCGAAGTCGTGGGGAATGAGTAGAAGAAATTGTTACAAGAGAACATAGGCTTGGGAGAAGGAATGAAACAGGAGAAAGACTGTGATCTGTAATAAGTTTCAGCCAATAATAGCCGATATTATGTTCAAGAACCACAAGAAGAATAGGTATACTTGGGAAAGACAGGGTGATGCTGGTAGATTTTAGTTAGATTACGTCATGGTCAGATAGAGATTCCAATTATGTAATACAGGATTGTAAGGCGTATGCAGAAGCTTATCACGATTTAGTACTGACGAAGAGTAGGCTGACGTTTAAGTGAATAGTGAGGAAAAATCAGTACGAAAAGAAGAGGGATGCAGAAGTGCTAATGAATGACGAGATACGCTTGAAATTCTCTAAGGCTATAGATAGAGGAATATGGAAAAGATCAGTAGGCTGTACAGTTGAAGAGGAACAGACATATATAAAAATGGGATATCATAGCAGTTGGAAAGAAAAACATAGGTACAAAGAAAGTAACTGCGAAGAAACCGTGGGGAACAGAAAAAATACCTCAGTTACTCGATGGAAGAAGTAAGTACAAAAATGTTCATAGAAATTCAGGAATAGATAATTACAAGCCGCTGAGGAGTGAAATAAAGAAGAAGTGCAGGGAAGTAAAGACGGAATGTCTGTAAGAAAAATATGAAGAAGTCGAAAAAGCGATCATTGGACGGAGGACTGACACAGCATATAGGATAGTCAAAATAACTTTCGGTGAAATTACAAACGATGGTGGTAATATTCAGAGTGCTATGGAAATTCCATTGCTAAATGCTGAGGAGAGAGTGATTAGGTGCAAGGAGCACATTGAAGGACTCTATGAGGGAGAAGATATGTCCGATGTGATAGAAGAAGAAACAAAATTCGAAGTAGAAGAGATAGGGGACGCAGTATGAGAATCAAAATTTAAAAGAGCTTTGGAAGACTCAAGATGAAATAAGACTGAAAGGGTAGATAACATTCCATCACCATTTCTAAATTAATTGGAGGATGTGACAACAAAACGACTATGTCCACTGCTATGTAGAATGTATGAGTCTGGCGACATACAATCTGGCTTTGGGAAAAATATCATCCACACAATACCGTATAGTGCAAGACCTGACTAGTGCGAGAATTACCACACAATCAGCTAAGCAGCTCATGCATCCAAGTTGCTGACAAATATATTGTACATAATAGTGGAAAAGAAAACTGAGGATGTGTTAGATGACGATCAGTATGCCTTTAGGAAAATTAGAGCCAACCGAGAGGCAATTCTGACGTTGCAGTGGATAAAGGAAGCAAGACTAAAGAAAAATCAAGACACGTCCATAGGATTTGTCGACTTGCAAAAACGTTCGACAATGTAAAATGGGGCAAGATGTGAGAAAAATAGGAGTAAACTATAGGGAGAGGGAATAATAAGATGGGACGACCAAGAACGAAGTGCTCGGATCAAAAATGGTGGAAGACACAGATGTAGTCATTCGCCTTTACTGTTCAATGTGTTCATAGTGGAAGCATAGATGGAAATAAAAGAAAGCTTCAGGAGTAGGAGTAAAAGTCAAGGTGAGAGGGTATCAATGATACGATACGTTGATGACAGCGCAACCTTGAGTGAAAGTGAAGAAGATTCGCATGATCTGCTGAATGGAATGAACAGTCTAATGAGTACACAACATGGATTGATAGTAAATTGAAGAAAGATGAAAGTAATGAGAAGCAGCTGAAATGAGAATGACGAGAAACTTAATATCACGACTTATGATCAAGAAGTGGATGAAGTGAAGATATTCCGCTACCTAGGTAACAAAAAATCAATGGCGAACGGAGCTAGGGGGACTTGAAGAGCTGACTATCACTGGCAAATAGGGCATTAGTGACCAAGAGAAGCCTACTAGTATCAGAGACATGCGTTAACGTGAGGAACAAATTTCTGAGAATGTACGTTTGGAGCTCGGCATTGTATGGTAGTGAAACATGGACTGTGGGAAAACCGGAATAGAATAGAATCGAAGCATTTCAGATGTGGTGCTACAGGCGAATGTTGAAAAATGGGTGGACTGATAAAGTAAGGAATGAGGAAGTTCTGCACACAATAGGAGAGGAAAGAAGTATTTGGAAAACACTGACAAGGCAGAGGGACAGAATGATAGGGCATATATTACGAAACAAGGGAATGGTTTCCATGGTGCTAGAGGGAGCTGTAGAAGGCAAAAACTGTAGAGCAATCACGCAACAAATAATTGAGGACGTAGGTTGTAAGCGCTACTCTGAGATGAATAGGTTGGCACAGGAGTGAATTCGTGGCTGGCTGCGTCAGACCAGTCAGAAACGTGATGAGTAAAAAAAAAAAAAAAAAAAACAGTCATGAATTTAAGTCCCTCCCCCTGTGAAAACGAAACCATTTCCATCCATTCGTGAGTGGAAGAGCTTATTGGATTCATCTTTTGTACCAGTGTCGGGTGGAAAAGCGTACTTCATAGCGACGATACTAAGCAGAGGGTGTTTTGCACCAAATTTGTGTAGGGAAAGATGCTTCGTAACAGTTTTCGTGGGGCCCTTCGTAGCGATGATACATTGCAGAAGGTGCTTCGAACAAATGTCGTGTGGCACAACGTGCTTCGTCCCATAGCTTCCTGGCAGAGGGTCTTTCAGAGTGACATCGAGTTGGGAAACAATGGAAGCTGTCAAAAAGAAAATGTAGCTCGCGCTAGATTGGCGTTAGAGACGCGTTGGTAGCAAAAAGCTAAACTCACACCAAACTGCTGCTACAGTGTCAGGATATGCCGCTCCAAATGTCAATTAAACACGGAACAGATAACATTGGTGTCTACTGAGTACTTTCCTGGCTACGGCTGCAGTCATATAAAAGTGATGATATTCAGATGCCTAGGGCTTTTCTCTGATTTTCGAGCTTAACTCTCTGACGCCAGATAATTTATTTGTCCATCCGTAAATATTTAGTGGTACCTATGCAGAACATGAAGGAATCGTTAATGTGGTATGTATCCATGGTCGCATTAGTGCCACTGGCATTGAGTGTGTCTTCTTCGGTGTGCAAGCAGTGACAAGTGGCGCGTTAAGTGTGTGTGTGTGTGTGTTTGTGTGTGTGTATGTGTGTGTGTGTGTGTGTGTGTGTGTGAGAGAGAGAGAGAGAGAGAGAGAGACAGAGAGAGAGAGAGAGAGAGAGAGAGAGAGAGAGAGAGAGAGAGGTAGGACTCGCCAATAGAGAGTTATGGCATCTGGATAGCTCTTCGGAGCATGAAGCGGCTGAAAAGTCAGGAAAATAGATTAGAGTGGTAAAAAGCAGTTACTGATAGTCCGAGAACTCATGTGTGCTACGTAGTAGCGCCGATAACCAATTTAATGCAAAAATTAAGCCAAATAATGCATGATATAAACTTATGTACCTGTGTATCTGTCGCATGAAGTGGACAAAACCACGAAAATCGTAATTAATCTCACTAATAACTACTAGATTTGAATGGTTTCATTTTGGGGTCGATTCAGATGTATAAACGCAGTTTCTGAACCATGCAGCCCTGAGAAGGAAACACTAAAAAACAGATTTGATGTTCTGTGTACTGGTGTCGTCTTAACTGGTAATATAGCATCCAGTTATTCCCTTTGTCTAACATCAAATTCCATGAAAGATACCAATACTGATGCACCTACAGTGACACTTAGGAAAGACCTACAGGTCGTAGTATAGGCCACGGTCATAAAGTATACGAAGAGTGGGAATGGAAGTGTTCCACAACTCTCAGACTGTTCAGGAGAATCAAAACCAATGCATTTCTTTTATACATAACTTACTGGTGTCCAAAATATTGAGAAGGTAACCTGGTACCATGATGTTATTGTGCCCACCTAATCAATGTAAAACATAGTGACACAAGTGAAAAAATAAATAATTTATTAAGAACCTTGCAAGTGCCACACCAGGAGTTTGACTGGTTCTAAGTGGCACTAACACAGTTTTTTTCTAGTTCTATTAATACACAGGCGCTACAGTTTATTTGTGATAATAAAAGTACAAAAATACAAAAGTAATATTTTACCTAGGAGGATTTTAGTCGACAGAAAGCGTTTCACATTGCTTTTAATTTCTTTTCCAAGAGAATAATATAATCAAATACAAGAGAAAAATCTCTCACTAAAGACTTCGGTTTCTTATACAGCTCAATTCCTGGAATTACCTAGAGGTTGCAAATTTGACTGTAAGACTCCCTGTGCTGTTGAGGAGGAAGTGGCGACATCGTTAACAGGTCTTTTTGTTTTGCAAATGATCAACATGTCTTGTCTTTCATATTGAGTTCCGCATGTCATACATTTTACAGGGTCTTCCCTCTTTTGAATACAAAGACACTTTTCCATTCTTTTGAGTAAGAAATTTTAATAGATACTTGAGATAGATAAGTATGAGACGCATTGATAATAAGGCATTTTGAAATCCTGCATGTCTGAGTTGCCAGCAATGTTTCAGGAGCGTCTTTAAGGTCAAAGAAGTCAGTCGCATGCATTGTAATTACATGAAACGCTTTCATAGCCTTAGTCGACTCAAGAATCTTAAGTAAATCATGCGGTCCAAAGCCCTTGATTATCGTTCTTCGCACCTCTACAACTGCCAGATTTTTGCTTGAGACATTATAGTGGAGAATTTCTCTTTATGAGGCTGATACCAATAAGATCAACTAAACACATAGAAGGGTTGAACAGCAGTTGATTCCGTCGTAGGTTCATTTAATCAGAGCAATACCGTCGCGGATGACCCACGATATTTTAGGGGGAATGTGTAAGATAAAGACTTTGTCTATTACGAAAAGAGTAGGTTGTCAAATCTGAACATGCCACTTTCCGACAGCAGCAGAGAAAGATATCACTAATTGGCGAACTCATATGAGGTAATGTCTATGACACTAAAATTAAAGGAAACCTTGAGTAGCAGAAAGGATCAAAAGTCGTTCTTCTCGCAATACATTTTCCAGTACATTATGTGAAAAGTCACCTGTGCCCCAAGTAAACGAATGGACTACATTCGGTCTTTCATCTTCTTTCTGTTTAGTGATTAATGCTCTCCGTAAAAGGCAAAAGATATCACTGAACACAGGACTCAGTACATCCCACTTTTAAAGCGAAGTGGTTCTCAATAGTGAATGGGAACGTAAGAATTTTCTTCTTAAGTATATTTTTGTCTTTAGAAAAAAGAAGCACGGATCAGAGAGTTAGAGGAAAATATACTGTTAGGGACGAAGTAGGAGAAAATAGCAGTTTACGAAAAATTTATGTAGTAGGAAGGATATCAGAGAAAGATATCTCACACTGTAAAACGTTGCCTTAATTATCGAAAAAGCGACAGTCATGTTACAGGACTGACTCAGAATAATTATTCATTGCATATTCTCACTGAAGAAAAGGATTACAACAGCTCATGATCATTCAATGACAAATCAGTTTCCTGAAATAATTCAAACCACAATGATGGATAACGATGCATCACAGCAGCGAAACAGACACTGTCAGGCTGCATATTGTCTTTCAAGAATTTATCTTATGACATTTAACAACTGATTTATGTTTTAAATCAATATTCCAATGGCCCTGATGATACTGTTTTACGATATGTCTGTGTAACACATTCCATAAGCAGATTTGCGAAATACAAACTGGGTGCTAGACGTACTGCAGGTAATGTGAATTAATTACAGGTGCTCTTTGCGAGTGATGTATAAGTGGTTAGATAGTTAACCTAACAAAAGAACATAGTGAGCTAAATATGATAAATTGATTGTTAAACCAGTAAGAAAAAAAAATGATGCATCTTGAAGAATTTTCGTTTTGTAACGTGCTTTTATACAATATTTTTTGACGCACAGCTGTTGCAGCTGTAACCATAGTTCATTCACAATATTAGAGCTGTATTTTGCGCTTTGTAAAACGATTTGTTCGCGATCTTTTTGTTAGAACATCTTAACTCAGGACAACGGAAGGCTGTTGACAACGGTATATTAACAATGGTTAGTCATAGTAATTGAATGTAAAAGCGTTGATTATGTTGTATCATTGTAATGATTTATTGTATACTGACTTGCCACCATTCACTTTTCATTATAAAAATATTTGTTTACATCATTAAAATGTAATACATTGTGAGATTTCACCAGAAACATTACATGTAGAAATAACACGATATATTAAACTATTTAGAGCTCTTATAAATTAATGGCGTGTTTGCAGGTTCTGAGTATGAGTTAAATTGCAGTTCTGTTTCATTGTGTTACAATATTTCATTTCTTTCGATATAGTGCTATCCTTCCGTGTCACTGGTATTATACATAATAATTTGTATCCGTCCCCATAACATTTTTACTCTAGTGCTCACCCTATTACCTGACTAATAAAACCTGATTTCCTTGAAGAGATTGTTCTATTGCTAAGCGTTTATACAGATTTGTATCGCACTCTTTCAAGTGCTTTGTTATTACACTCTTTATCTTTTCACTTCAGTTTTAACCTTAATCATTAGCAATGCATTTCGGCGTTTATTGATCCTTCCCCTCCCTTTTTTCTACGACCTACCTTTCACTTCTATGATCTGCTGTGTCTTTGCTAAATTATGTATTAAGTAGGCCAACAGCTCTGTTGAAATTATCATTGATGTCGTTCTTAATTTCGTCCTGTATTATTTTCCGCAAGCATTAAATTTTGCCGTTATGAAACTTCCTCTCATTGATTCATGAACACAAAAATTAAGCAGTATCGGGACATACACAATGATTACGAGAAACTTGTCTCTTTCCTCACCTCCCATTAACAGTGTTACGAGACACTAATATGATGTTAGTGGTGTGTAACAGGATCGTTTAGTTAAAAGTCTTTCAAGTGCTTACCCCGTCTTGCAGTGAAGTTGTTATAAACATCGTTCAATTTTTCTCGTTTGCCAACGAACCGCTAAATTGCGGAACTGTGTGCTACTGAATGCGGAGGCTACAGGATCGTAAAAATACCCATTAAAACTTTCCAGGCAGTCACAAATGGGTAAACTTCAACACGCTCCACGAACACTCCTATAACAATACGCCCGAAAGACGTCTAGAGTTTGTCTCGAAAAAAAGGGAAACTGCGACGGGAACGAGAGACATATAAATATTTCGTGCTGATTACCACGCACTGTTACATTATTCTGTGTTATCTTACATGTATCTTAATAAGTTACTCTAAACCTCAAGGATTCTTTATAGGTGTTAATTTTTCTGCAGTTCATGGAAAATTCATACAGTATGCTATCGTAATCGGAAATCAGTGTCGCTTTAGTACAAGATAACTTCCAATTTATTCAGGTAACGAACACTTGTTTTATTTCCATCTGGAAAACAAGTCTTGAATACAACCATATGTAATAATGTCCATAATTACTTAAAGAGGCTCCTTATCAAGTTGTTGTGTCGAATTTCTGTATGCAATAGAACCGAGCATTTTAAGGACTATAAGTATAAACTGATTTCAAGATGCTCAGTTTTGAACCTTTTATGTCACCAGATATGTCACTTGACAGAAAACCCTAGGAATTTCTGGTCTTACGTTAAATCAGTAAGTGACTCGAACCAGCATATCCAGACACTCCGGGACGATGATGGCTTTGAAACAGAGGATGACACGCGTAAAGCTGAAATACTAAACTCTTTTTTCCAAAGCTGTTTCACAGAGAAAGACCGCACTGCAGATCCTTCTCTAAATCCTCGCACAAATGGAAAAATGGCTGACATTGAAATAAGTGTCTAAGGAATAGAGAAGCAACTGGAATCACTCAACAGAGGAAAATCCACTGGACCTGAAGTGATACGATTTCGATTCTACACAGAGTACGCGAAATAACTTTCCCCCCTTCTAACAGCCGTGTTCCGCAAGTCTCTACAGGAACGGAAGGTTCCAAATGATTGGAAAAGAGCACAGGTAGACCCAGTCTTCAAGAAGGGTCGTCGAGCAGGTGCGCAAAACTATAGACCTATATCTCTGACTTCGATCTGTTGTAGAATTTTAGAACATGTCTTTTGCTCGAGTATCATGTCGTTTTTGGAAACGCAGAATCTACTATGTAGGAATCAACATGGATTCTGGAAACAGCGATCGTGTGAGACCCAACTCGCTTTATTTGTTCATGAGACCCAGAAAATATTAGATACAGGCTCCCAGGTAGATGCTATTTTTCTTGACTTCCGGAAGGCGCTCGATACAGTTCCGCACTGTCACCTGATAAACAAAGTAAGAGCCTACGGAATATCATACAAGCTGTGTGGCTGAATTGAAGAGTTTTTACCAAACAGAACACAGCATGTTGTTATCAATGGAGACACGTCTACAGACGTCAAAGTAACCTCTGGCGTGCCACAGGGGAGTGTTATGGGACCATTGCTTTTCACAATATATATAAATGACCTAGTAGATAGTGTCGGAAGTTCCATGCGGCTTTTCGCGGATGACGCTGTAGTATACGGAGAAGTTTCAGCATTAGAAAATTGTGACGAAATGCTGGAGGATCTGCAGTGGATAAGTACTTGGTGCAGGGAGTGGCAACTGACCCTTAACATAGACAAATGTAATGTATTGCGAATACATAGAAAGAAGGATCCTTTATTGTATGATTATATGATAGCGGAACAAACACTGGTAGCAGTTACTTCTGTAAAATATCTGGGAGTATGCGTTCGGAAAGATTTGAAGTGGAATGATCATATAAAATTAATTGTTGGTAAGGCGGGTACCAGGTTGAGATTCATTGGGAGAATCCTTAGAAAATGTAGTCCATCAACAAAGGAGGTGGCTTACAAATCTCTCGTTCGACCTACACTTGCGTATTGCTCATCAGTGTGAGATCCGTACCAGAGCGGGTTGACGGAGGAGATAGAGAAGATCCAAAGAAGAGCGGCGCGTTTCGTGACAGGGTTATTTGGTAACCGTGATAGCGTTACGGAGATGTTTAACAAACTCAAGTGGCAGACTCTGCAAGAGAGGCGCTCTGCATCGCCGTGTAGCTTGCTTGCCAGGTTTCGAGAGGGTGCTTTTCTGGATGAGGTTTCCAATATATTGCTTCTCCTTACTTATACCTCCCGAGGAGATCACGAATGTAAAATTAGAGAGATTAGAGCGGGCACGGAGGCTTTCAGATAGTCGTTCTTCCCGCGAACCATACGCGACTGGAACAGGAAAGGGAGGTAATGACACTGGCACGTAAAGTGCCCTTCGCCACACACCGTTGGGTGGCTTGCGGAGTATAAATGTAGATGCAGATGTAGATATTTTGACACAACGTATTTCCATCTCTCTATGGCACAGTCATATTCATTACAAAGAAAAGAGCAATACGTTATGCGAATAATTCTTTTAGGGGTGTTAATTAGTGCTTTATATTGGAAAGAAAATAGTCATGGGACTTTAGGAGTGTGTCACCGCAGTGAGAATGGAACTGTTAGAATAATTAAGTTTCTTAACTAGAGCTTTTGTAATGAAACGTTCGTGGCAGCATACTTAGTTGTGATACTTGTGTGACTGTTCACTTACAGAGGGAATGGAACATTAACATATTTATCTGACTTAATCTTTCAAATAATAAACTGTTCTCTCCGGTAACAATGAAATAGAGTTGAGTATGCACTGAATTGACCAGTCATGGGATACCTCGTTATATAGTGTCGGACCTTCTTTTGTCCGGCGTAATGCAGAAAGTGGCGTGCACTCAACAAGTCGTTGGTAGTCCACTGCAGAAGTATTCAGCAATGTTGCCTCTGTAACCGTCCATAATGGTGAAAGAGTTGCCCTTATAGGATTTTGTGGATGAACTGACCTCTCGATTATGTCCTGAAAGTGCTCGACGGGATTCATGTCGAGCGATTTCGACGACGAAATCATTCTCTTGAGTCGTCCAAAATGTTCTTCAGGCCAATCGCTAACAAATGTGGTCCGATGACATGACGCGTTCTCGATCATAAATATTCCGTAGTTGTTTAGGAACATGCATTCCATAAATAGTAGCAAATGGTCTGCCGATAGAAGAACATATCCATATTTCCAGTCAATCATCGGTTCAGCTGGACTAGAGAACCGAGTCCATTCCAAGTAAACACAGCGCACCATATTCTGGAGCCACCAGCCGTTGCACAGTCCCTTGTTGACAGTCTGAACCCATGGCTTTGCGGGATCAGCGCCACACTCGAACCCTACGACAACAACGTCTTACCAGCTGAAATCTGGACTCATCTGACAGGGTCCCGGTTTTCCAGTAGTGTAGGGTCCTACCGATGTGGTCACAAGGACAGCAGAGGCGCTGAAGGCGATGTTATGCTGTTAGCAAAGGCACTGGTATCGGTCATCTGCTGCCATTGCCCAGGAACATTAGATTTCTCCGCGCTGTCCTAATGTATGAGTTTGTCCAACGTCCCACACTGATTTCTTCGTTAATTTCACTCACGGTTCCTTCTCTGTTAGTACCGACAATTCTAAATTGTCTCTGTCGGTAAGTGAAGTCCGTCAGCTACTGCCTCGAACTTGCTGAGATGTAATGCCTGAAATTCTCGTCACACTCTCGAAACTCTGGGTCTCCAAATATTGAAATCACTAACGATTTCCTAAATGGAATGTCCCTTCCGTCTAGGACAAACTACCATTCCTCGTTGAAAGTCTGTTAATCTCCGTCGTGCGGCCGTAATCACGTCGAAAACCTTTTCATATGAATCACCTGAGTGCAAATGACGGCTCCGCCAATGCACCTCCTTCTTATACTTAGTGTACGCAATACTGCTACCATATGTATAGGTGCATATCACTATTCCTTGACTTTCGTCACCTCAGTGTATGACCTTTGGAAGTAATAACAAATGAAACTGCTTAGTTTATTAAGTAATTCTAAGTTCACCATGAGCTATCGTACGGTAAATATTCATACCAGTGAATCATGAGCACTAAATCTGTGATGAGAATATTAGATAAAAATTAGCAGGAAACTTGCAACTTCAGTCTCTGTTAGTACACGTATGTCCTCTTGAGGAAGATATTTTCCTAAAATCTGTGGTTCACAATAAGCTTCAGATCTTCCATATCAACCCACGTTTGCATCCACTTCATTATCAGAGTCACTTTCATAACTTTCATGATATGCTTCTTCACGTATAGGGCAACAATGTATACCACCTGCAGCCATCAGTAACAGTAGTTGCGTCGGACGCCATGGAAATAATAGATACGTTATCTGCTTGAGTCTCCTCGAAATTCCGAGTCTTGTACGTGCTGTTCTGCAACCTCTTCCTAGCAGTTCGTTACATTATCAGCCTAAACTTTATATATCAAGCAGCTATGTCACATAGATAAAGTCTTCTAGGTGTAAAACAAATAGTTTCGAATGGAAATATGGTTTCTCTAATGATACAAATCTATCAGAAATGAGCCAATAATATCTGTATTACATTTAAGTGTGTCCATAAATTTTTTTCATCATATTGCATGTTTTAGTATTTATTCTATACGTTCACATTCAGCGGAAATGATTTATATATTACATAAGCTGCTAACATTTTGCAGATAATTTGTGAAACAATATTATTTGCGTTGCTCATCATTCAATACAAAAGCATATCACAGCACACAGTCAGTAGAATTGTATGTAACTAGAAAATGAAGTCACGACAATATTTTCGAATACATGAACCGTGAACAAGAAAACTAACTGTAAATATGCTTACAAATGACTCCCGTATTGATTTTATATTTTATCACGTAGGAAATGTTACTATGAATTAAAAATACAATCGTTTATATCAGATGATATCAGAAGACTAAATCCACTAGTATTAAATGTCAGCTGATTTCAAAACCATCTCCGAGAAAGAGTGCCTGAAAGGAGATCGATTAAATATGTTCATTCCATTACTCAGTTGATCGCCGATGTCTCATGCCTACCGACAAAGATACATAAAAATGGTGTTCATACTTATGAGAGAAACTGTTGTGAATTTATTACGATCAATACACTCGATCCAGAATGAGATTTTCACTCTGCAGCAGAGTGTGCGCTGATATTAAACTTCCGGGCAGATTAAAACTGTGTGCCCGACGGAGACTCGAATTCGGGACCTTTGCCTTTCGCGGGCAAGTGCTCTACCATCTGAGCTACCGAAGCACGATTTACTCCTGGTACTCACAGCTTTACTTCTGTCAGTATCTCGTCTCCTACCTTCCAAACTTTACAGAAGCTCTTCTGCGAACCTTGCAGAACAAGCACTCCTGAAACGAAGAACATAGCGGAGACATGGCTTAGCCACAACCTGGGGAATGTTCCCAGAATGAGATTTTCACTCTGCAGCGGAAATACTAGCAGAAGTAAAGCTGTGAGTACCGGGAGTGACTCGTGTTTCGGTAGCTCAGATGGTAGTGCACTTGCCCGCGAAAGGCATAGGTCGCGAGTTCGAGTCTCGGTCGGGCACACAGTTTTAATCTGCCAGGGAGTTTCAATACACTCGATCGTTTGCAGTAAATGATCAAAAAAGCGTTTAAGCCCAGTGGTATCTACATTGCCCAGCGTCACTGAAAGTGTTAAGTTACGATGGGCTAATAACACTTTCGTGAGTGCCGACTCTCCTGTTTATAACGTTGACACCTTATTACAGTTGTCTTGGTTATTGATGACTATTTTACTTTACGCTCCATTTTCAACAGTACTAGGGCCCGGAATGTTTCTTCAAAGACATCAAATACGACATGTCTCAGGAATAATGGATATGAGAGGAACGCTCATTTGAGGATACGGTCTATTCTGACACAGGACACATTTAATGTAAGTTGGCTTTTAGGCTAGTTAATAGGTTTAGTCACTTCGGAAGCGCGAATGAAGAGACGCAGTTACTTCGTTCTTTCGAAAGTTTAAGTGTTGAACACCTTGAGGGCATTCCTTCTTTGGCCACACCTGACTGCAGTGCACTCCTAGTATGACGGACAACTTCCACATTTTACCAGACGTCTTAGGGAACGTCTCAACCACACTTTTACCCTAATCGCTGGATAGATCGTGGCAGTACAACTAAGTAGCCACCAAGATCGCCATAGGTTCCGCCGCTGGAGTTTCTCTTTTGGGGCTGGATGAAATCTGCGGCTTATAAACGAAAGATTAATACGCGAGATGAAATGCGTTGCCACATGATGGGCGCTGCTGCCATTATTTGTGAATCCGCAGTGGAACTCAACCAATCAACGCAACATGTTCTCCAAAGAGTGCAAAACCTAGAATGAACTTGACTGTGGGAAATTCAAACATTAACTTTGAACTGTACTACAACAGTAATTGTATAATAATTCTTAGAGGTGAATCAGTTAAAAATATTTATTTTTTAATTGCAAGTTTGCAACACACATGTTGTAATGTTCACTAATACTTGTGCATTTGTACAAGTACATGATCGTTACTGTCACATCTCTGAATATTTACATTACTGCTGGGACAACCTGTATAGGTGCCCACACTGGGTATTTCCAGGTGGGGTTCATTTAGACAATATATGCATCCTCACTGATTTCTTCTGGTCACTTCTTAGGGTAGTTCTCTGGAAGCATACTAACACGATCAAAAAGACGGAGGCAAAGAAACTGGAACGTTATTACTTAACACCTGCTTTGTTTAACCTTTAAATCTAAAGCTAGTGGAAGGGTGACCCAATAACGTGAACATTTCAACTCCAATGTGTTTATTAACTACCATAAACAATCTCAGATAAGAATTGGCAGACGCTACTCAGGCAAGATTATTTACGAAATACTCATTATATAAAATCATAAGAAAGTTAATAAATCGTTAGCCAACGGTCTGGCATAAACTTTGAGGAACGCTACTAGGACTGAATTTGACCATAACTTTAACAAAACAACTCTAGTTAATGCAAGTTATTTAAGGCCGGCCGCGGTGGTCTAGCGGTTAAGGCGCTCAGTCCGGAACCGCGCGACTGCTACGGTCTCAGGTTCGAATTCTGCCTCGGGCATGGATGTGTGTGATGTCCTTAGGTTAGTTAGGTTTCAGTAGTTCTAAGTTCTAGGAGACTGATGACCACAGATGTTAAGTCCCATACTGCTCAGAGCCATTTGTTATTTAAGACCCTTTCAATTCCAATACTTTAATATTACATGTAAAGTAACAGTGGGCACACAGCTTCAATCTTAACTTCAATTTTAACGCAAATACTTGGATCATATTTACTAAAACGTATCTTGGGCAATCTTGCAAATTACTTGACTAGAGTAACTTGCCGATCGAACCACGAAGTTATTCAAATGCCCATTTGCTTGTAAGATGGCCATTTGGGGCATAGAAAGTTACAACTTTGTAAAATCATAAACGTGTAACAACAGAAGTAAGGCCCAAGCTTGTAAGGCCGAAGTTTAACCACGAGGCCGCGCGGTTCTAGGCGCTACACTCTGGAACTGCGCGACCGCTATGGTCGCTGGTTAGAATCCTGCCTTGGGCTTGGATGTTTGTGATGTCCTTAGGTTAGTTAGGTTAAAGTAGTTCTAGGTGCTAGAAGACTGATGAACTCAGCAGTTAAGTCCCAAAGGGCTCAGAGCCTTTTTAACCATTTTCTTAACCATGAACGGTGGAGCGGACTGAGGGAAGCAGTAGTTAACTTGGAACCAAGACCTGTCTCCGTTTGCAACCCTACATTGAGTAGGCCACCGAAATGTGAATCCAGCAAACGCTAAAGAAAAGGAAAACACAAGCTCAGGCAAAGTCCACCGCCCGTAAGCCAAAATTGTAATATAAAGGGAAGCTCTGCGCTTCGGTTCCAGCTGCCTCAGCTCACTGAAACACAGACCACACCGGACAATAGGAGCCCAAAAATCTTTTCTTAACTCTAACATTGAAAATTGACCAGTAAATTAACACTATAAAATCAGGGCTACACAAGAACTAATTTCACTTGCAAGATCTTTTTTTAAGTGAAACAGTACCTGAGAAACAAACGCTAACAGGGGGAAATGAACTGGCTCACGGACACCCACTAGAACTTAAGGACACACATATCGGCCACTTTAAATGGGCCTGCAAAGCTCAACGTGGTAACCTGTAGAAATCCTTAGAAATAAATACTCAAGTGGCCCGCAGAGGCCATATTGACATGGATTAACCGATATCGTAAGCAAATTAAACACTTACTAATAATAGCTAATGAACTAACATGTGGCAAATACTCAATATTATGCGGAAGCAGAGCACACGCTTAGCAGGAGGCATCAAATGAAATCGAAGACACATAACATCACACGTCCGGCAACGTCTTACTGTACCAAGAGCGATCACAATTACAGTTAACTAAACGCTCTTAGTAATTAGAGTACTTAACTTGGTGTCTTGATGCAGGGGCGATTTTGCGAAGATGCAAGACCATCACTTCGCAAGACCTTAAAAGTGTGTCCCTCCATGGACGCGGGCACATCCCCAGCTCGCGTGTTTGCCGGAGAATACACAGCTCTGGCCAATTCTCGCCCCCTCCAGTATAACTACATGATAACCGCCGCCCGATCTCAGGCACGCCGTCTTCGCTTCTACCCGCCAGCCAATCGCCGACTCGCGCACAGCCACCTTCCGTTCTCAAAACGTTGTTCCCCTTACTCGTGCTCGGCCCTCGCTTATATCCCGAGTCGGCCTAAACTCCAAGACAAACGTCTGTGCTAGGAAATCGATCGTAATCATGTCATAGATACTACTGGCCGACCCGCCACGGCCCAGGAACATTGAGGTATAACGTTCTGATGACGACGAGGTCGGAAGACAGATTACAGATGCCTGGAACGGATAGGAGTGGGAAAAGAAATCGACCGCGTCAATCAAATGGCTACCAAAGTAAACCAAAGGCAGGTAAACCAAGTCTGAATGAACGGACGATGACGCGACATCCCCCTCCCCCCACCCCCCTTTTCTCCACCTTCATTCCAGTCCAACGCCTTACTGCCGCGCCATCAACTACAACATTGCTCACAACCAACTCTTATTGGTTCTCTTATTTACATATTTTGACATACACTGCTACTTAATTTCCTAACCTGTTTGTTTCTTAATGGACGTATAATGTTCCTCGTGACCGATTTCTCTAAAACCTTTTTGTAACTTGAACTTCAGTGTTAGGTATTCACAAACGTAGAGGAGTTAAGCTTTCAGTACCGTGTTTTAATGCATTTTTTAAAAATTTTTTGGTACAGTCTTCTTGAAGGAAATATTTTTTACGACTGCTGATTCCATTTCGATTTTGTACTACTTCATTTGGTGCAAATTTTTCATAACCAGTTCCTAAACGTATGTCTGCTTGAAACAATACGGTTAATTTATTAGTAGTTCTGTGTAACCATGTAACACCTCCATTACTCCCAACAATTTTCATTCTCATTGGCCAGTAGCACGTATTATGTCAAAGAACGACCAGTTACATGTACTCTTCCACGACTTTTCGGCAATTGACATTTTGTTAACTCGTTGTAATTACATCACGACGAGCTGGTCACGGCAATTTTTGCCATTGGCAGGTGATCTTGCAATGATGTTAAGTTTTTTGTGATATTATACGATAAATTTATTTGGCTTTCGTCTATTTTAGACGTTGTTTGTTCTACAACATTTATAATTATACAATTTTTGTGTTGTTCATATCATCGTTGAATTTTCCGAATATAATTTATTGTAAGCATGTAAGATCCACTGGAGAAAGTTGTCTAGCAAACCTATCAGACATACAACTGTTAGTATAACAAGTAGATGTAACTGCCATTACAAGCGTGATGACTTACATACAATTACCAATAGAACAGAAGCTGGGAGATAATCGAAAAGACGTTGCAGGATGCAGTCATAACATCTGAGAGGTAAAGCAATTCTACACTACTGGCCATTAACATTGCTACACTACGAAGATGACGGGCTACAGACGCGAAATTTAACCGACAGGAAAAAAATGGTGTGATATGTAAATGATTAGCTTTTCACAGCATTCACACAAGGCTGGCGCCGGTGGCGACACCTATAACGTGCTGACATGAGGAAAGTTTCCAACCGATTTCTCATAAACAAGCTGACGTTGACCGGCGTTGCCTGGTGAAACGTTGTTGTGATGCCTCGTGTAAGGAGGAGAAATGCGTTCCATAACGTTTCCGGATTGTAGCCTTTCGCGATTGCGGTTTATCGTATCGTTACATTGCTGCTCGCGCTGGTCGAGATCCAATGACTGTTAGTAGAATATGGAATCGGTGGGTTCAGGAGGGCTATGCGGAACTCCGTGCGGGATACCAACGGCCTCGTTTCACTAACAGTCGAGATGACAGCATCTTATCTGCATGGCTGTAACGGATCGTGCTGCAACGTCTCGATCCCTGAGTGAACAGATGGAGACGTTTGCAAGAGAACAACTATCTGTACGAACAGTTCGACGACATTTGCAGCAGCATGGACTATCAGTTTGGAGACCATGGCTGCGGTTACCCTTGACGCTGCATAACAGACAGTACCGCCTGTGATGGTGTACTCAACGACGAACCTGGGTGCACGAATGGCAAAACGTAGTTATTTCGGATGAGCCCAGGTTTAGTTTACAGCATCATGACGATCGCATTAGAGCTTGGCGACATCACGGTGAACGCACATTGGAAGCGTGTATTCGTCATCGCTATAGTGGCGTAACACCCGGCGTGATGGTATGGGGTGCCATTGGTTACAAGTCTCGGTCACCTCTTGCTCGAATTGGCAGCACTTTGAGCTGTGAACGTTACATTTCTGATGTGTTTCGACCTGTGGCTCTGTCCTTCATTCGATCCCTGCGAAACCCAACATTTCAGCAGGATAATGCACGACCACATGTTGCAGGTCCTGTACGGGCCTTTCTGGATACAGAAAATGTTCGACTGCTGAGCTGGCCAGCACATTCTCGAGATCTCTCACCAACCGAAAACGGCTGGTCAATGGTGGCCGAGCAACTGGCTCGTCACAATACGCCAGCCACTACTCTTGATGAACTGTGGTATCGTGTTGAAGCTGCATGGGCAGTTGTACCTGAATACTCCATCCAAGCTCTGTTTGACTCAATGCCCATGCGTTACAAAGCCGTTATTACGGCCAGAGGTGGTTGTTCCGCGTACTGATTTCTCACGATCTATGCACCCAAGCTGCGTGAAAATGTAATCACATGTCATTTCTAGTATAACATATTTCTCCAATGAATACCTGTTTATCATCTGTATTTATTCTTGGTGTAGCAATTTTAATGACCAGCAGTGTATGGTATATTTTATCGAAATATAAACTAAAATATCATTAACATAGACATCGGATATTTACTCTTGTAACGTAACATACTGCAGTAGACGTTGTAGATGAAAACACTACTAACATAAACGTAACCAATATACTCTTATCGTATAATACGAAATCATATAAGCATTGCCCTGAAAATGGCAAAAATTGTCGGAACTGGCTCATAGTGTTGTAGATAAAACAAGTTGGCTGCCGCAAAAGCTTGACAGAATATATAGATAATAAGTCGACCTCTATTATCTATTAGCCTCCTTTTGCTTATTAGAAGTCGTTTGGCAATAATTCAGCCGGATACATTCACATAAAACGTAACAGGCTTCTGAGACTAGCTCTAGCGGCAGTCTCATGTTTTCTAGAGGAGGCAATCTATGAGAAATCATCATCTGCCTACATCTTGAGTAATATTCAGCCATATCTCCCTACACTACGTATCTACAGTATCCGAACACCTGGCTGAAACTAACTTACAATTTCGTGGTGTCCTTCACCGGTAATAATGAAATTCAGCGTGGTGTTGGCCCACCCTTAGCCTTAATGACAGCTTCCACTCTCTCAGGCATACGTTAAATCAGGTGCTGGAAGGGGAATGGCAGCCCACTCTTCACGAATCAATGAACTGAGGAGAGGTACCGATATCGGTCGGTGAGGCCTGGCACAAAGTCAGTGTTCTACAGAATTCTGGTCAGGATTCTGTGCAGGCCAGGGCATTACAAGGATGCCATTGACGTGTTACCACTCCGCCTCCGGCCGTGCATTGTAAACAGGTACTTGATCATGTTGAAAGATGCAATCGCCTTTCCTGAATTTCTCTTCAGCAGTGGAAAGCAAGGAAGCAAAATGTGCCGAAAACATCAATGGAGGCCTGTCCTGTGACAGTGTCATGCAAAACAACAAGGGGTGGAAGCCCTCTCCATGAAAACACCACTACACCATAACACCATCGCCTCCGCATTTTACTGTTGTCACTACACACGCTGGCAGAAGACGTTCACTGGGGATTCGCCATATCCATACCCTGCCATCGGATCGCCACATTGGGTACCGGGATTCGTCACTCCACACAACGATTTTCCACTGTCCAATCGTCCAATGTTTACGTTCCTTAAACCAACCGAGGCGTCGTTTGTCATTTACCGGCGTCATGTCTTGCTTATGAGCATCGGCTCGATACGAAATCCAGGTTAACTCACCTCCCTCCTATCTGCCATAGTACTTGCAGTGGATTCTGATGCAGTTTGGAATTTCTGTGTGATGGTGTGGAAAGGTGTCTGCCTATTACACTTTACGACCCTCTTCAACTGACAGTGGTCTCTGTCAGTCAACAGACGAGGTCGGCCTGTACGCTTTTGTGTTGTACGTGCCACTTCACGTTTCCACTTCACTATCACATCGGAAACAGTGGACCTATGGATGTTTAGAAGTGTGGGAATCTCGCGTACAGACGTATGACACAAGTGACACCCAGTCACTTCACCACGTTAGAAGTCCGTGAGTTCCGTGGAGCGCCCCATTCAGCACTCTCACGATGTCAAATGACTAGTGACGTAGCTGATATGGAGTACCTGGCATTAGGTGGCAGCAAAATTCAACTAATATGAAAAACATATGGTTTTGGCGGTGTGTGGATACTTTTCATCACATAGTGTATCAGTATATAGCTTTTAACGCAGAGAAGAGATCTGCAGTTCACTAAACATATAACTTCCGTAATTACAGGGATGCCTCAGAGTACCAATGAATTGAAAGCAGAAGTGGAAACATCACATATGTTCAGTTGTAGGTAAAATATTAGACTTAGTTTATTTGAAAATACAGGAGGAACGCAGTCAATCAACGAAAGAGTTTCCTTATGAAGAACATTTGGGCTTGAGTTCACTTTGATAGATAAGTATTAGTTTGAAATAATGGCTAACAGCAACATTGTACAAAGAATGGCAGCATGAATTGTAAGACATTTGTTAGCCTAGCAGGAGGTAGTTAATCTCGTAGAAACGTTACAAAACGTAATCTGAGAGATATTTTTCAAAAAGTCCTAAGCACTGTGCCTGTGAAGGAAAACAACTTAATAACATTTCTAAAAACAGCGTATAAGCAATCCTTGTCATCCCATCCAGGATATTCGAAAGGAAAGAAATCCTGATATGAGGTAGAATAAAAACGATCTTTTGGCACCCCCTTTGAAGTGGATTTTAGACTACAGCTATAGGTGCAATGCAGATTTATACGAGGTCCGAGATGCCTGACGGCACACTCGAACCATTTCGTTCCAACTCCGCAATTTATCTGAAAACCACTGGTTATCTTAGGACGACGTTCCCCGACGGTATAGCTTATTTAACTCAAGTGGATTTGGGAAGTGTACATAAGAGGACACTCAGAAAGTGTTACTCTATCGCACTCATCTTTCGATGTAACATTAATTGAATGGATAGGCAATTACGCGGACTGCATGTGTATGGAGCGAATAACGTTGCCTCGAGTCGATAACAAAGGGACTCCATCTGCCAATTGAAAGCTCTCTACAAATGCTCATTTGCAAAACAGTCCAGCAATGTGGCTGCAATTGGCCTCCATGTAATTTAACTACACACTTCGTGATCAATTACGCATAAAATTCATAACTTGCTCTCCAGCTTTCCGGATAATAATACAAAATGAAAGCAGGCGGAATAATCAATTTTAACAAATATTTACAGAAGCATGAAACACGTGTTCATTTGCATATTCCGTCACTCAAAGCTCTATTGTAACTGCGCGTGACAAAGTAAGGAGCATTTGAGTTCAGTCATAACTTAGTGACAATCATTTATGTGTTCAGTGATATATCAAGTCATGAATTATTCCAGTAATTCAGATAAATTGGCTACGGGACTGGGGTAGTTTTGGAGCAGTAACAAAACTTTTGCCAATAACGTGCACTTGATTTTGGGGTACATATGTGACAGAGGTATAGAACCGAGAGACATGGCCATGCCATCAACTATAGGAGGGTGGAAGAATGACAGAAGAAAACCTGATAGAAGATATCAGTTCTGGTAAACGTGTAGTAACAAGTGAAGCTGTACTGACTTTAAGACATACCTTAGAAGACATGTTGAAGGAAGACAAACTTAGATTTACAGCGTCTACAAATTTAGAATAACCTTCCGACATCATAAAATGGAAGAGAATCTTTCAAAATCAGAAGTTATCAGGGATAAAATACAGGGAGTGTAAGACTATCCACAACTTGCACAGAAAGCACATTGATTTATTAGGATAGAAGGACTTGCAAGAGAGGTTACAACTGTGAACGGACTAGGTCAGGATTGTTGCATGTTATTAGAACTTTACAGGTTGAAAAAAGCTAGGAAAATTTTGAAATGCGAATTAGAATTCATGGAGAAAAAAATAACAACTATGGGGTAATTCTGTTACAGGCGCCAAAGGACTTGGGAAGATTATCTAGACGAATTGCATAGTGCCCTGTAAAGAAGTTACAAGATGAACAACAACTGCATGTGCAATCAGTTTAATCAGTTGATACTGAGGAGTTGTGTTACGAAAAGAGACACTATAAGTTGTGCGTGAGTTTTTCTCTTTGGTAGAGAATTAATTGACGCTGTTTGAAGGAAACAGGGTGTAAAATGGCTCCTGTAAGTAACAATAAATGATTTCATGTCTAAATAAATAAAAATTGAAATTACTGGAAAGCTTTTGTTAATTTAAGTAACCTGTATCAGTACAGAGCATATACAAACAGTGTGGAGGAAAGCAGAAGCTTTCGAAATATTGTGTTATCGAAGCATGCTGTCAATTAGATGGGTAGATCCACTAACTATTGCACTCGTATTGCATCGAATTTGGAGAGAAAAGAGATTTATAGTATAAAGTGAATAAAAGAGGGGTTCGGTTGACAAGAATTGTCCTAGACGTCCAGGAGTAGTTAATGTGGAGGGAAGCACAGGATTTCATAGTTCCAGAACGCTTAAACTCTGTAAGCATTTTCGTGTTTATGTTGGTTGCAAAGATATACCGGCGCCAATCTCGTTTCTTACTTTTTGCATTTTTACGATGTGTAACATGGAAGAAAATTTCCTGGTATTCTGCTCTCATTTATTATTAAGAATTTAATGTCGTCTCGAGCGATCAATAGTACTACAGTCACCAATTAATTGCCTTTTGCATTGGAAGCTTCTACCTGCCTAGACATTGCGTAACGTCTTTTGTTATGGTATTCAGTCCGGAGACTTCTTTGCGGCATCTCTCCACGATAATTTGCTCCCTATAGGTCTCTTCATCTGTACACACATACTGCAACCTACATGAGTTTGAACCTGCTTGTCTAATTCTAGTCGTGACCCACTCCTCAAATTTCACTCTCCCCAACACTCTTCCCTCCACATCAAATAACCATTTCTCGCAGTCTATGAAAGGCCCTTTCCTTGAGTCAGGGAAAGTGGTAAAATGAGAGCCTGGAGTCCGTAAGGTCGTGAATCCCAATCAGGCACCGAAATTTCTCAATCTAGCTTTAAGCTGGCCTTCGCCTCACGGAGAGGTATATTCTATGAACTACACGTTGTTCAGATTCCACGATTTTTCTATGGGACTGAAGAGTGGGTCAAGGGTAAGTAAGTCGCCGAATTGGCGTCCAATTGGAAGAGTTAGCAAATAGGGTTTTGCACCTCAACCCAGTAATAACCTAGAAATCTACTTTTTACTTTTAGTCAGGACACGCTGTAAGATTATTTATCCCCATTTCGATTACGATCCTCCTCACTAATCATTCGATATGCTCATCCAGGCTTATCATTCTTCAATAGCGCAATATTTCAGATCTTCCACTGTCGCACAGAAGTGACTTCGTAACATTTACTATTGTATTCGATGTGAATCTTTTTCAATTTTTAGAAATGTTTTATGTTTTATCGACTTTGTCCACCACCTATTAATTAATTTTCTGTGCCAATATCAACAATTATCTGCTACTTTTAGTTTGTCATTTCCTAATCCCATTCAATAATAACAATGTCTGCATTACCTTAGCTACTTATACATTCCATTATCCTTGTTTAATTTTTGTTGCTTTTCATCTCCTAATCTCTTTCTGAAGACACCAACCATTCCGTTCAGTTGATCTTCCACCTCCTGTATCGCCTCTGAAACAATTACAATGTCATAAACAAATCTTATAATTTTTATTTCTTTCTCTCTGGATTTCAGTTCCCTTTCCTAATTCCTCCGTGATTTACTTTACCGCTAGTTCATTGCACAGGGTAACTACCACCGGCAATAGATTAATATCCCGTCTCATTCCATTATCAGCTAATAATTTTCTCTCATGTATTTCCAATCTTTTAACCAAAGGTTGGTTTATGTACAAGTTGTGAAAATCTTTATTACTTTGCATGTTTTCATTACTACCTTCAGAATATGAAAGAGTGCAGTACAGTCTACATCTCTCTCTAAATCTAAAAATGCTATAATCCTAGGTTCTCTTTCTTTAACTTACAGTGTAAGATAAGTCACTGGAACAGTTCGGTCTTGTTTGTTCCCATATTTCCCTCGAACGCAAAGTTATCTTCCCCAAACTGATCATTTATCGTCTTTTCCATTCTTTTGTAAATAACTCTTGACAGTTTGGTATTTTGCAACCTTGACTTATTAATTTGGCTATCACATGTCGATATAGCCTTTTTTCATAGAGTTGACCTACCATACTTTTCTTTAACCTTGGTGTTATTTCACCTGTATGGTATATCTTGCACTCAAGGGTGGAATAACTTCATCATACCAAACTTGCCTTATATCTCAGTAATGTTCAGCGAAAGTCGTCCATTCCCCGGAATTTGATTCTGCTTATGCCTTTCAGTGCTCTGTCAAATTAGTGACGCCGTCTCATATCTCCCTTCTTATCTCTGTTGACTTTTTATTCCCTGCCTACAATACTGTCCTTAAGTTCGGTATAAATATATCGCGCTTCTACACATTCCTTCCCATTTTCAGCGTTCCGTGATGCAGTCTGAGCTAGCATTCATGCAGCTGCTTCTATTTTCTCCAGTGCTCTCTTTAAGTTTCAGTAGGCAGTAGGTATCTTTCCCCTAGTCATGAATGCTTCTATAGCCTTGCATTTTCCTTTAGCTACACCCGCTAAGCCGATTTACAGAATCTGTGAATTTAATGTTTTAGACGGCAGATTTTTCTTTTGCTGTGCATTTACTGCTTTTTTTTATGCTTTCTCATTTCATCACTTCAGTGCTATATCTCATCTGTTATTCAAGGATATCTCCCGCGGCTGGACTCTTTGCCTACTTAACACTTTGCTGCGTTCACTATTTCACCTCTCAAAGAAATTCATTTGTCCTCTACATTACTTCTTTCCTGTGTTTCAGGTTATAGTTGCCTGATGATTTCATTAAAACTCTGTACAGTCTGTAGTTCTTTAAATTTATCCAGTTTCCATCTCATTTATATCCCGCATTTATGAAATTTTGTCAGTTTTTATCTGCTGTTAATAGACAATAATTAATGGTGAGAGTTCTCATCTGATCCTGCAAATGTTTTGTAGTTCAAAATCTGTTTTCGACGTCTATGTCACGCCATTGGATAGTATATCTGCCCTCTGGTGTCTCTATATCCATTCTAAGTATAAAACATTCTTTCTTACAATGAGGAAAGTGCAATACGAATTGACGCAGCTTGAACAAAAAGGAAAAGCACATTGATGTTCTTTTTTTGCCGTTGCCTGAAAGGTAATGGTCAGTTCTACAATTACTTTGGAAATGAAATTCCATCCAAGGACAAGGTGTGACGTACTTTTTGTCAAATATTAAGGCTGCAGCCTCAATCTTTCCGATACTACATTCTGTAAAGAGTAGTTGATCAACAACACGTTACTGATATGTTATCATCCAAGGTTATAATTATTAACGTAACAAATTTTGTGGAGTGCTGCCATACGTATTGCACTTAATCACAAGATAAAAATTATGAGAGCGATTTTGAAAGTGGTAAATGGCTAAAAAGCAGATAATTGTTCTTCAAAGGTGTCGTACAAAGTTGTTATTGGGAGAAAAGGTCATGGAACATCTCTAAGAGGACCACTTACGATGATTGAGCAATCAACGATTTACCTAAATTTTCTGCTGTTGTTGTTGTGGTCTTCAGTCCTGAGACTGGTTTGATGCAGCTCTCCATGATACCTGTGCAAGCTTCTTCATCTCCCAGTACCTACTGCAACTTACTTCTTTCTGAATCTGTTTAGTGTATTCATCTCTTGGTCTCCATCTATGATTTTTTCCCTCAACGTTGCCCTCCAATACTACATTTGTGATCCCTTGATGCCTCACATCATGTTCTACCAACCGATCCCTTCTTCTAGTCAAGTTGCGCGACAAACTTCTCCCCAATCCTATTCAATCCTATTCAATACCCATCTAATCTTCAGCATTCTTCAGTAGCACCACATTTCGAAAGCTTATATTCTCTTCCTAATTAGTTATCGTCCATGTTTCACTTCCATACATAGCTGCACTCCATACAGATACTTTCAGAAACGACTTCCTGAGACTTAAATCTATACTCGATATTAACAAATTTCTCTTCTTCAGAAACGCTTTTCTTGCCATTGCCAGTCTACACTTTATATCCTCTCTACTTCGACCATCATCAGTTATTTTTCTCCCCAATAGCAAAACTCCTTTACTACTTAAAGTGTCTCATTTCCTAATCTAATTCCCTCATAATCACCCGACTTAATTCGACTACATTCCATTATCCTTGTTTAGCTTTTGTTGATGTTCATCTTAGACCCTCCTTTCATGACTCTGTCCATTCCGTTCAACTGCTCTTCGAAGTCCTTTGCTCTCTCTGACAGAATTAGAATGTCATCGGCGAACCTCGAAGTTTTTATTCCTTCATCATGGATTTTAGTACCAACTCCGAATTTTTCTTTTGTTTCCTTCACTGCATGCTCAATATACAGTTTGAATAACATCGGGGATAGGCTACAATCCTGTCTCACTCCCTTCCCATCCACTGCTTCCCTTTCATGCTCCTCGATTCTTATAACTGCCATCTGGTTTCTGTACAAATTGTAAATAGCCTTTCGTTCGCTGTATTTTACCCCAGCCACGTTCAGAATTTGAAAGAGAGTATTCCAGTCAACATTTTCTGCTATTCACAACAAATTCTGAGAAGTCTGTGAGTATCTACGGTTTGGCAGGTTTACTGCTAGTAAATCACGGGTACTGAATACCTAACAGGGCCTATGACACTTTAAGCATATTATACTGTACAGCACTTACATTCCATTTCATTAGGAAGTAGGCCCAACAACTTCATAAACTTGGTGCACGAAATGGACGACATTTGGGACTGCAGTATGGATGATTCTTTTACTTTGCACATGTGGTTTAGGGCTAGCATCTTTTATTACTAATTGAAATATCCCGGGTCCCGGGTTCCGATCCAACCAAAGCTAAAATTTTGTATAAAAACCATCAGCAATAGTTACTGAAGACTTCCAAGATAAGAAGTGACCCTCATTCCACCAGCGGTCGTTTGAAGGAGGGTGGAAGAGCGGCAGAGGTTCAGGGCAACCTTTTGCCCTGGTGAAGCTGGTATCTGCACAGATACCATTGGTGATTTAGCAGCGCTCGAAGAATGAAATTATAATGAAATCCAGATATTAAGCAACGCCTATAAGCAGCTAAACGTCTGGATTTAATTATAATTTCATTTTGCCCTGGTGGCGGGAAACTGACCCTAAAGGCGGAAGTGTCAGCAACGATCAGCGGCATGAGCATGCAGAAGTCTATAGAAATTACTGCATTAAAAACTAGTGAATCCACAGGCAATGTGCCGATAAATGAAAAGTTGTCGTGATGATCTCTCCATTGGCAAAAGATTCCGGTCTAGTCTCCAATTCGTATAACCGGAAGGGGCTGGCAAGGGGCGGTGACGAAAAGACAACGTCCTAAGAGGCGAGTTGTGGAATGTCAGTAGTTTGCACATGGTAGGGAAGCTGGAAAATCAGAAAAGGAAAATACAAAGGCTCTATCTACATATAGAGGGGATCAGTGAAGTGAAATAGAAGGAAAACAAAGATTTCTGGTCAGATGAGTATAGGATAACAGAAAATCATATAACGATGACAGGATTCGTTACAATAGGAATGTAGGGCTGAGACTGCGTTACTGGGAACAGTTCAGTGGTAAGGTAGTTCGCATCAGTATTGACAGCAAACTAACCTCGAAAACAACTGGTCAGAAACAGATACCGACGTCATCAGTCGAAGAGATATAAAAGGTACTCGAAACTATTCAACGGGTAATTCAGCTGGTAATGGGAGATGAAAATTTAATAATCATGGGCAATTGGAACTCTGTTTTAGGAAAATTAGTAGAAGAAAGGATTATGAGAGAATAAGGGCTTTGGACAAGTAATGAGAGAGGAGAAAGACTAATTGGGTTCTGCAATACATTTTAGCTATTGATAGCGAATACTCT
This sequence comes from Schistocerca gregaria, assembly GCF_023897955.1. Lineage (NCBI taxonomy): Eukaryota > Metazoa > Arthropoda > Insecta > Orthoptera > Acrididae > Schistocerca > Schistocerca gregaria. Next base: position 967,429,710 of record NC_064921.1, on the reverse strand, counting down.
GTTCAGGAATCACCGGAGGAGAAGATGTACTTCGGAAAGACCGGGAGATACTGGAAGATTTCAGTTAAATCACATGATGGTCAGGCACAGATTCCGTAGTACATACTGGATTTTAAGGCGTACCCTAGAGCACATATAGACTCAGATCACAGTTTAGTAATGATGAAAGGATATCTGCGGTTTAAGACACTAGTCATGGGAAATCAATATGCAAAGATGTGAGGTACGAACGTGCTATGGAATGAGGAGATACGCTTGAAGTTGACGGTATAGATACGGCAATAAGGAATAGCCCATTAACCAGTTCAAATGGAACAAAGTGGACATGTCAAAAAAGAGCAATCACAAAAGTTGGATACAAAAACATAGGTACAAAGTAGGTAACTTAGAAGAAACCATGAGTAACACAAAAAAATCTTCAGTAAGTCGATGAAAGGAGGCAGTACAAAAAAATGATCACGGAAATTCAGGAATACAACCACAAAATTCATTTAGTAATGAAATAAGTAGTAAGTGCAAAGAAGTTAAGGGGAGATGGCTAAAGAAGAAATGTGACAAAATCGAAATATGATTAATTCTCACAAGGACTGGCTCAGCATGTGGAAAAAGTCAAAACGACCTTGAGTGATATTAAAGGCAAGGATGGTAGCATTAAGAGAGCAATGTGAATTCCTCTGTTAAATGCAGAGGACAGAGCAGATAGTTAGTACGCTGAAGCCCTCTATGAGGGGAAGACTTGTCTGAGAACATGATAGCAGAAAAACTTGATCTGACAGTCGGCAACACAAACCAAAACATTGCATCAGAACCAGTGTTCACTTCATATTGCTGTGAAATGTGGGAAATAACCACAAATTGGCATTTATAAGAAGAATAACAACATCAGAGGTGCAACGGAGCGTAATATGTAGAAAATCGTCCACGCAACCATCCACTGAAGATGCCTTGCAGAAAATAAAGGTGAAACGCCGTTGGCATTAAATTGTGTTTCATTTAGTTGCTGTCCGATGGTCCATAAAGTAAAGTAAAAATTATCAATACACCATAATATTACACGTAACTGAGGAAGACAGGACTACAAAAGTTGAAGGTATTGCTAACAGCCTGCAAATGAAATGTTTTCGAGGGTGCTGAGCCACTGTCATGGAATATTTTTTTGAAATAACATACCGCCATTTGACTGTGTTTTTATCTTCTGTCTGTTAGCCTTCATTATTTGCTTTGGACTGCCTTAACAGATATGACGTGTCAATGGTCTAAGAATTTTTATCACTGTAGTCGATAACGGCATGAGAGCCGAAATGTAGATGACGCAGAAGATAAATACAGTAATATACAGTCAAATGATGTTTTAAACAATAACACGTTATCAAATATCAGCACTGGCGATTTGTACACGTCATAAGGTATGCTAATAGTAGAAACGTTACTTCGACCATCTTGCTTAAGCACACAGTTTTAAAAAGCTGACCCAAGAAATTAACATACCGTTTGGTTTTGATTTTGTCTCAATGAATGCGTATGTCTAATTTGTGTCACTTTAGGGTAACGAACGTTTGGTAATGTTTTCTCCTAACTGCTTGTACCAAACTTTTCCAGTTTTAATGTCAGCACACCTAAGGGGAACTGCACGTTTTTAACTGTTGTAAAGAATACGATTCAAATATAGTTGAAAGATTTATTACTTTTGGAATCAGAAAGGTGTGTGTTTACAACACATTAGGAAACTGTGAATTTTTGGAAATTGAGAATTTGGTCTCACCAATTGTTGTAAAAAAAATTGTTGTAAAAAGCAAATCAAGTCTACAACCTAAATGAGGCCTACTGTTTACCTGGACGATCTCCTGATGTTACATCATCGTTAGGGATCGGTTCTGTATGCAGTATCAGGTTGCTTCCTTTTGGAGTTTAAGAGATTTTCACTACTCGATGTGCTTCAGAGGCTGTGCAGTGATTTGTATTCGAAATTAACCTCCAGGGCAAAATTCGAAGAATTCCACGTCGCACCACTTTATTTTACTAAAGAAAGACAATATTTATTGTTTTATTAATGACAGTTGTGAACGAAACAGTAAGAGAGCGACGACTGATTATTTTGATCAATTAAAATAGCTGGTTGCTTTTTGAAATGTAGCATTACGTCATCTTAAATTCTATTTGTTTTGTATCTTTCTCTGTTTCTATATTCTTTAGTCTGTAACTCAAAACTCACTGTGATCAGTGACACTTATTCTTTTTCATTCAGTGCTGATTACCCCTCTGTACTGTCACTTGCATTAATCGAATAACTAAGTCAATTTAGGAAAGTGTAGTTTCTACTAATTAGTTATTGTTTTGATGAACTAATTTCAATAGCCCTCTTTCTTTCCCAATTCATTACCAAGTAAGGCTGGATATGCTTAATCTGGTGATTGCTTTGCCTTGTCTTCATGTAACACTACATTCTACATCCTTCGGTATATTTGAACTTACAGTTGTTGGCTTTACAAAGTAGCCAATGAACCTATAAAGTGAGACATTAAAATACTCAAAAGAAAATGATGCTTTCATCCTGAAAATATTTTAATGAATTTAGTGGTTTTTGAAAACGAAATGGAAAGCTAAACACAGGACAGTAACAATTTAAGGAATTACTTGATTACATCTAATTTAGTGTTGCATGCTTTATGCAGGAAATTATTTCAAGAAGAATAGCGTCATACAATTTTTCGCTTACAATGTACAGACTAGCGCACAGAAAAAGAATCTTAATGTCTGAAGCAGAAGTATCAATTTTTTCTTATTTAATTAATTTACACGATGACAGTTACTTGATTATAGAAAACTTTTTATATGCTGAATCGGTCTAGTAGAAGAAAACATTAAAATACAGCCTGTGTTAAGGTTTGTTTAACATAAACTTAAACTTTATTACGTTCTCTTATCACTGATATCCGTTCATTGCTTCTCATTACTCCTCGATCGCAACCATTACTGGTTCGAATCACTACATGGATTATCGCATCTGAAAAGGCGATATGTCGTCATGAATAGAGCACGTGGAATCTATCAGTGCTTAAATATGCCTCATCTCTGAAAAACTATTAGATAATAATTATTTGAGCCTCACCACATTTGAAGCATATTTTTGATATTGGGCATAATTAGCTAAGTAGCCGTGTGTGCCGTCCTCAGTCCGTACAATAGTAGAAAACAACCGTGAAGTGTTTGCCTGTGACCTTTGTGTTGACGTTGAACGTTATATCTCGAATCTTATCTCGCTAATGAAACTTGGAACTTTGTGAGTTGGTTTTCTCAGTAATATTGCTATCTATCTTCAACGTTTGCCAGTTGAAGTTTTTCAGCAATAGCGTGACGCTCTCCCTTGAGTCAAAGAAACTTGTGACAAAACTCGCCGCCCTTATTTGCATACGCTCAGCATCGTCTGGTAGTCATATTTCATATGGGTCCACCGCATCTGAGATTCATTCTAAGATGTGACCTGCCATTGAATTGGAAGCAACTTCTCTCTAGAATCAATTGTCGTAGTAACCTGCTAATGAATGGTATCTGCCACCTGCCGTACCTAGGAATGAGCGTATGTTATCATTCCGTTTCGTATCTTCACGAATTGGCACAACCAATTTTTTATTTGAGTTGACTTATGCAAATTAGGACGCACTGACATCATAGGAAAAGGATGCCACTTTCATACAGTTTGTGAAGTGCACTAATTTTGACTTTTGCACACTTAAAGCAAGTTGAGAATATTTACATCTCTTTGAAATCTTCTCTATATCTAACGCAAGGGTTGGGGGTATTTTGTGTGATCGTACTTTCTTTTAAGTAACTACATCATGTATAAACAATATTAATCAACTATTAATACTGTCGCCCAGTTCATTAACTCAATACCAAGGGAGACGACATACTTCGCTGGAACAAGCCTGAAGTTAAATATGTTTGTGTCGATGGCTCTTCATCTCTCAGCTCTCGCTACCAAGATATCTTCAGTTCGGACACCAATTTTATTTTATACGTTATTTGTTTCTAGTTTTGTCAACGGACGTTGATAAAGTACTCCGTCAAATGTTTTTTAGAAGGCAAGAAATATTGCATCCTCCTAATTACCTTGTTCCATGGCTTTGAGCATGACATGTGAGGAAAAGGAAGCCTGTATTTCGTTGGAACGGTGCAGTCAACACATTAACATGTTCTTGGGAGAAAAGAGTGCAAGTAGCAATTAATTTGGTTCCCATCTGTACTAGGTTTGTTCTTACGGGTTGATTACATTACATATAGTTTTATGCTCTTCTCGCGTTTCGGTATTGTCTTCCAACAATAACTACTTCACTACTTGTAACGATAATGAGTTCCATAAGAGTTATTTCATGGTACCATTTTACTTTAATATTACAGTTTCGTTCGTAGTTATTCAGTCAGTCAGGAATGGTACTCACTGGCAGCATGAGGTAATATTATACTAATTATATCCTCTCCTAATGCCAGCATCAGGGGAAAACTACGGTGAAGATTGATGTTTTAGGAGAAGGGGTTTTTCAACATACTGATGACCATTAATCATTATAAACGATTAATCACGCATTTCAAGGTTGGAGTCCGTGAACTGGCTTCTCCACAAAGAGAAAACGTTTTCTGACACAGTACCAAAATGAATTTACACATGTGCACATCTATGGTGTCAAAAATATCTGTATACGACTTTGCAATTACATCTCGTGAGATATCATTATATGGAAGATACCTAACTAAAAATACTCGTACTTTTCTACAGATTAAGGGGGAATTATGCGCACAATTACAGTGAAAATATTGATTTCTTTTTAAGTAAGCTTACGTTTTCATTTGCCACCTTCAGAATACATTCCTAAAATCTCTTCACCGATCTCAAACTACTACTGCGCCTCACACACGTTCTGTGTATGATATGTCGGACTAGGACCGCATTTGCAGCCTAGGGCCCGCACTACAAATGGACCCGCACCGTAAAAATTTAAAATAACAGAAAATTTGTAGTGTTACTAGTGTACTATAATCGCAAAACATTCAGCCGTAGTTCCATCATTTCGGCTTATGTGGCTATATTTGTCGGCAGACAGCTGTTATGAATAATATCGGAATTTATTTTTCAAGCTTCGAGCTACTCCACATAAAATTCCCAATGGCACCTGCCTAAACGTATCGCACTTCAGTTGACAGGACTGCTATAACACTGAAATTGATATGTAACGGAAGTTTAGCAGTAGAAATTCGCTAGATTCTGTGTAAAGCACATTTATAGTGTACCTCATTTCATGGACATTAGGACCCATAAAACGTCAATCATTACTTTTTCAGTATCGAGGTAGCTCTAAAAACGCAACCATACCTTACGATAAAAAAAAGATGGAGAAGCATCGTTTTGATTAAAGGAGATGATTAAAAACAGGCGTCGAACCTCCATTTTATAAGGCAGTCTCTGTGTTTTAACGTCACTCAGTATTGAAAATGATATAAAAAAATAAGTTATGAAATTATAAGTAGTTTCATGAAGTATAGGCACAAACTGATTAGAAGAGAAGATCACATAAACCTTTTATTTTAGAAATGATTATTTCTGAATATAATGTACATGAATCCAATAGATTCAAAATTTGATTGTTTGATACATTCCATTTATTTTCTTGCATTTCCCCTACAAATATGTTTGCCTATAGTTACAGTATGCTTGTTTTTTAAAATTCAGATACAGATCTTTGTACGAACGGACTCTCAACATTTGGTTCTTTTAAAAAAGTGTTATGCTGTAGTTGTTTACGGTGACGTTAATAAATGTTATTGAAGAAAGCGCGTGCTTTTCATTTTTATTGCGTTGGATACAAGTAAATGAAATACCTCAAATGTTACATTGTTACTATGTCGTGGCCCTCAGTCGTAAGACGGATTGAATGCACCTCTCCTTCTATGTCTATCCCGTGCAAGCCTCTTAATCTCTGAACGACTTCCACCTCCCTCCCCTCCCACCGCACACACACACGAGTCTTCTCGGAAATAAAAAACTGATTATTCCTGGATGTCTTAAAATGAGTTCCCTCAACCGATTCCCTTTTGTAGTCCAGTTGCTCCATAAATTTCTCTTTTCCCAATTCGATTCAGTACCTGATCATCAGTTACACAATCTACCAATATAATCTTAAGAATTCCATGGCACCATATTTCAAAAGTTTCCATTTTCTTCTTCTGAGAACTGTTTCCGTACAAGTTGTAACACTAAAATTGACATCACCTTCACTTATTTTATTTAACTTCTTTCTCTGTTTGTGTTTCATGTGACCCCTTCGTGTGATATTTATGTAAACATATTATTCATTATTTACGTCATTTATGTCAGTAACGCCAAAGTGCGTTTGCGATATCACTGTTCCGCAAAACTACAGAAAGATTAAAACTATATTTGTAGAGCTTGTTCGTGTATAGGTATAGTGGGTTTTATTGATGTAAAATCTGGAGGTAAGTCCCTCCAAAACGAAACTGGCTTGGCACGAATAGCAAAGGTGGATTTGGCTTTAGAGCTGCAGGGATTATTCGTGGCAATAGTCACTTGGTGGGTAGCAGGCAAACTGTTCGCATCTTCCGTGCTGAATGAGGGGAGAAGTGCAACAAGATTATTTAATGTAATATCGGATGCTGATTAATTTTGACACGTTATTCATGACATACATTGGTTAGCTCTGAACTACGGAAAACATACGACAATGAAAGAGTTTTCAGAATATGTTATACAGCTAGAGCCACGACGATTTTTCCACCACCGTCATCCTAAATATTCATTTGTGTATTGTATAGCTGCATGGACTAGTTAATAGATGTTTTATGGAATAATAAGTTTGTTTGTTTAAAATTTGTGTTCAGAACTTATAATCTATCCATAGCACTGACCTAGGGAGGGTATTTTTACATGGGGTGCAATGCTTCTAGGTATCCTGTTTGACCGAAATGAAAAGTAATCGCTTTCTTTTGCAACGTTTGATAGCTTTTGTAGAATAGTAGATTTCATAATTATTAACTCGACGTGTTTTTCATAGAATGATAGCTAAAATTTCATAGACGTTCAGTTGCCAAGAAAAGATTTCATGAAGATTGCTTGTAAGTTCTTCTTATTTTAATTTTAGTAGATTAAAGTTACCTGCAAAAAACTGTGATCTCTCAAAGTAGTTAATGGGTAGTGAATTTGAAAGACCAACATAAGTAATAAGTCTTAATCTGTTTGTAATGATGATTATCTTTTTCATATGTTTGTATGTAAAACTAATTTCCATATTGTGGTGTAACAAAAAAAGGTCAGCCTTGATCTTATTGCCGTAACTAATAGAACGTCACCTGCTCCTCCCCCCTCCCATGTAATTGTTGAAGCAGCTTTACTCTACGATAAGTGTACTCATGTCTTGCAACTACCGACTTAACAACATTTATGTAATCTAGTAAGTCTCTGGTTACAACGTTTCAGACTGTTACCGAACTAGAGACTACATGTTTTAACTGAACTATATAATTAACTGAAAAAAAAATAGTAACCAGAATAGAGAGTACGTATATTTGAAAATCAACTCAGTTACTGTATTCCCCTATAATTAAACTGATAAAATCAACTCATTCCAAGCTAACAGTAATCCACCATCGGTATCCCACTGCATGTAATAACTGTTGGCTTTCTTACGTTACTGCAGAGAAAATAAGTGTCACTGAGAGCCTGTTGTTCCATAAACGTTTAATAATTCTTCTATGTTATTCATGCCAAATCACTGATAGAGTGACTGCTATAATGTGCTACAAGCAAAATAGAATTTCAGTATCAACTAAAATAAATACCATTAGTTAACTTTCTTTATGAAAAGTTCTAGTACTTGGTACCACTTTCACTAGTTAAGCTTTCAATCGTTTCTGCTTAAATGATCGCAGATTACTTTATTACTAAAAGAACCGCGGTTAGAAATTTTCTGAGAACCCAGTTCAGTCTGAAACCTTATCCATTAAACACACTCACGGTAACATTATCGATGTACTGCTAATTTAGTAGATCCAGTAGTGTCATAAATGCTACCTCCAGACCAATATCTTTAGAGAAGGCATCCTAACCAGTGAATTCGTATTAAATGTTAAAAAATTAATTTTTTTCAGAAATGCTTTCCTTGCTATTGTCAGTCTGCATATTATATCCTCTCTGCTTCGACCAACATAAGTTATTTTCCCCTCTAACAACGAAATTTGTCTAGCGCTTTTAATGTCTCATTTCCTGTTCTAATTTTCTCAGTGTACCACAATTTCATTCTAATATATCTCATTACCGGTGTTTTAGTTTTACTGATATTTATCTTATAATAAATAATTATCCAGTATCTCCGTTCACCTGCTCCTTTAAGTCCTTTGCTCTCTCTGAAAGGTTTACAATGTCATTGGCATACCTCAAAGTTTTTACATCTTCTCCCTGAAATTTCAATCCCTCTCTCCATTTTCGTTTCATTTTTCTTTGAGATTGCTCAATGCAGGGAATGCGGAACGTCCTGTATCGCTAACAACCCTCCGTCAGTCATGGTAAATTATAGGCATTATAGACAAAATATCCCCCAAAAAATGTTGTAGGACGTTATTTTTGCGGGAGAGACAAAACAAAATTTGCCCTTGTAGGGTTTGCACCACAGGTTCAGTCTGGGAATCTATAGATACTAAATAGAGACCTATATAGGACCACGCGGACTCCCTCTCCACCACCACACCACCCCTCACCAATTCGCGGTATCATTGATGTTACTTACATAAAAAGTTGTGAGGTGCTCTGTGATAGTGAGCCAGTCGTCCTGCCATGTGTTTTCCTTGCAACGAGAGCTGCTATGGCACATAAGAAATGTTAAAAACAGTAGGAAAAGGAAGACATAACATCATTTGCTGCCAATGAATACGGTAAAATTTCCAGCTTTGTAATTTCCTCCCGACTGCATACGACGAATAAGCACTCTTTAGAGGTTTCCCATACACATTGTTCCTCCAGCATATGAGAGAGGACTTCTGAACAGTAAGTATGGAGCTATCGTTAGACATTATTATTAAGGAATGCAACCATGAAATCAGATCAAACACTTCGGATGCGTAAGACGTAAAATATTAAAGAATAGCGATAGAACCTATCAGTTGACCTGAACCTGTTCTTTTCATTTCCTGTAACTTCCGTTTATTGTGGCGATAGGGAGAGGAGCGATATATGACCCTAGTGCGCCCTCCCCCTCACCCCCGTATTTGCGGATGTGAGCCTATCACTTTTGCGTGATTTCATTAAACTTCTTCTGCAACCGAAGGTGGACGAAATTCAGTGAAAGCTGAACTTGAGGCATGATTTAACAAGCTTCATTTCTCTTATTACGTGCGCTTTAGTTTGGTTACAGAGACTGCGCACATTTACGCCTTAAAACGACTGTAGGCCGGCCAAGGAAGCTGAACAAACACGGTAATTTCGTGCCGTAAGAAATTATATAATTCGCACAAAGACATGTTCCTCTTGACACTGAACGGACGATGAAAGAAAATTTGATTCTCTTGCACCAGAGAACCGGAAAACAAAGAAATCCTACCTTTTTTTGTCTTAAACAAGCTGTTGTACATTTAAATGAGGCTTCTTTTGTCACGGCAGGAGAACTGAGGAGCCTCTCGACCGTTGTAATAAAACTGGCAGAGATTACTGAATAAGCAAAAGAAGAAAAAATGTTCTAGTTTTCTGTTCCTCTGACGGCGGCGCCGCAGCTGCTGCACATACAGCAAAGGAGGGAGGCTTGGGGAGGGTGCAGACCAAACCCCTCCCCCCCCCCCCCTAGCCCTCTGGCACTCCCTCATTAGCTGGCAGCGCGCGCATCACATGTCCCGCCGTGTTGCGCCAAGGCAATCCGCGTTCGCAACTCGCGGTCTGCTCTCATAGTCTCGTTACTCGCTGAAACCCGAGCTTTTGTTTACGTGTAGTTGGCAGTGCTGCCGTTCCTCTAGGGGGCATCACACTCCGCTGCTCGGCAGTGGATATGCACTCGCTGCAAAAAGCGACGTAGCCAACGACTCGACATATGATGAGCCTCGACTCTATTTGTACAGCGGCCACATCCACGTCACTAAACCACTACAACGTCTACGACTGCAGACTTAAGCACCTAACAGAAATTAACTTTGGAAAAAAAGAACACTCCTGTTTTTAAAGTGGGGAATAATCGATAAAGTTTATTTAGAACTCAAACAAATAAAAGTCTCGGTGTTTATTGGTTATTAATCAAACCAATACATAGCGAGTTAACAGTTTTTGCTATTTACATTTAACAATAATTTTGTGAACGAATAGTTCTCGTGTGTACAGCCGGTCTATAGTACCCAACGGTAACGCGAACCCTACACCACTACAGGAGACGGGAGAGACCAAGAAGGAAGAGGCAGTGACATTCAATTCATTTATTGCATTGTAAGACCTGCTGCCTATTTTAAAAAGCAGATCGCACATTTTACAGTTTTTCATGTTACAATACATTGTCCCATACAATGAAATTTTCACTCTACAGCGGAGTGCTCGCTGATATCAGACTTCCTGGCAGATTAAAACTGTGTGCCGGACCGAGACTCGAACTCGGGACCTTTGCCTTTCGCTGGCAAGTCCCATATTTACAGGACTTTTTCTCTTGAGCAAAAACACCAGAGTAAAAGTCTTGTTTTGGCACTGGAATAATATGAAAATAAATATAGGAAAATAAAACAGAAACAATTTTAAGTTTTAGAATAGTTAATAGATAACGAGGAAGGTTTTTATGGGTAAAAGTGTCCCACTACCAGCTAAGGGTGGATATCGAAACAACTTCGAGCCAGTCCAATATGGAGCGTCAATTTGGTTAGATCTAAGTACATATGATATTAATATGTTGTTTACAATTTTCTATAAAAATATAATTAATTAGTATATTTCTCATATTACTTTTACTGTTGATTACTGGAAATATCATGACTTTTCCTGTAGAAGGGAAGCTTAGGAGGTTCGTCGAGCCTCACCTTCCCAGGAACTTTCAGCTCAGTGTATTTCAGTAATGTACGCCGTTATAAAGTTAAACTTAGCACATATATATATATATATATATATATATATATATATATATATATATATATATATATATATAATTTTTAGTTACAGTCCTTATACATTTAATACATTTTTAGGCATTTTCCATCACTGGGCAATGTAGATTAAGCTGTAGCGAAACAGACGGACGGCTTCAGGAAAGGAAACTGCCCTAGTCAGTTGAGCGAGGATATCCGGCGCTCGGGAAATGCAACCGGTGACGGGCAGAGGGAGTGCAGAAGCGAGAGCGGACAGATCAGCTGGAGACACCAAAGGGTACAGTTCGGATGCAGACGCGAAAACGGATGGTCGGTCTTTTTGCCGCTAGGAAGTGAAACAACTTAGAAAATTCAACGTTTTGTGGTGTCGCGGGACTTCGTCTCCAAGCGGTGAGCAGCCGCAGATGCTATCAACTCTTAACTTTTCGCGTAGATAACTTGTTAGGCCTATTTAACTATGGGGTTGCGAATGATCGAACTCTGTCAAATGGATACGCGCTCGAGTATAATAGTTACTGTAATTACGACCACTTTCGCTAATAGTTTGCTTTCTGAATAAACATTATTCTAACCAAATCGCAACTTGTGGCCTGTACCATTTATGGGTCGTTAATTTAGTTCCCGGTGCTCTGACACTTTTGCTTCATTTTTTCAGTATTTATTTTTTCATGTTTGAAATTCAACATTCTAAGGCACCAGCCTCTATATATGTACGGTACAGATGATCTTCTGTGAAACAGCAACGTACTCTTCATCATTAGTCACTCACATCCTGAATATGCATTACAACCTAACATCAAATTTTTTGTTTTCACATTATGCAAGGTGTCAATTGCACCGAAGACCCAGTGAGGTTTTAGCCAGCGGTGTTCGGGGAAAGTAATTCAAGAGGTAGCCAATTACGTGGTGATTTGGGGCCTTTGTCTTACTTCGGCCTACTCAGTGATGGTGACATGAACATGGTGTTTATTTCAACCTTCTTGGTGACAAACAGTTGCGGGTGAGCGCTTCCTTCTTGTGAAATGACAATAACAACAAAACGGCTCTGAGCACTATGGGACTTAACTGCTGAGGTCATCAGTCCTCTAGAACTTAGAACTACTTAAACCTAGCTAACCTAAGGACAACTCACAACACCCAGCCATCACGAGCAGAGAAAATCCCTAACCCCGCCGGGAATCGAACCCGGGAACCCGGGCGCGGGAAGCGAGAACGCTACCGCACGACCACGAGATGCGGGCACAGTAACAACGTCCATAGGGTTGGGCGAACAGATCCCTGATTTGATGCTCATTCAGGATCACTATAGTAACTCAATGGAACCGCTACATCAGTGTTAATACAGTAGAAATGTCAGGGAATGATGCCAATAATAGACAGTTGAACAATGAGGGACAGATATGATCGTCATGAGTAGTGGAACAGTTCAGTGATTTATGATCTTTATAAGCACCTGTAACTGTCAAGGTCAAATTTGTCACAATCATGATCAAGAGTCAACGTACCACAACCGTAGGTACTGGGCCCTTGCGTGCCTTAAAAATGGAGGCAAATGAAAGAAAATTGTGGCAGATTAAAACAATGGCTTCGTATTGGCTGAGGACCCGCTTTTCACCTGGTCTACGCCATTGTCACCAGGGTTCAGAACAAAGGGTCCTTTGTTCTCCCTCCCTTGTGTTGTACGGCAATTAAAATGGTGATTTGTAATTTTAATCACCACTATTTTTATCCATCTATACTCATTCATTGTCCAATATAACGAAATTCAAGAATTTTCGTTCACACAATTCGCTGTACTTACTAAACATCACAAGACCCATACACTCAAGTTCTGTACACTATATTGAAGGTGTCATAATTAAGTTCCACCCAATGTACCTCTCCCCCAGTCTTCCCATCCAGGGAGTTTTAAGAAAGTAGCCACTGTCAGACATGATGCATGAATTACGTTAAATTACACTGCTACCAACCCAGTATACTCGTAGTTATTCTAAGTTTAAAGTGGCATGGAATGAAAGATACGCAAGTGGTTTTAAAACAAGTGCTTACTACAGTCAGACATGAAGAGAACTGCGATAGTCCTCAAGAAACAGACAAAATACATCAACTGGCGGGTAAAGGAGGCTGCAGAAAAATGACAAACAGGATAGCAGCAGTATAAACTCCATAGGAACGAAAAACATAGGAAGAGTAGGGCAGCCAAGGCAAAATTGTTGCAATGAAGATGTGAGGAAATCTAAAGAGCGATAATTTTCGGGGGGAATGTCACAGCAACTAGAAAAGTCAAAACAACAGCAGCGAAATTAAAAGCGAAGGTGGGAACATGAAGGGTGCAAAGGGAATTCCACTGTTAAACGCAGTAGATAGCGAGTGGGTGGAAAGAGTAGATAGATGGGGAAGACTCACGTGACACAAGAAGAAATTGAAGTAGATATGGAAGATGTCTTAGATCCACAATTAGTTTCATAATTTTAGAGTGCTGTAGAAGGAGTCAATTAAGGCAAAAACAATAGATCAAATTCCACCGCAGATTCTGAAATCATTGTAGATACTGGCAAACAAACGGTTGTTCAAGCTGGCGTGTGGAATCTATAACACTGGCTGTATACCATCAGACTTTCGATAAAATATCAGTCACACAGTTCCGAAGATAGGAACATCAGAAAAGTTCCAGGTCTGTCGCACAATGAGTTTAACAGCTTATGCATCCAAGTCGCTGACAATAATAATATACAGAAGAATGAAAAAGAAAACTTGATACATTAGAAGATGATGAGTTGGGATTGAGAAAAGGTAATGCCACGACAAAGGCGGTTCTGACTTTGCGTTTGGTAATGGAACTAAGACTCAAGAAAAGCCAAGATGTGCTCGTAGGATTTGACAACGTAGAAAATGGTGAGTTTTATACAAGTTACGGAACAGACTGGTTAAGAGATCGTGTAAAATTAGATATTCGTAATTCTGAGGGAAATGGAATAACTGGTGATACACAATAAGTAGAAGAACAAATATGGAAGAGAAGCCTGGAAGACAAAGAACGATGTGCTCAAAAGCAGTTGTGTGTAGGATAGGGATACAGTCTTTTGCCCCTACGGTTCGACTGTTATACAGCGAAGAATCAACGACTTAAATAAAAGAAATGTTTAAGACTGGATTAAATTTCAGAGTGAAAAGATATCAATGGTATGATTAACTGATGTCACTGGTATTGTCAGTGAAACGGAAAAATAATGAGGAAAAATATATATTTTGATGGTAGTCGGGAAAAAGACAAAAGTAATGAAAGATAGAAAAAATGAGAATAGAGACAAACTTAAATTGGTGATCACAGAGTTGATTAAGTTAAGTAATTCTTCTGCCTGGGGAGTAAAATAACCCATTAGGACAAATAAATACATACATAGAAAGCAGGTTAGCAGAGGGTAAAAGGGTATTCCTGGCCAAGACATGTTTACTCACATCAAACATAGGTCTGTACTTGACAAACAAACGTCTGGGATTATACGTTTGGAAGACAGCATTGTATGGAAATGAATATGGACAGCTGGAAAACAAGAACAGAATCGAAGCGACTGAGAAGCACGCTAAAAAAAATATTAAAAAAATGTTGAAAATTAGGTGGACATAATATACGGAATGAGGGATAGCATCACAAGGCACGTGTTAAGGCATCAGGAGTTAACCTCCATGACAATGGAGAGAGCGGTAGAGGGCACACACTGTATGGGAAGAAAGAGATTGAAATACATTAAACAAACAATTGAGTCGTCAAGTGAGCAAGTTGTACTCTGACATGAAGAGGTCAGCGAAGACGGGCTGCGCCAGACGCTAAAAAAAAAAAAAAAAAAAGAAAAAAGAAAAAAAAGGAGGAGGAGAAAAGGAGGAGATGAAACGCATCAGCAGACTACAGCAGTTTCACTGTTAATAACTACACTCGTTACTCAGCCAAACGAACGAGACATTTTCCTTTTTTGTGTGTTAGTACGATGTGACTTCTTCAATTCAAGTGAAACTTTCTTGATCATTGCAGAGGTTACAAATGCCCCGTATCAAAATTTTTTCCCTTAATTCCCGGTACTGGTTTGCATGTGGGATCTGTTTAGTGTATCCGTTGAGTCGCAGCGAGGTCATCAGCATCGGGCCGACCTGTCGTACAGACAGGGCCGGGGAAGCAGCTGCCTGGGGCCATCAGATAAAGAGTCAGCTCAAGGGTGGTCCAGTTTTCCCTATCCAACACGTCGGGCACTCCGAGCAGTCGCTGACTGCACGTCCACGCTGTCACGTTTGGCATCACATTGGCAAGCGCACAGGACGTGTCGAGAGGTTGTGAGCGCTACTGGGGGCTGCAGATAACATCTTGCAAAGGCCGCACCACTGGAGTCGCCTTCACATCAAACCCACTATGGAAAATCACGGTATGGTGGAGTGCGCTAGTCTGGAGTGCAAAAAGGACGCTTCAGCAAAACTTGGGCAGTCGTATGGACTGCAGATAAAGTATTTCAAACAACATGTTGTGCAATCTCGCACAACAGGTGCGTTCCTGAATTTCGCCACAGTGCCACACTAGTGCCAAAACTTGGAGGTTATCAATCCTTGTTTCTGACGCAGGAAATGCAGCGCTCGTAGATTCGACAGTGTCTTAAAAATTAGCCAGAGCACGAGTACTGGTGTCACATTTTTTAGGGGAGGAAGCACAAGCTTTCTAGCACTGGTTCGAGCTTCCAGTGCTTTCTGGGGTGCAGGTCTCCTACCATATTGTTGAAAATTTGTTTAAAGCGAAGAAATCCAGAGATTGTATCAAATAATAATAAACAGGTAACTATTTGCTACGCGATCTCTCGTTGGTGGTCCTTCTAGCTTTCTGTCTCACTGGAGAACCAATAATTTTTGGCAGATCTTCTGCATAGAGCTCAAAGGAGCGGCCTTCTTAAGAAGATGATTCCGTATTTGTAGATTTCCGGAAGGCCCTTGGCACTGTACCTCACAAGCATCTTGTAGTCAAATTGCCTGCTTATGGAATATCGTCTCGTCTATGTCACTGGATTCGTGATTTTATGTCAGGACGGTCACAGTTCGTAGTAACTGACGGAAAGTCATCGAGTAAAACAGAAGCGATTTCTGTCGCTCCCCGAGGTAGTTTTGTACTCCCATTTGCTGTTCCTTATCTACATCAACGATTTAGAAGACAATCTGAGCAACCGTCTTAGGTTGTTTGTGGATGATGCTGTCGTTTATTTTAAAGTCATCAGAAGATCTAAACAATTTACAAAACGATTTTGAAAAGATATCTGTATGGTGTGAAAATTGGCGACTGACCGTAAATAATGAAAAGAGTGAGGTCATCCACATAAGAGCTAAATGGAAACCGTTAAACTTCGGTTACACAAAAAATCAAATATAAAGGTGATAAATTCAACTAAATACCTAAGAATTACGATTCGAACAACTTAAATTGCAAAGAACACACAGAAAATATGAGGAAGACGAACCTAAGACTGCATTTTATTGGCGGGACACGTAGAAGATGTAACAGATCTACTAAAGAGACTGCCTAACTGCTCTTGTCCGTCCTCTTTTGGAATACTGCTGCGCAGTGTGGGATCCCTACCAGATAGGATTAACGGAGTACACCGAGAATGTTCAAAGAAGAGCAGCACGTTATGTACTATCCAGAGAGTGTGACTGGCGTGATTCATAACTTGGGGTGGACATCATAAAAACAAAGGCGTTTTTCGTTGCGGCGGACTCTTCTCACGAAGATTCAATCACCAACTTCCTCCTCGAAAGCGAATGTATTTTTTTGGCGCCGACCTACGTAAAAAGAAACGATCGTAATAATTAAACAAGGGAGATCAGAGCTCACACGGTAAGATGTAGGGGTTCGTTTTTCCGCGCACAGTTCGAGCGTGTAAAAATTTTAGAAATGTGGTTTATGTCTCAATGTTATGCTCATTTCAATGTGGCCTCATATTCTTTCTAGTTCTGACAATATCTTATTTTTTCCGTTATTTCCCAATGTTGGTCTTTATTGAGCTGAATAAAATGTTTTATGGGTATTTTTCAGTTTTATAACGGAATTAATACCGTGACAACATTACGTCTATTATGCTCTGTACCCAGTGGTGGCTCCTACACTTCTTGTTGCAAGTCTTATGTGTTTGCTGCCTCTCCCTACTTTTTTATTCTTAGTAGTGTGTATTAACTGATCTCTTCCATTACTTGCGTCATACAGTAATTTATACCTGTTCCCGTCTTAATTCTACTACTGGCTGCCGTATCTTTCTCAAAGAATGTAATGTGTTACTATGCATTTGATCAATATTAAACATTTATATGATTGACAGAACACTGTTTTAGAATCCCTACACATCCAGTTATGTATGATGTACCGAATATTGAAGACATATTGTAACAAACTACTCTACCTGTAGGAGTATGATAATGATTTTTTGACATTTTATATTTCGGTGTTGTCCTTACTTCATGTGACCACAAAACCCTTCCTGTTTTGAAGCTTCCTTTCTCCTCTTTTGTAGCTATTTTCCACGTTACTTCTCTTGATATTGAACCGATTCCATGGTTCTTTAATGTATGTTGTATCATGACACTATCCTACACTCATGACGTACTTGATGTTCCTAATACTGGTTGATACATTTTAAAATGTAGCTGACATATGGTTGCCACCCTTTCATGCATTGTGTAGTGGTTGTCACTTTAAATAAGAAAGTACTCTATTTAAAGCATTTGTGGAATTTTGTACGTACCTCATATACATATTTTTAAAATGATCTTTAAAATAATGTAGTTTGTCCGCTGATATGCCATGCACTGTATGCAATATTTTTTATCCATTTGTATGCCCTTACTGTCTTCTTTGGTCGTCTACTGTTTTTATTCATGACATAAACTAAGTATGACATGTCAGCAATATGTGTAACATACCTATGATATGTGCTATCGAAAGTCTTAAAGTCTTTGCGTGAATATGTCTCTGTGACAACAAATTACCACCTACTGTCAGTTACCATGTTGTTGTACACAGATCGTAGTTCAGAATACAATCTTAAAAGGTGTCACTATAGTGTGGATCCTTTCGTAAAGTCACGGAATATGGCAATTTTTTACTTTGGATTAAGAGTGGTTTGGAAAAGACATGAAATACAGTTGTTACAAATGTAAGTAAGGAATTTGTACACTAACGTTTTATCTTTACACTTAGCCGTTCGCACGTCTCGTATAAATTCATTCGCTTCTGCCGGCAGTGCTAATTCGGATTACTTTGTTTGTCGCCAGCCGCTTGTCACCTTTCCGTAGATGACAAGTTTCAAGTACATTGACTCTCTCCCCCTTTAATTTTTCCCGACATCTTGTATTTTGAAACTTCCTGGCAGATTAAAGCTGTGTGTCGCACCAACACTCGAACTCGGTAACTTTGCATTTGCGGACAAGTGTTCTACCAACTGAACTACCCAAGCACGACTCACACCCCGTCCTCACAGCTGTACTTCTGCCTGCACCTCGTCCCGAGCTCGAGTCTCGGTCCGGCACACAGTTTTAATCTGCCAGGAAGTATCATACATGCGCACACTCCGCTGCTGAGTGAAAATCTCATTCTGGATCTTGTATTTTGCCGTATCGTTCTACAAACTCGAATTTTCTTTTCATGTAACTTCTCTGCAAGTTGTACACTGTTACAATAATTATCCACGTAGAGGTGATGCCACTTTCCTAACGAAGGTGTCAATAGTTCCATCATTGTTCTTGCTAAAGGTTGTGGAGCGCCGGAACATATCTTGAATGAGGAAATGTGTCCCATACTCGAATCACACAGCATCCGAATGAGTATGCCATTTTCGTAAATCTCGACGCATTGTAAACTTTAACTGTCCACGCCACGGTAGCAGCCCTTCATCAGGTCATATGTTTTGACTCAGATTAAACGTTTCTTTAAACTTCTTGGAAAAATAATCAATTATGAATTGGACTTTGAAAAGCTGTTCGACACTATCGGGTTTATTGTTGTTGTCGGAAAAATAAAAAAAAACATAAAATTTGTCTGAATCGGTTGCAGGGCACCTTTTTCCGAAATATCGGTGTGTCTGTCGACGGATTCGTTGACCAGTAATCATCGATAACAGCTTTTTTACAATTCCCATAAGGATAGGAAGCCCAATCCATTTTCTACGTTCGGGTTCCTGAACGTCGACAAATTTAGCATTTTTTTATCCAGTTTCTTTCTATTGCAATTTTGACTGTAATATTTGTTGATTTCGTTGCTAATAAATTTAAATTGATCGTTCCCAATATATGGGGTGGTTCACTGATCGTGACCGGGCCAAACATTTCACGATATAAGCGTGAAACGTAAAAACTACAAAGAACGAAACTTGTCTAGGTTGAAGGGGGAACCAGATGGCGCTATGGTTGGCCCTCTAGATGGCGCTGCCATAGGTCAAACGGATATCAACTGGTTTTTTAAAAAATAGGAGATACCATTTTTTATTACTGATTAGTGTAATACGTAAAGAAATGTAAACGATTTATTTGGATCACTTTTTTCGCTTTGTGATAGATGGTACTGCAATAGTCACAAACATATGGCTCACAACTTTAGAAGAACTGTTGGTGACAGGTAGGTACGTTTGAACATATTATTTTGGTTGTTCCAATGTGATACATGTACCTCTGAGAACTCATAATTTCTGAGAACGCGTGCTGTTACAGCGTGATTACCTGTAAATATCACATCAATGCAATAAATGCTCAAAATGATGTCCGTCAACCACCATGCAATTGGCAATACACGTAACGGCATTCCTCTCAACAGCGAGTAGTTCGCCTTCCGTAATGTTGGCACATCCATTGACAATGCGCTGACTCATGTCGTTAGGCGTTGACGGTGGATCACGACAGCAAATATCCTTCAACTTTCCCCACAAACAGAAATCCGGGGACGTCAGATCCGGTGAACGTGCGGGCCATAGTATGGTAGTTCAACGACCAATCCACCATCCATGATATATGCCGTTCAATACTGCTTCAACCGCAAGCGAGCTATGTGCCGGATATAAATCATGTTGGAAGTACATCGCCATTCTGTCATGCAGTGAAACATCTTGTAGTAACATCGGTAGAACATTACGTAGGAAATCAGCATACATTTCACCTTTTAGATTGCCATCGATATACTGGGGGCCAATTATCCTTCCTCCCATAATGCCCCAACATACATTAACGCGCCAAGGTCGCTGATGTTCCACTTGTCGCAGCCAACGTGGATTTTCCGTTGCCCAATTGTGCATATTATGCCAGTTTACGTTACCGCTGTTGGTGAATGACGCTTCGTCGCTAAATAGAACGCGTGCAAAAAATCTATCATCGTCCCGTAATTTCTCTTGTCCCCAGTGGCAGGACTGTACACGACGTTCAAAGTCGTCGCCATCCAATTCCTGGTACGAGTGCAATCAATGTTGATGTAACATTCTCAACACCGATGTTATTGAAATTCCCGATTCTAGCGCAATTTGTCTGCTACTGATGTGCGGATTAGCCGCGACAACAACTGAAACCCCCACTTGGGCATCATCATTTGTTGCAGGTCGTGGTTGACGTTTCACATGTGGCTGAACACTTCCGCCGGCCGGGGGGGGCAAAGCGGTTCTAGGCGCTACAGTCTGGAACCGCGCGACCGCTATGGTCGCAGGTTCGAATCCTGCCTCGGGCATGGATGTGTGTGAAGTCCTTAGCTTAGTTAGGTTTAAATAGTTCTAAGTTTCATGGGACTGATGACCACAACAGTTAAGTCCCAAAGCGCTCAGAGCCATTTTTGAACACTTCCTGTTTCCTTAAATAACGTAACTATACGGCGAACGGTCCGGACACTTAGATGATGTCGTCCACGACACCGAGCAGCATACATAGCACACGCCCGTTGGGCATTTTTATCACAATAGCCAAACATTAATACGATATCGACCTTCTCCGCAATTAGTAAGGGGTCCATTTTAACACGGGTAATGTGTCACGAACCAAATACCGTCCGCACTGGCGGAATGTTTCGTGATACCCCGTGTTTAACGTTTGTGACTTTTACACCGCCATCTATCACAAAGCGAAAAAAGTGGTCCAACTAAAACACTCATATTTCTTTACGTACTACACGAATATGTATTAAAAATGGGTGTTCCTATTTAAAAACCGCAGTTGATATTCTTGTGACCTATGGCAGCGGCATCTAGCGGGACAATCATAGCGTCATCTGGTTTGCCCCTTCAAGCCAGACGAGTTTCGTTCTTTGTAGTTTTTTCGTTTGATGATTATTTCCTGATATATTTGGCCCGGTCACTATCAGTGGACCACCCTGTATAATTCTACGATATCCACGACGCTCTGGGTACTTTGGGAAATATGTCTATACCCGGGGATCCTTCAAATTTATTGTTCGTCCTCAGTAAATCATAGTCTGTCTTCTTCGTCTGATGAATCCGAAATAGTTGGCAACGTAGTGTTCGCCAAATTCTTCTTGGACATATTTGACTATCTTCCGACCATTCTGCTTCACTTTCATTTTTTTTTTATATGCAGTGTCTTCTTCCGAATCGGCCACGTCGTCCGGAACGTCAGACAAGACGTCCGTGCATTCATCGTAAATAATCGTATCGTCTCTTTCATCTGCCATGATGAAAGTGAACAAGTACTTGTAAAAACAGAAAACCTGTTGGCGTGTGTAAGTTATTGTTACCGAAACAAAACATCAGCAGAATGAAAAAGATACTAAAGTGCTATCACCGACCACTGCGCGTTACTATGCTCGCGACACCACTGTGCTGTGGCCGGCCACTGAGCGATGCTATGAATACGAAACCATTGTAGTGTCGCCGGCCATTGACCACTATTTCGCGCACGACACCACTGTGGTGTCTACGGACGGCAAAGTGTTAAAGTGAGGTGTGTAAAGTGTTATTTATACGTGGTCATGTATGCAGGTAATGCAGTGCTTTTCCATGTTGATTTTATAGATGCTTGACAATGACGCGTAGTAAAAATTAGCTGATCGCATGATTAAATAAACATCACATTACAGTCCACTACCTACCAAGTTTGCTTTTATTGACCACCTGGAGGCTGTAGCTTCGCACAAAAACAAAATTTTAATAGAGGTTATTGTGAAGAGGGTTTGATGAACCCTCTGCCAGGCACTTAAGAGTTATTTGTAGGGTATCATTGTAGATGTAGATGTACTCCTGGTCGAGCAGTGAAGCTGAGTAGATCTCTCGCTCGGGCCACGAAGCTTGATGATACCGTTGGCCAGGACGTGAAGCAAAGCCTCTCAATTAGTCGTAACTGAATCGTAACAGTACTCTTCGGCTGGGCAGAGACCAGGCTGAAAGATTCAACCTCTGGGCTGCCCCTTGGCAGATCGTGCAGTTCAGAACACTGTGGCAGCTGGTCTGGC
Organism: Schistocerca gregaria; assembly: GCF_023897955.1. Classification (NCBI taxonomy): domain Eukaryota; kingdom Metazoa; phylum Arthropoda; class Insecta; order Orthoptera; family Acrididae; genus Schistocerca; species Schistocerca gregaria. The sequence goes on along the minus strand of NC_064921.1, from coordinate 967,407,140 downwards.
AGCTGGCCACCTCCTTACGATTTTAAATTGGTAGTTTTGAAGTAGCACTATGAGGCGAGATATTAACACTGTAGCAGGGACCATTGCGTTTTTATTTTAAAATTGTTGTTCCTCACACTTTGGTGGTTGAGGGCTTCTTCATGAACTAGATACGTGGGTGTACTGAATGTACCTTCTTACACTCCATCAGTATGATGCAGTCATCATGACCATTGCAAAACCGTGTACTATATTCATTGAAATTACTCTGTGAGTTTGTTAGCAGGTGATTTTTTTTCCTTTCGTTGCAAACATTTCCACTCAGATTCTCTCTACTGTGTAACTGTATGGATTTTATGTTCTGACGTCTACCAATCCCCAGTGCGTAAGGGAGTTAACTGTTATGTTCGTTTATCATATACTGTTTCTCCTGTGCATTGTTTTGTAATAAACGACGGTATAAGTTACCAATATTTCACGTCTCCTTGACCCCATTGTTATTCTTAATTTGAACAAGAATCATACTAGCAAGTCAGTGGTGAGCAGCATTATATTTCAGTCTATTTTTACTGCGCGCAGTAATGTATATACTTCAGTGCCTTTCATCCGAATCGAATGAATTCTCGCTGTATATGAGTCGGAATAGGCGATCTGCACATCCGAGAATTCATTCGATTCAGATGAAAGACGCTCTTTATGTACAGAAACAGCCCAGTTGTGCCTCGCTAAAATTGGTGACTCTGCCTATGACCTTGCCGATGGATATCTTTGTGATATCGCCGTGTGCATTAGACTGGCTCTGACACAGCTAAATTTCCTTCTGAAATGCAATCGGGCTAGAGAAGTCACACTTTGCTTTAAATTAGTTGCTATTCACTCAGAGTGTCCCATCGTCATGAAACTGGCCGACTCTGTTACATGTTGAGCATTATGTTATATGCAATCACGTTTGACATAGTGCTACATAATTAAATTGGCTGGCCTTACGATTTTCTTATTTGGTGTATGGTTGGCTTGATGAAAGTGTCTGTGATAATGTATAGTTATGAAATTGGCTTCAGCCCCGCATATACAAGTTAATGAAGAGTTGGTTTAAAATGTATCAAAGACTGAGTAAGTCACACAATTTTGTGGAGAAATCTGTGTTGTTCGTTTCAAGAGGTTAAGATGTTTTTCATGTTGCATCGTAATAATTAGGTTTCACAGTGATAAAATATTTTAATGAGTGGCAAACTTTATTTAATTTCATGTGTCTCATTTCAGCTTTTGTCAGCTTGGTGTTCTGTATGGCGCTGACACACTATTGCAAAATATTCGGTGTGATTTACCTTGGACTAGTTGTTTGTTGGAATCTCCTGGATTAGGTGCTGTGTGAGGATAAAATAATTGTTTCCAGTCTTCATTTTTTTGTTATCCATCACCGAATGCATACTAGGAGTCAGGTTACATTAGAAAGGGCCCTTGAGCAGCCAAAACAAAATAGAAAACCATTTCAAAAAATGCAACAAATTACATAAAATCACTTTAGAGAGGAAGTGGCAGTTGCCAGAGAGCAGGTGTGTTACCCATGGTACTGGAGGCTCCCCGTGATAGAGAAATTACAATCAACCCACTAAAAAACATAGAATTAACTGGAGAAGGAAAGAGTGTTGATGAAATTGAGAAAGTGATAGTTCCATATCCCAAAGACACGATAATCATTATTCAGAAAGAAGAGCATTGAGGTAGCATCTAGCACACCTCCCCAATGTACGCTAATGAGTACCCCTATCCCATCTTCTCCCGCACAATTTGAACCACACGGCGAACTGATTGGAATATTAAAATTATGCATTGGTTAGATCGGGATACAAAACAGTGGGATGGAACAGCTAAGGAAGAGTTGAAGAAAATTAATGATAAGTTAAAGAAGAAGATCGATAAAGGAGGAAAAGTGGAGAAAGTGTTTGCAACAGAAATAGTTTCCAAATGAAACCAGGTATGAAATGACAAAAGGGTTGAAGAAGTAGGTGCAATAGGTATGGACGAGATGAAGAAAACTCTTGCAGACTTACCCAATTCAGTAACGCAGATAAGCGAAATGGCGTTAAGGCAGCTTCTGATCGTTAAAAGAACAGATTACTGACGTGGTGCATCAGCAAGCAACATGCAAAAGAAAACCATATGAAAAAATTGACAAATAGGTGGCCATGATAGAATATAAAGTTTAACAAATGCTAGGTGAAATTTAACACAATCTTTATGAAACTACAGATCGGCTTACGGTTTCTAAGTAAGATATTGTAAGGGAAGCACTAAAGAACGTGTATAAAGAATCAGAATGAGGATGTGTGGTTCCAGCACCAGAAGCACCGGACGTGCAACTTCTCACTTTCAACGAAGGACAAGCAAGTTCAAACAGACAACAGAAATGGAAAGCGGAGTACTTAGAAGAGGACTATGGTGACTTCAAGACCATGGTGGCCGAGGTATTAGGTTGGTGTGGTGATGCGGAAGGCACTAATAATTGCTCTTCATGTAGCACAGTCCATGTGTGAGAAAGCGGAAGTTGCACTGTATGGGCCTTCACAGGAGACGTCTAGTTCGTTAATCAATGCTGACTGCTGTTCATCGGTGAAGAAAGCTGAAATTTGCACGTAAGTACCGCAAACGGACGTCCACTGAGTGCCGACAGGTGTCCTCTTCAGGAGAATCGCTTTTTATGCTCCATCGGCATGAAACATCTGAAAGGTAACATCCAGCGACAGTCATGAGAGGAGGGACTGTTTTGGCATGATAAATTTTTCATCGCATTCCCTCTATGAACTCGTCATTGTGGAAGGCACAATGGACCAACACAACTATATATTTTTACCCTTGCACCATTGTCCATCGTACAAGGAGTTTGTTTGTCTTCGGCAAGATAACATCTACCAGTACGACAACACAATGTGTCACACAGCCTGCCATGTACATGCTTGGTTCGAAGAGCGCCATGTTGAGTTTGCCGTATTTCCATAACCACCACCATCCCCGAATTTAAACCCAGTGGAGAATCTTTGGAACCCCTCGATCACTCTGATTGGGCAGTGGAATCTCAACCGAGACACCTAGCGCAGCTGGCCATGGAAGTGGAATCGACATGGCCCCAGTCCCTGACGGTACCTTCCAGAAACTCACTGACTGACATCCTGCACGTCTCGTAGCTTTCAGGTCTTTGACAGGTCGTAGCATTGATGTGGCTGGACAGTGTACGAGGTCTGTTACAGAACGAGACTACGCAATGAAGGGGTGAGTACATGACAGGTTGGTGAGTCGATGAGGAAGTCATCTTCAAGAGATCAATAGGGTACCTATTTGTTATTCAGTGATATCTTGGGAACGAGGCTGAGTTTCTGTTGTTCACAGTAATTGGAATTAAAGCTGAGAACACCCTCAGTCGCAAAATGGACTTCATTTTGCTACAGAGGGCTGTTTATCGCTTTAATTTCAAGTTGTAACGGTCACTGACAACGTCGTCATGTTTAAAACTCGTAGTACTTGGGATGATACAATCGCATTATTATTATGACGATTCTACCTAAGATAGTGTGAATGGGACCATAACAGAAGTATTAGAGTCAACTGATAAATTAACCCGTACCAAACGACTAATAACTTTAGCTCGACAGTCATTGATTACTTCCAAAATCACATGTGTTAAGAATGCGAAAAGTCCCTGATTCCTTCTGCGCTAGAGAATTTTCCGTTAAAAAAATGTACTCAATGCTTAGTATTGTGTAGTATCCAGTTAGTGCTGTAATGGGTAAACGTATATATTGAAACGTCCCTTTAGAACAATTATGCACGACTGTTCTTCAACTGAAACACAATATTTTTTAGCGCAACGCAATCTGACTTTCAATAATCTCTACAAGAGAATGGCCCTGACTAACATTAACCTATATGTTTCACAAATCACTTACCTCACAAAAAGTTTTCGTTACTCGAACTACTGCAATACAGCGAGCGCCACTACTGCCAGCTATCTAAGAGATTCAAACTACTGAAGGCACCAACTACGGATGGGCATAGTTAGCAAATGAAAGATTTTGATAGAGAACAAACAATGTATTTACCTTAATAGTCAAAATATATATAGCAGTTCATGACATCCAGTCTTACAAATTTCAAAACTCCGCCATCTCTCTCCCCACGTCCACCACTGCTGGCGGCTCACCTCCAACTGCGCAACACTACGCGCTGTTAGCATCCAGCTGCCGCTGCCCAACACTAAAATGGCAGACAACAATGCTAACCCGCCACTGACTGCACACGGGACAGCCAGTGATTTTTCATACAGAGCGCTACGTGGCGGCGGCGTTACCAATAAAAAAACCTAAACAGCCTACTTACATAGCCCCCATGCTCCCCACAAAAAAATTTACAAATTGTTTTGAGCAGTGGCCAATACAGATTTGAAAAATTTTTTCATAATTACAATGACAAAGAAATGAAATTCACACACTTATCGATACAATGTTGGTCAAAAGCTAAAATTTTCTCACAGTCCATAAAGACAGTCCTGATCATTCATCAAAGTAAAATTGCAGTGCTTTTCTCAAAGTCTGAGTAGTAAAAGAAAATGCACATGGAAGTAGTTGATTTCCATGCAGTCTTGAAGAAGTAGTGTGATCCTTCCAACGGAAAGACAGTGCTGACTCTTGACATGCAGACAGGTAATGGGCCACAACAGATCAAACCCACAGCAGAGTCAGCCGAAGTTTTAAAGAATATTGGTAGGTAGGTCGTCATAAAGTAGACCCATTGTAGTCCTGGTAGAGGTGCAGACCCACTGCAGTCCTTGTAGAAATAATGGTATTGGTGGGTCATCCTTGTAGAGATGGCCAGTAGCCATCTGTTGCAACTTTGCAGCTGCACAGTCACCATCGAAGAGTCTTGTGGGGAATATTTCAAGTCCATAAACCGCCACTTGTGTACTCACAAAGTTTTCGGAACTGTCCTTAGAACCAGCAATGCTGTTATCCAGTCCCTTGCTGAATTATGAACACATGTGCAAACACTATCAGTCCCTACTTCCCATATATTGTACATATACTATGACCAACAGAAATGTGTGCAGTGAAATATAATTTACAATTTACTTAATTTGATGAACTGGTGTCAATTGCAATTTTATAACATGAGAATACAATAACAAAGGTACAAAATATATAATTAAAGAACATAAAAGTACAGATAACATTTGCAGTAATACAGGCTTTACAAAAGAATCGAAATAACAAATGCATCAGTGTTACAAAAATTGTGACAGGAGCACATACATAAAAATCAGAATAAATTTTAGAAACATCAACTTCACACATGAGCATTAAAACAAAATAGAATAAATAATGTCTAAACATCTTTACAAAGTAAATAACATATTATTGATGCAAATTATATTTGAGGATAACAGTATTCCTCATCATAGTGAATGTAGCTTAGTATTAGAACAGAAAAAATTCTATGAAACAGTACACAGAGACAGGAAGAAAATAAATACACAAGGGTACACAAACACATAGTGGCATATCACAAAAGGAAAGGAAAGGGTTTGTTTTCAGGGTAACATTTGGTACTGGAGTCCAACCCAAAACTTCATTCCATTGATTGCCCCTCTTGTTTCAACATTTGCTCAAGCCAAAAAAAATCCTATCCAAGCATGCTTTCTGTATTCTGTTCTCATCCTCTTTCAAAAATAGTTTTCCTCCACTGTACACTACTTTTTTGGCCAAACTATTTTCTTATAGCTTCTCAATGCTTTTTTTCCAATTCATTATAGTTAGTTTCTTATATAGTCTACCCCCTCTTATGCTAACTTAAATCTGCTGAGCTCAGATGCTAAACTAAGGGATGACGCAATGCAGCAGCACAAAACAAATTAACACAAACAGCAATGACCCAAAAAAATGCAGATTTGCAAAGCAAGCAGCAGTAAATGTAATAACTTATATCTAAACGTGACAAACCCCACAAGCAGAAAAAATAGTATACTAAAGACAACAATGCACATAAGGGAAAGTTATAATCACATCTTAATGTAAATGTAATTAAAGTGGTGCCCCACAAAAACTAATGCTACAACAAATTACCAAGTACTTGAAAAGAAAATTATATATGCAGTTACTGTTATTAGTCGCTTCTTATTGCTCTTTCCATTCCAAGAGCTCCTTTTTCGAAGAATGTGGATCATAAAATAATTATTTAATAGATCTGTTGACAGAAAGTGTTCACATTAGCAAATGCATTTAATTTTATTTTATAAAACCAATGCTGCAACACAGCTGGAAACCAGATATCAAATGAAATAAGCACCTATGAAAGGCAAATCATAAAATGATCATTCAATAGTCATGTGATATTTCATAAGTTAGTACAAATTCTCTCAACTCTCGTAGAAAGACACTTGTCATAATCAGGTGTGCAGATGTAAGAATGCTTCCAAGTAATAAGTGTGTCGTATTTTAGGTGCTTTCTACAAAGGAATGTCAATAGCGAGGATAATGGCCTCTTTTTTTTCCACCTGTGCCTCTGAAAGTCACACACTAATAGCTTGTTTCTAGGTGGCTATCGCCCAGCTGGGTGCCCACGACGCATTACGTGCAGGTGGTCACTTAACTGTCTTACCGAAATATTTACGACACCAGTTTCCGCTACAGTGGCAGACTCATATAAAAAATTTCACAGGTCAAGAATTTGCGTTACACATCTGTAGAAACAAAATTCTATTGTTATAACAGTGTCAAAAAAATTTTCGTCGGCATTGTAATACATTCACGCATGTACACACATTTCATAATTCTTAAAGTACGTTTCTTGGTTTCCAACATCCTTTTCCACAAATCAGAGTCCTTAACCCCTACTCATTATTCCTTACCTTATTACACATATACATATTCGTCGACACTTCTTCAATATTTCATCATAACAGATACGTAGCATAACAAAATAACTCATATAGCATCAGCTTAAACATACCTCAGCAGCATAATTCACATCGTCGTCGTAATAATAACATCATAACACCTAAGTCAAATCTCAAAAACGTCATAGCTTTCTGCAATAATTTCAAAACCTAAAAAAATTCTCTGCTAATGTCAAAATTATCATCTACCTCAAACGTAATTTAAAAACGTGATCCCATACCAAATACATCATTCAAAGCTCTCATAGTATCACAATGGTTCCGAAAAAATATGAACATTTCACAAAGTACAGACAAAATAGAATTTCATAAGTGTCAAGTTATCCAACTGTGTAATTGTGTAAACATGTGTCACTGATGTAGTAAAAAAATATTTGTCTCTCTCAGTTAAAGGATCAGATAGCTGTGTAATTTGTGTTAGAGAAATATGGTACCGATGTGTAAAGTTGTATAAGCAAATACCATATTAGCTAGGGCTCCTTGTGCTTGCCATACACATGGTACACAAAGTAAGCGTGTACCGCCCTGAGGATTAATGTAATTATATTCTCAGGTGTTACAGATTACAGCAATGGAATGAAATGTATCACGGAAAACATTCTTTGTAATTCAAATATGTTGAAAAATAAATACAAACTTAATCACTCAAATGCGTGTCCTATAGCGCTAAATCTGCGTCTTGTTGTAAGACAATCTCTGTGGAAGTGTCGTAGTTATTGTTCTCCGAAAGCTAAGTTCTGCAGAAGTCAATGTACTTACCTCATGATAAACGAAAATGAACTGCTTTGCGTATAGATATCTTAGTTATTATGCTTATTGTCGTGATGAGGTAAGTACTGTACTGTACGTATTGTTGTGCTACAGAAAAGGCTGTCTGATTGTAGCTATACCACAAATGTTACTGCTAAAACATGTTTTACTTTCCAGAATAATACAGAAAAACTGTTCAGATATAAAACAGATACAGTGCAAAAGCAACATTGTAAATTGTCACTCATTAGTAGCGTCGTGACAAAATCGTGTAGGTGTCACATAAACTAACCACTGAGTCATCTGGTATCTCACAGAAAGTACTTTAAATCCAGAATGTATTTTCAAGTAAACCAAAATGTTGCATTAAAATCTCGTTTGCAGTACTGGTAAATGTTCTAAGTATGTCAGCCTTATAGTCGTTACGTAATCGTGCAACAACAAGCAAGAATGTACACACACAATAACACTGTGACGTCTGTTCACTATAACAATGCATTCGTCGTTTCTGTTTAAATAAGTTCTCTTGGTTCTTGACTGGATATTTAACTTCAAACATGGTTGAATGTTAACAGTTTCTAAGTGTGAAAAAGAGTACTAGTAACGTGAAGTGAAACCTTTTATGGCAAAGACAAAGTTAAAAAGCAGATTATCTTTCAATAAACGGTTTCACATGTGAAATGTGGTGTAAACCTTTACTCTTCCAAGTACGCAGAGTTTCAACTTCAATGCAATTATCATGTGGTTACGTTGGTAAGGAACACTGGAATTTTGCTCAAGGTTAGCTTCTGTTATTTTTTTCTGAGCCAGCCGGCGCACGCGACTGCCTGTGGTGCGAGTCATTGTTTGTTTCTTTGTTGGCTCACGCCGTTATTGGGATTAGGATACCTAACTTCTACAAATTCACCTTGTCGAGAGGGCCCTGCTCTGTTTGAATCCCGCCAGTTCTGCTGCAATTCAGGTCTGTCGTTACGATCATATCGTGTGTCGTCATGTCGGTAGATTCCATAGTTTCTTTCTTGTCGGTCACGTGTTGGAGAATTTCTCCCTGAATCGTAACTGCACGATGGACCGTTACGTCTTAAGTTATTCTGTCTCCCTTGATAATAATTATTTTTGTTTTCCATATTATCTGTTTCTCTGATTGTCTCTGTGATAGTCATTACCACGGAGAGTTGATCTTTCCCTGTAATTATTACTACTCTGCCAATGGTTGTCCAATGGGTGGTGTCTGGTTTGGTCACGATTTACGTTATATGAATAGCCTTGTTGTGTATTATTTCTGTCTTCGCGGATTGTGACAGGTGTGACCTGTAATTGTTGTGCTCCTGTTTTCGCGTTCAGCGATTGTCAGTATCAATTTCCAGTTCTTGTAACAGTCCCTGAAGAGCTTCAATGTCGTCTTTGCATCGTCCTGCTAAAATAATCTGTCGTAAATGTTCAGGTAATTTGATTAAGCAAATGCGGATGAGTTCTGAGGGGCTGTATGGGTTTGAAAGATAATGATTCTTATGTAACATGTCTTCAAAATATTTGACAAGACTGGAAAATTCAGATTGTTCGAAATGTTTCATCATTATAATATTATGTTTTACTCGGTCTTGTGTAGCTTGAAACCAATATGCTAAGAGGAAGGCATGATAAAATTCTCCTTCACTGTGACAATCGTGAATGACCGATCGCATTCTTACAGCTGGTTCATTCTCCAAGTAGCCACACATAAATTCTAATCTGTGCTCTAATGACCAGTTAGGAGGAAAACAATGAGGGAATTGATGAAGCCACACTTGTGGATGAATGTCGTTGCCAGAATTCTTAAATGTTCTGAATTTACATGCAGTAATGAACAGCTTATAGTCAAAATCATGGTGTCGGCGAGTAGCAAATCTGTCATTGTTACGTCGTGTCGGCGGTTCCATCTCAAAATTAGGGCACCTTGCCAATTTCTTTCATAATTTCCGAAATGCCCTGTGTTATTATTTTGTGGCTTTTCTGTATTTCTATGTCCCTCTTCCAATACTGGGGCGCGAGTGTCCTCTGAAATATGTAATTGTTGTATTACTTGAGCCAACTGATCTTGTACTTGCTGCATTTCTCTTTTGTACTGTGTGTTGATTTGAATTTGATTCTGTTTGAATTTTCTAATTTGTTCGCACTCTTCTGTATCATTCAGATCATCATCTACCTTTGTAGATAAGTTAATGAACTGATCTGAAAGTTCTTCTACTTTCTCCCATAGTGAACACATTTCCTCAGTGTGTTTTTCTGAACCAAGTTTCAGAGTGTCCATTTGTGTTGAAATCGAATCTACTGTGTCCTTTAAGTTTTCCTGAGTTCTTGCAAGTTGCGTAACCGAATCAGTGGATGCAACTGAGTCCATTTTAGCTTGCAAGGTGTCGTGATTTTCACGAACAATAGTTTGCAGTTCTTTTATGGCTGCTTCATGATTCTGTAATGCATTTTCATGCCGGGAGAAAATAGGTTGAAAATGCTCACAAATTTGTGTTTTTACCTCATTACAGATTTTTTGGCATTTCGATTCAATGCTATGTAACTCAGTAGTTAAATCTTCACGTGTTTGTTCAAGTGTGATGTCTAACTTTTGAAGCTTTTGCTGTGTTTGTCTCTGATTTTGTTCCATTGTGTCTAACTGTTGCTGTGTTTGTCTCTGGTGTTGTTCCATTGTGTCCAAGTTTAGAAGATTTTGTTCCATTGTGTCTAACTTTGGAAGCTTTTGTCCCATTTGTTGCATTAATTGTAATAACAATGCACTGGTGTCTGTAACATGTTCCTTAGTGCTATTTGCCAATGCATTTGAACCGGCAACATTCGCAGGTTTGAAAAACAGAAAATGTGTCTTGACTTATTTGAGAAAACGGTGAGGACGCAAAACCTGAATCTACAGTACTTGCAAGATTGTGTCCTGTCATTTCGGAATTCTGAGGCGAGCTTTTGCCGACCGATCGATCGATAATGCTTCCCTGTTCACTAATTGTTTCACTGCCTACACCATTATTTGCAACCCGCTCCATTTCCCTATGCACAATTACCAAATTACTATTTTGAACATTAGTTAATTCATTACATGGTGGCGCCAACACACTGCTTTCGTCTTCACTGTCATTTCTCAGTTTACTTTGGAGCCTAGTATTACGTTTTGCACACGCCATTCTTGTCACAATATTTCACATGACAACACAAAAAAGCACAATTTGAAGAGCAAAAATAAGAGAACACATTAACATATCACTGAAAATAATATCTAGTTAATTGCAAGCGCAGCTGCGAAATACTTCGTGCAAAACTACATGCATGCCACAAGTATTTTACTGTACAACAATGAAAGACTGCAACTACAAAGGAAATTTTCTCTATGATTACGCGCTAGCAATATACAAAAGCTACACTAATTACACAAACTACAAGGAAAAAATCAGAAGATTCCAGTGAGGTATCCTCGGCTAAGGGTCGACATATGAAACGTCCTCTTAGAACAATTATACACGACTGTGCTTAAACTGACACACAATATTTTTTAGCGCAACGCAATCTGACTTCCAATAATCCCTACAAGAGAATGGCCCTGACTAACATTAACCTATATGTTTCACAAATCACTTACCTCACAAAAATCTTAGTTACTCGAACTACTGCAATACAGCGAGCGCCACTACTGCCAGCTAACTAAAAGATTCAAACTACTGAAGGCACTAACTACGGATAGGCATAGTTAGCAAATGAAAGATTTTGATAGAGAACAAACAATGTATTTACCTTAATAGTCAAAATATATATAGCATTTCATGACATCCAGTCTTACAAATTTCAAAACTCCGCCATCTCTCTCCCCACGTCCACCACTGCTGGCGGCTCACCTCCAACTGCGCAACGCTACGCGCTGTTAGCATCCAGCTGCCGCTGCCCAACACTACAATGGCAGACAACAATGCTAACCCGCCACAGACTGCACACGGCACAGCCAGTGATTTTTCATACAGAGCGCTATGTGGCGGCGGCGTTACCAATAAAAAAACCTAAACAGCCTACTTACAATATCATAAGAGTTGTAGGTAATATTACATCTTCAGGTAACGTCAGCAAGAGGATTTTCTGTTAAAGATTTTGTAAGAATTTTTTTTCCTGCTTTGTTTTTGTATTTTGTTGAAGATAAGCTGTCGTTTATATTCCATCCAAATGAAACGTCAGCTGCTAGAGGTCCAGTTAAGATTTTTGCAACAGTTTTTATTCCTTTTGTTTCTACGTATCGTAATCAGGTTCAGCTGTAGTTCGTATTGTATCTATAGCGTGGGCCAGAAGTCACGATCGGATATGTTTATTGTTATTGTGTTGAAACAAGAAGCAACATGAAAGGCAACAGAAACCTGGAACCACTGTAATAGATATTGTACTGAAACGAAAAAGATCCGTGCCAGAATAGAATGAAACAGAAACGATGTTCTTACGTACTTCTTACATATTTCTAACTTTCTCAATATGTTTATTCACAGCACGATGTTGGATTCACTGTCGTGTGCTGCTTACCGGGCGCAGTGTTTTGAAGGTGATCATTTTAAGGTTGCCTTTCACTCGGACACAAACACTGCTAGACTGGGAGAGAAGATGTACAGCACATTCTTCTGTCATCATAACTTTATAGCCGAACGCCAAGTTGCGAAAGACTTGCAGCAATTGTTTGCACGAATCACGTTGCGTTGCATATTCATATTACGATCACTTAATTCATTGATGCAGTCAGGTCGACATGTATGGCAACCTCGTTTCATCATCCAGCGACACATGGAGGAATGCGGGGATGTTCATCACCGCCCGATTTTGCGGGTGAACAAATCTTTCAAGCATTCAGTGACTTCACTACAGTTGTCATATTTCTTGGGTCTTCAACTGCGTGGGGCATCTGTAACAGATGGTTTCATGGGCATTTCTTTCCAATTTCCGAAAATTAGCCCCCATTGGGGACTCTTTTTTGAAGAGACTACAACATTTTCCTCAATTTCATCATATGTATCAGCAATTCATTCCTTTTCATACAACCATAATGTAAGATAAGGACGTTCTTCGATTGTTAAACTGCTTTTATTCGCCATTATAAAACATATATTTACAACAGCATCACCTTAGTTGTAAAAACAGAACACGAATTACATGCTGTAGCTTTCGCCAGAACCACAAGCAAAACAACACGATCACATTCCGTATTTTCATGGATTGACGCCTGCATTGTATTTTGAGTCTCCTTTACCAGGAGACAGGCGTTCTACAGGCACAGAACATTATTTTCAACCGAAAATGTATTACCATGTTCATGTAACCGATGAACTATAAGTTCCTTGAATACTTCAGTGTCGTGATTTCCGACCCACTAATATAGCATCAACAGATAGAGGTTCAATTAATATTTCTTTAAGAGTATTTATTCCTATTTGACTGTTTATTCTTGTCAAGTCGATGAAATTAGTAACATTGTGGTGATGAGTTCTGTGCACATGATACTCGTTAAGATGTTTGACACCGTGGTGTCTAACATCTGTCAGGTAAAATAAATGCATAAATAAATAAATAAATAAACACCGAGGAGTGGAGGGCAGCGAAAGGAGACCTGCACTCCCACCTGCTGCTATGGTGGCGCAGAGTGGCGCTGTGTGGCTTCTCTGCGCTGCTCCTTTGAGTGTGGAAAGATCCACGTGAACTGCCAACCTGTTGAGTCCTACTGGCGTAGGCTCTAGATGGATGGTGTGAGGACAATGACGGAATGAGAAGCCCTGAAGGCGTCTGACAACTTGTGGCGCAAGCCCAAAAGTGATAATTTGTAAATTTTTACCTGCAGCTACAGGCTCCAGTAAAATGGATGAGCTTTGGAAAAACACACTGAGATCGATCTGTGACACATGTGTTGAATAATAACAATTATGCTATTCTTCTCTGCCTGAGAAACATAAGCTTTCTCTATTGAAACTTATCGGTCCGAGAATGCACATTTCTGATGTTACCCATGCATGGGATGCCGCGTCAGGTAATTCCTGTTGCTATTTTGTTTTCTTTATTTTGCTCTGAGAGAGCACTAATTGTATGTGCCTTTCATTGTGTATTCGAGTTGTAAACTAGCACCTACCCTTGTCACCATGTGGCTTACTACTGAGTAGCATCCCTGCATGTATCCTGTCATCCAGTGGGGGGATCACTGTACTCGTCTATACCCGTACAAGACAGTGACTTAAATATTGCACCGGCAATGATGTCCATAATCCTATATCAACCTTCGTGGGCAGCAACAAGTCATTTTGCGGCGCAACACGAGTCGGACGGAGTGTCGAACCACGGCATTGGACTTTGCAGTGACAACACTGACTGCAAGTGAAGGAAGTTGTCAACGATTGCAGGGAGCAGCCACCTCCACGGTACGAACTGCCAATCTTCAAAACCATGTCCTGCGTCTGTGTCACGGGGCTTGCATGTGAGCACGCTAATTGTATGATCGTACACTGCACTAGTAAATCTGTCGCAATCTTTTAATATGTCTTGATGTGACCATCTCTTTTTACCAGGATGGATTAATGATCTTTAAATGTGAACCACATTGTGCTCCGTATTACCGGTAAGTGATTTCATTATATTTTTATACGGATTGTGGTGTGATTTCTGGTATCTTTGCGTATTATTAGATCTTTGTCATGTAAGGATAATACGTCTATTTAAGAACTTCGAGGTGGCGACACTATTTTGTTAACCAGACTTATTATTTTTACGTATTATTGGATTTGAAAAATGTTTTTCACCGTTTACCGCGTCTTACGATATTTAACGTCTGATATACAGGACATAAAATCCCGTCTGAGGCCTGCGATCATTTTTATGTCAATAATGGGCAACCAATGCTGTACAATCGCAATAAAGTCATGAGATCTTCAATTGACTCTTGTATTAGAACATGTTACGCAGTTCTTGTTTGCACCCATCTTCAGACATCACAAACTTCAACTCCTTCCTAACCAACCCGGCGTACAGCCTTGACAACTCAAAGGAAGTGTCGAATATGTTATTCGACACTTCCTTTGAGCTGTCAAGGCTGTTATTCGACACTTCCTTTGAACTGTCAAGGCTGTACGACACTTCCTTTCAGTTGTCAAGGCTGTACTCCTCGTTGCTTAGGAAGGAGTCGAAGTTTGTGATGTCTGAAGATGGGTGTAATCCTGAAACGCGTAACATGTTCTAATAAAACAGTCAATTGAACTTGTCATGACTTTATTGCGATTGTACAGCATCTGTTGCCAATTATTAATATTTTACGTCAATGGTTTAGCATGTGTGTTTAGTGACCACTGTACTACCCACAGTATGAAGAAGTTTTTCTGTAAAACTTGAGGAACTGCAGGGTGCATTACAATGCAGCCATCACTAAATTATGTGGGTTAGGATTTGTGATCATACGTCACCTTTGAACAATTATACAAGATTGTGCTTAAACTGACACACAATATTTTTAGCGCAACGCAATATGACTTTCAAAAATCCCTACAAAAGGATGGCCCCGACTAACATTATCCTATACATTTCACAAATCACTTAGCTCACTAAAATCTTCGTTACTCGAACTACTGCTATACAGCGAGCGCCACTACTACCAGCAAAATAAAAGATTCAAACTACTGAAGGCACTAACTACTGATAGGCATAGTTAGATTTTGATAGAGAACAAACAATGTATTTACCCTAATAGTGTTCAAAAGTCATAATATATATATCAGTCTGAATCCAATATAACAAATTTACTCTTTCTGCTGGACACTCGTCCAGATCGTCCACTTTCAAAATTTCGCCATCTCTCTGCCCACATCTACCACTGCTGGCGGCTCGCCTCGAACTGCGCAACGTTACGCACTGTTAACAGCCAACTGCGCAACACTACAATGGCAGACAACAATGCAAACTAGCCACAGACTGCACACAGCACAGCCAGTGATTTTCATACAGAGCGCTTTGTGGCGTTACCAGTAAGAAAAACTAAACAGCCTACTTACATATTGAGTGAACGCTTTTCGTTTCACTGGAATGCAAGAGATGTCTGATAGGTATCTCGTAAACAAATTCTGATGAAGAGAGTGAGTGAAGCTTGAACTGGTATAGTGGCCTTTGTATAAATAATTGTTATTTCACACCGGAAGTAGATATGAATGAGAGTGATGCCAATGTAAGTGTATATGAAGATTATTGTTGTTGTTGTTGTTGTTGTGGTGGTCTTCAGACCTGAGACTGGTTTGATTCAGCGCTCCATGCTACTGTATCCTGTGCAAGCTTCTTCATCTCCCAGTACCTACTGCAACCTACATCCTTCTGAATCTGCTTAGTGTATTGATCACTTGGTCTCCCTCTACGATTTTTACCCCCCACACTGCCCTCCAATACTAAATTGGTGATCCCTTGATGCCTCAGAACATGTGCTACCAACCGATCCCTTCTTCTAGTCCAGTTGTGCCACAAACTTCTCTTTCCCCCAATCCTATTCAATACCTCCTCATCAGTTACACTCCTGGAAATGGAAAAAAGAACACATTGACACCGGTGTATCAGACCCACCATACTTGCTCCGGACACTGCGAGAGGGCTGTACTAGCAATGATCACACGCACGGCACATCGGACACACCAGGAACCGCGGTGTTGGCCGTCGAATGGCGCTAGCTGCGCAGCATTTGTGCACCGCCGCCGTCAGTGTCAGCCAGTTTGCCGTGGCATACGGAGCTCCATCGCAGTCTTTAACACTGGTAGCATGCCGCGACAGCGTGGACGTGAACCGTATGTGCAGTTGACGGACTCTGAGCATGGGCGTACAGTGGTCATGCGGGAGGCCGGGTGGACGTACCGCCGAATTGTTCAACACGTGGGGCGTGAGGTCTCCACAGTACATCGATGTTGTCGCCAGTGGTCGGCGGAAGGTGCACGTGCCCGTCGACCTGGGACAAGACCGCAGATGCACGCCAAGACCGTGGGATCCTACGCAGTGCCGTAGGGGACCGCACCGCCACTTCCCAGCAAATTAGGGACACTCTTGCTCCTGGGGTATCGGCGAGGACCATTCGTAATCGTCTCCATGAAGCTGGGCTACGGTCCCGCACACCGTTAGGCCGTCTTCCGCTCACGCCCCAACATCGTGCAGCCCGCCCCCAGTGGTGTCGCGACAGGTGTGAATGGAGGGACGAATGGAGACGTGTCGTCTTCAGCGATGAGAGTCGCTTCTGCCTTGGTGCCAATTATGGTCGTATGCGTGTTTGGCGCCGTGCAGGTGAGCGCCACAATCAGGACTGCATACGACCGAGGCACACAGGGCCAACACCCGGCATCATGTTGTGGGGAGCGATCTCCTACACTGGCCGTACACCTCTGGTGATCGTCGAGGGGACACTGAATAGTGCATGGTACATCCAAACCGTCATCGAACCCATCGTTCTACCATTCCTAGACCGGCAAGGGAACTTGCTGTTCCAACAGGACAATGCACGTCCGCATGTATCCCGTGCCACCCAACGTGCTCTAGAAGGTGTAAGTCAACTACCCTGGCCAGCAAGATCTCCGGATCTGTCCCCCATTGAGCATGTTTGGGAATGGATGAAGCGTCGTCTCACGCGGTCTGCACGTCCAGCACGAACGCTGGTCCAACTGAGGCGCCAGGTGGAAATGGCATGGCAAGCCGTTCCACAGGACTACATCCAGCATCTCTACGATCGTCTCCATGGGAGAATAGCAGCCTGAATTGCTGTGAAAGGTGGATATACACTGTACTAGTGCCGACATTGTGCATGCTCTGTTGCCTGTGTCTATGTGCCTGTGGTTCTGTCAGTGTGATCATGTGATGTATCTGACCCCAGGAATGTGTCAATAAAGTTTCCCCTTCCTGGGACAATGAATTCACGGTGTTCTTATTTCAATTTCCAGGAGTGTATATGATCTACCCATCTAATCTTCAGTATTCTTCTTTAACACCACATTTCGAAAGCTTCTATTCGCGTCTTGTCCAAACTATTTATCGTCCATTTTTCACTTCAATACATGGCTACGCTCCATACAAATACTTTCAGAAACGACTTCCTGACACTTAAAGCTATGCTCGATGTTAAAAAATTTATCTTCGACCATCATCAGGTATTTTGCTCCCCAAATAGCAAAACTCCTTTACT
Organism: Schistocerca gregaria; assembly: GCF_023897955.1. Classification (NCBI taxonomy): domain Eukaryota; kingdom Metazoa; phylum Arthropoda; class Insecta; order Orthoptera; family Acrididae; genus Schistocerca; species Schistocerca gregaria. Next base: position 967,389,276 of record NC_064921.1, on the reverse strand, counting down.
ACTTTAAGTGTGACATTTCCTAATCTAATTCCCCCAGCATCACCCGACTTAATTAGACTACATTCCATTATCCTCGACTAAATTCCATAAGTGTATATGAAGATTATTAAGCAACAATAAATAAATAAAAAATAAACTGAATCAACAATACTATAGTACGTACTTCCCACCGTACACTCATCTGTTAATTAACGGCATGATCTGTCTAAATACAACATCATCGGCACAAATTTTCCACAGATTGGAGATTATGGAATACGTGAAGTGAAACATACGCGATGATAACAGAGGCTACAACTTCCTTCTGACACAGTATTTTCCATTAATTCAAGTACTAGTTGGCATGTAAGATCTGACTAATGCATTGGCTCAGTTGTGGCAAGGCCATTGGCACTGAGCCGATGCTGATGTGCGGAGACAGCCTGGCCAGTGGCTGCTTGGGGTCTTAAGATAAAAGCGTCGCCAACTAATTGGTGGTCTGGCGCTCCCCATTCCTCACGTCGGATGCTCCTGGCAGTTGCTGACCGCTCTCCCACAAAATTGCATGTGGTGCCGCTTTGGCGAGCGCACAGTGTGAAGAAACCGCTTCTCAGACATCTACTCAGCGTATTTTTTGGCAGTGAATTTCGATTGCCTGAACTCCAAATAAACCATTTTACTTCCAAACGAAACGACAGTAAGTAATCAGAGTTTGGCAGTCAGCACCAAAAGAATCTGTAACACAAAAGCTCCCGCTAACAAATACGTAAACAATTACGGAAATGGCTACAGTTTTGTAATGTTATAGCTGTAAGAGCTAAATAAACATGCATTTGGGAATGAGAATGCCATGTTATGACGTCTTATTGAATGTAAACACAGTTAACGTAGCTGACAGCTGTCAAAATCAAACTTTCTGCCTGTAGCGTTCCTTGAACCAACAGGGAGCCGACAGTTTTGCTATGATTGTTCAGCTCCCGCAATCTAATAGCGGACGCCGTAATTGACTCGGGAAAATAGACACCACAACAAAAACGTACTTGCGCCGAATGAAATCTCTGCACACATGAATGAATACACACTCTCCAAGGGAACACGTAAAAACACATGCAATAACAGCTACAACTAGAGTAGAAAGAAAGAGGTAGAAAATTGAAATAGCTAGTGTTTATGGTAGGTCGGCAAAGTCAACACACAGTGACAAACTTCACTGAAATTATATTCACTCATTTAAAATTACATGAATTTATCGAGTCTTTACAGGGAGCATGCACATAGCGTTGCAGTTTATCTTTCTGTAGAAGATGAGTCGTAACATCAGCGGCAGTTTGTTGATGCTGGTGGCGTAATTAATGTAGCTTCATCAGTCATGGAATAACCATGGAGAGATCCTCTTGCTAAACGAATGATTCTCCTGGCTGTAATGTTATCCTCCGGTCACAGACCGGTAGATGTCGCTGTTGTGTACATCCAATTGTTGTGTACGGCCAATTACGCCCCTTACATCCACGGCTCCGTTATGAACATCCCGTAAACAGTTTCAAAAACAGCGGAAAATTCACTTCGATTAGCCCATTGCGAATTAGCAGTCAGTTCACGTTTTGCATGAATACAGCGATAGCGAAATTACAGTTCTGGCGAAAACAGTGTCACGCGTCAGAATCATTTTGCAAGTCTTCACGACGACGGTTAATGTTTTAGTGCGCACAGCAGTTTATAAACTTGCACATAGGATTATAAATTAGAAGTACATTACTTCGTGAAACTCAGTTACTTGCAGAACAGTTCGGTACTATCCATTGCAATCACAGTCCACTCGCATAACCATTGTTGCGGCTGTTTATAGTACTCCACGATACTCAAAGTGTTCACACAGTCTAACATGTTGTTCCATAACATCCACGTTGAAGTTTAAGCCATTACCATAAAATCAGAGCCGCGGCCAGGAATTTTCGTGCGATTCTGTCAAACACCATTACACAACACGAGCCGCACTTACGCCACGTCGCTGCACACCGTCTGACTATCTTCACTGTTCGACTGCAACTATCGATATCGCTTTCGTATCACAAATCACGCTTGTACGCTACATTTGGTTTTACACAGCGCACGACACTTAAGCATTACTAAGGACAGGAAGCATGTACTGAAACTTTTGCACATTCGGTTGTAACAGCTAACAGTATAAATAAAGCAAAATATTGTAATATTTCATGTGACAGAACAAAACAAACAAAAACAATATTCCAAACTATCAAAGATATACGTACAGCACAAATGAAGGAAAAGAAAAGAAAAAAAGGTATCTGTCATAATTAGCAATAGCTTCACAACAGCACATGTTCTAAGAATCTGGGCTGTAGCACGGGCAGCAGATAACGTCTTACGGAGGCACGATCCCACACGCGGTAGGCCCACTTTGGAATTTCACCTTTTCACGTATGGCACGGGAGGGCGAGCAAAGAGCATATCTCTCCAAAATTTGGGCAGTTGTTTGGGCTCCAGATAAGAGGTTTGGGAAGACTTGGAACACAGTCTGGCGCATTAGGCCCGCTCCAGAATTTCGTTGCCGTGCCGTACGAACGCCAAGACTTGGAAATTTTTTCGCGTGAAATAGAGCACTCGTTGACTGGATGGTAACTTTTTAGAGTGGGAGAACAGATGTGCTGCTGTAGCCTTTTATAGGGGGGGGGGGGAGTGCGAGCTCTCTTGGATTGGTCCGATCTTCCACCGTTTCGCAGAGTTGAAGTCTCCTATAGATCTGTTGAAAATTTATTCATACTGAAAAATTAAGAGAAAGGAAAGGAAACATCCTGGAAGACAGAGAAATGTTTGCTATGTTGCCTCTCATTGGTGGTATTTATGACCTTAGTGGTATTTATGACCTTAATTCTCATTGGACATCTGGTATCTTTTGATGCTTATCGTGCAGAGAGTTCAGAGGAACGTAGTTTTTAAGTGACTTTTGCTTGAGCTATCAAGCTGCTGAATGAGTGTTCGTTAGGTCTCGACACTGAACGCTAATCACATTGGGGGTTGCGAGGCAGAGCCTACAGTTTCGCATAACTGAAATAATTGGTAACAGTTGTTCCTAATGACCCTGTCCTCTGTGGAAAAGCATCGGTTCCAAAGAACAAAGTAAATAGAATAAAAAAAATTGAGAAATGTTGGATCAGCTATAGTCGAATCGTTATTGCTCGACAGCGATAACGGAGCAAAACTGCAAAGTAGTTAGAGAAATTTTAGATAATGATGTTGAATATTTTTTAGTTTAGATTTCGATTGTTATAGAATACGCACAACAGCTCGCGGTGTGAACGAACAATATTGGATAGCTGTTAATAAATCTGGAAATGTATGCAAGTAATAATTAATGGAAAAATGTTAGGTGCGAACGGCCACAATAGCACTGACGAGAGCTCGGATTCAAAATCACAGTTAGCAACATGAAATAAATCTAATCTCGTAATCAGTAGAGTCAATTGCGCTAAGCCTCGCCCTGGACTGCTAACCGCTCGGCACTCAGGTTCTGTAGTAAATAGCTTCAGGCGGTCTATCATCATGCCTACTGTTAACATTACTACTATTGTAATTTTTCTTAAATAAATATTTTATATTAAGCAATGTAAGTGTTATTAGCGTGTAACGTTAATTAAATAACGTCTGATTAATTTTTGGGCAACCATTGCTTCAGTTTTGGGCTCACAGGGCTCTTCTTTTACATTAAATCCTCATGACGGGTTTTACACTGTCTTCAATTAATACCGTAAATATGCCTGTCACATCATACGATCCTTCCAGTTTGCTACCTTACAATGTGACACATAACGTGCCACTAACAAGCACTATGCCTGTGCACTTCTGTTAGACTTTACTGCTCAAGAGCTCGCGCCAGACTCAACTGAACGTGCGCGTCACCTCCCAGTGACAATGCTTCTTACTTCACATCTATTCTTTTGGTGTTCACAATAGCAAATCGCCCTAAATAGACGAGCTTTTTTACTAAGTGTTATTATATAATTCCTTTTAGATATTGTATTTACGGCCTATACTCATATTCATTCATACGAATATACCATACTGGCCATTAAAATTGCTGCACCTACACCAAGAAGAAATGTAGATGATAAACGGGTATTGATTGGACAAATATATTATACTAGAACTGCGATTACATTTTCACGGAATTCGGGTGCATAGATTCAGAGAAAGCAGTACCCAGAACAACACCCTCTAGCCGTAATAACGGCCTTGATACCCCTGGGCATTGAGTCAAACAGAGCTTGGATGGCGTGTACAGGTACAGTTGCCCATGCAGCTTCGACACGATAACACAGTTCATCAAGAGTAGTGACTGGCGTATTGTGACAAGCCAGTTGCTTGGCCACCACTGAACAGACCTTTTCAATTGGTGAGAGATATGGTGAATGTGCTGGCCAGAGCAGCGGTCGAACATTTTCTGTGTCCAGAAAGGCCCGTACAGGACCTGCAACATGCGGTCGTGCATTATCCTGTTGAAATGTAGTGTTTTGCAGGGATCGAAAGAATGGTAGAGCCACGGGTCGTAACACATCTGAAATGTAACGTCCACTGTTCTAAGTGCCGTCAATGAAAACAAGAGTTGCCCGAGACGTAATCCCAGCCGCTCCTGTCTGTGATGCAGCGTCAAGGGTAACCGTAGCCATGGTCTCCGAGATGATAGTCCATGATGCAGCAAACGTCGTCGACTGCTCGTGCAAATTGTTATTGTCTTGCAAACGTCCCCATCTGTTGACTCAGGGATTGAGACATGGCTGCATTATCCGTTATACCCATGCGGATAAGATGCCTGTCATCTTGACCGCTAGTGATACGAGGCTGTTGGTATCCAGCATGGCGTTCCGTATTACCCTCCTGAACCCACCGATTCCATATTCTGCTAACAGTCACTGTATCTCGACCAACGCGAACAGCAATGTCACGATACGATAAACCGCAATCGCGATAGGCTACCATCCGACCCTTATCAAAGTCGGAAACGTGATGGTACGCATTTCTCCTCCTTACAACAAACATCACAACAACGTTTCACCAGGCAACGCCGGTCAACTGCTGTTTGTGTATGACAAATCGATTGGAAACTTTCCTCATGTCAGCACGTTGTAGGTGTCGCCACAGGCGCCAACCTTGTTTGAATGCTCTGAAAAGCTAATCATTTGCATATCATAGCATCTTCTTCCTGTCGGTTAAATTTAGCGACCGTAGCACTTCATCTTCGTGGTGTCTTAATTTTAATGGCCAGCAATGTATTTACAAAATTGTGAAAAAATGTATTACATAAAAACTACGCCATGGCTCAGAATTATATAATTAAAACTGTGAAATACCTTGTATTAGACACTGCTTCCAATTAGTCGGACCGAAGCGTAGCAGTACTCTTAGGCTGAACGGAGACCAAGTCAAGAGTTTCAACCTCTACATTTGTCGTGGACAGAACCTGTAGTGCAGACTGCTTCTGCCGGCGCTGGGGTAGCTGGCAGTCTCCTCGCCATTCTACGGTGGTAATTCTGGCAAGTGTGCAATACAACGTGTAGCACCGCTCCACTGCAAGGTAAGCTAGAGTTTCTGTTGTCACTTTCGCTTTCACGGTTGATGGCTTATCTATGACTGTATTACGTGGATATCCTGAATATACAGTCCGACGCTTCATCTGACCGACGCAGTCTTGATGACCATTGCGAAACAATATTCTCAATTCACTTATTATAATACGGTGCCCTGCAGACGTGGTCACTGAATTTTAGTCAATTGATTAGTTGCGTGAATTTTATCTTACGATCTCTACTCATCTGCAAAAGAGTTAACTATTAGGATTGTTTATCATGTTATGTTACTCCTGTAGGATGTTTCGTGATTAATGATGATCTATGTTACCGATCTCCCAAGCCAGGAAATAGGGATGAAACCGTTTATCCTCATTATTAATTTAAACAAGAGCCACATCAGTGACTCACTGTTCAGGGCTTTTCCGGGCCTTTCAGTCCGTTTTCACTAGGTACAGTTTACCTAGAACACCTGAGTCAGAGAGAGGATATTGCGCATCAACAGGATTCATTCAGCTACGATCAGAGGCTCTTATGTCAGGCATTTCCAGGCACCAGTGATAGGAACCATGTTCGTTACACTGCCTTGAAGCAAACAGGTAGAAAAAGCAAAATCAGCCAGACCACATAGCGAATTGCTGCTGACCAAGTATGTAGTCTGCTAAATTTTTATCATTACAGCTGTTATGCTAACAACCGTAAAATAAAAGTGATTAAAACCTTAATTACGATGGTCTGTTGAAATGCGATGCCTCCAAACAGTGTATTCTGCCTTTAATATCGGTTGAGGTATAACATATCATGGATATTACTCGGTCGACATTGAAGTTTTCCTGGTGCAAGTTCGAACACACTACCGATAGATGGCTCCGAATTGTAGCCTTTAGCATGGAGATATGTAGCCTAGCTGTATCGGTGCGTGAGAAACAGCGTGCTGTAACCGCAGAAAACTTTGTCCACACATAGACAGAAAGACAGTGCCAAACCACGCACGAGATCTGCTACATCTGCAACAATCCGACGCCTTGGGTTCACTGTCATCGATCATGCTCCACACAGGCCCGACTTCGATCTGATTATCATCTGTTTCCTGAACCTAATCATCACCCTCGAGGACTTTGCTTTAGTACTGATGAAACGGTTCAAGCAGCGCTGAGCTTGTGGTTCCGCAACAAAGTTAAACTTTCTACTGTGTTCTTTGTTAAAAAGGTGCTCTCTCGGTGGGAGAAAGGTGCTCGTAGCCAGGATGACTATGTTGAGAAATGAATACGTAGAAATGAAGAACAGAGACGTAGAATGTTAATAAAGTTGCTTTTATTTAAAACACTTCAATAGCCTTCACAAACAAAATAAAATCGGAGGCATTACTTTTCAGCACTCACGCTCTATATATGGTCTGAACTGTACACTGTGTCTTAACATAACTGTCACTCTCTATTAACATGTGAAAATTGACTGGGCGGAAATATCTCAACAATATTATTGTTTAAGAACCCGTTTACAACATATAATCATTGAAAACATTCGTGAGTACTGTGTAAATGAGTTAGAATACTACTTGTTCTCGTGTGGACAGTATTCTTTGGTCTCTGAATAATGCGAGGTAGTACGAGGTTAATGGTTGCCTTTATGAAAGTAGTCATTGTCCGCATGTTATGTGGATGCATCAATTCTTAAACTTCATAATCACGGTACTAAAGGCTTGACGCTACTCGAATATAGCAGACTTAATAAGGATAATGAAACTGGGAATGTACAACGATTATCTTGTTTTCAAGGATTACGGTTTTTTCAGTTTAATTGTTTTATGCTCCGTTTTCTTTAAAGAGGCTCCACCTAAGCGCTAAACGGCCTGCTGTTTATAGTCACAAGATAGCACGGCTTTTCCCACGTTGTGAACAAGCGAATCTTACATATTTTGATTTATTTTTGTAATTTGCTTTCCAAATCATTGGGTTTGACCTCTTCCACCGGTGAGTGCATTGTTCAGTTTTCAAAACCAGTGTAGGATTATTGTCACTATCGCTATCTCTTGTCATGCCATAGTCCACTAATGATATTTTGTAATTTCTGCACCATGTTGTGAAGAGATTTTGATGAACCAAATAAGACAGGATTAATGACGACAGAGCTCATGCTATCCCAGTAGCACACGAATGATTCTAATTGTTACAAGCTGATAGTACTAACGTGAATCACTCCACAATCAATACTACTAGTGCTAATGTCAAAATAACTTGATTTCATTTTTTGTAAAACACACACTCAGATATATTGCAATAAGAAACTAGTCATACTTATATTTTTGTTGGAGACGTAGGAATTAAGGAACCAAAATTGCTTATAAGTATTCGTCAAACACGTGGATTTATTTTCGTTCGTAAGAACTAGGACATCGAGACAGTAAGTAGAAATTATCTATTTTCTGGACATCTGAAGGAAATTGCGCTGACCATTTCTTCCCACATTACCAATGTGTTTCAAAGCTCGTGCTGTGGCATGACTCATAATACCGAGGTGAAGGTACATCTACATCCATATGAACATCTGAATCTACATCATTCCCCCCCCCCCCCCCCCCCCCCCAATCAGTCTTCTGACTGGTTTGATGCGGCCCCTCATGCCTTAACAGATGTCCTGTCATCCTGTCCCTTCTCCTTATCAGTGTTTTCCACATATTCCTTTCCTCTCCGATTGTGCGCATAACATCCTCATTCTTTACCTTTTCAGTCCACCTAATTTTCATGATTCGTCTGTAGCACCAGATCTCAGATGCTTCTGTTCTCTTCCGTTCCGGTTTTCCCACAGCCCACGTTTCACTACCATACAATGCTCTACTCCAGACGTACATTCTCAAAACTTTCGTCCTCAAATTAAGGCCGATATTTGACATTAATAGTTTCTCTTCGCCTATAATGCCCTTTTTACCTTTGCTAGTCTGCTTTTGATGTCATCCTTCCTCCGTCAGTCTTTGGTTATTTTAATGCGTAGACAATGCAGTTCCTTAACTTCATCTGATTCGTGACCATCAGTACTGATGTTAAGTTTCTCGCTTTTTTTCATTTCTGCTACTCCTCATTACCTTCGTCTTTGTTCGATTTACTCTCAGTATATAGTATGTACTCATTAGACTGTTCATTCCTTTCAGTAGATCATGTAATTCTTCTTTCCTTTCACTCAGGATAGCAAAGCCATCAGCGAGTCGTATCACTGATGTCCTTTCACCTTGAATTTTAATTCCACTACTGAACATTTCTTTTATTTCCATCATTGCTTCCTCGATGTACAGATTGAACAATGGGGGCGAAAGGCTACATCCTTGTCTTACACCCTTTTTAATAAGAGCACTTCGTTCTTGGTCGTGCACTTTTATTATTCTCTCTTCGCTGTTCTACATATTGTTTATGACCCGTCTTTCCCTATAGCTTTCTCCTACTTTTTTTCAGAACTTCTAACATCTTGCACCATTTTACATTGTCGAAAGCTTTTTCCACGTCGACAAATCCTATGAACGTGTCTTGATTGTTCTTTTGTCTTGCTTTCATTATTATCCGCAACGTCAGAATTGCCTCTCTCGTGCCATTGCCACTCCTAAAGCCAATCTGATCGTCATCTAGAGCATCCTCAATTTTCATTTTCCATTCTTCTGTATATTATTCTTGTAAGCAACTTGGATGCATGAGCTGTTAAGCGACTTATGTGCTAATTCTCGCACTTGTCAACTCTTGCCGTCTTCGGAATTGTGTGGAAGATGGTTTTCCGAAAGTGTGTCTCCTGACCAATACATTCTACTCACCAAAGTCAATAGTCGTTTTGTTGCCACTTCACCCAGTCGCTTTAGAAACTGTGATGGAATGTTGTCTATACCTTCGGCCTTACTTGATCTGAAGTCCCCCAAAACTGTTTTAAATTGTGATTCTAATACTGCATTCCCTATCTCTTCTAAATCGACTAATGTTTCTTCTTTTATAACATCAGCCAAATCTTCCTCCTCATAGAGGCTTTCAGTGTATTCTTTCCACCTATCTGCTCTCTGTCCTGTGCATATTACAGTGGAATGTTATCACCCTTGCTTTTAATGTCAGCGAAGATTGTTTTGACTTTCTTGTATGCTGAATCTGTCCTTCCGAAGATCATTTCTTTTTCGATGTCTTCACATTTATCCTGCAGCCATTTCGTCTTAGCTTCCCTGCACTTCCTATTTATTTCATTCCTCAGTGACTTGTGTTTCTTTATTCCAGAGTTTCCTCCACATTTTTATACTTCATCTTTTAATCCATCAGTTACAGTATTTCTTCTGTTACCATGGTTTCCTCGAAGTTACTTTCTTTGTACTTATGTTTTCCTTCACAAATTCTGTGATGGCCCTTTTTAGAGATATCCATTTCTCTTCAACTATAGTGCCTACTGAGCTATTTCTTATTGCTGTATCTATAGGCTTAGAAAACTTCAACAGTATCTCGTGATTCCTTCGTACTTCCGTATCCCACTTCTTTGGGTATTGATTCTTCCTGACTAATGTCTCAAACTTCAGCCCACTCTTCATTACTACTATATTGTGATCTAAGTCAATATCTGCTCCTGGGTACACCTTTCAATCCAGTATCTGACTTAGGAAGCTCTACCTGACCACGATGTAATCTAACTGAAATCTTCCTGCATAACCCGGCCTTTTTCTCCTCTTGTCATTCATGAACAGAGTATTCGCTATTACAAACTGAAACTTGTTTCAGTACTCAATTAGTTTTTCTCCTCTCTCATTCCTAGTCCCAAGCCCATATTCTCCTCTAACCTTTTCTTCTATTCCTCCACCTTACAACTGTATTCCAGTCTTCCATGACTATTAGATTTTCATATCGCTTTACATACAGTATTGCCCTTTCAATATCCTCATTAGATTTCTCTTTCTCTTCATCTTCAGCTTGTGACGTTGTCATGTGTAACATAACCATCGTTGTCGGTGTTGGTTTGCTGTCGATTCTACATCGTACACCAACTTCAACACTGCTCCACTGGAAAACAGCGATTGGATAGAACGATTGCCGGTAAGTCTCTTATATTGGCTCTAATTTCTCAAATTTTCACCTCATGGTTATTACGCGAGACGTATGTAGGAGGAAGTAAAATGTTATCCGATTATAACCGGGATGTGCTCTCTTGAAATTTCAATAGTAAATCTCTCTGTGATGCACTACGCCTCTTTCGTAGCGTGTGCCAATGGAGTTTGTTGAGAATCTCCGTAATGCTCTCGTGCCGACTAAACGATCCAGTGACGAATCGCGCCGCTCCTCGCTGGATCTTCTGTTCTATCAGTCCTATTTGGTAGGGATCCAAATACTCAAGATTGGATTGCACAGGCGCCTTATAAACCACTTCCTTTGTGGGTGAGTTACATTTCTTTTGGATTCTTCCTATGAATCTGAGACTGGCATCTGCTTTTCCCAGTATTTGTTTTATATGGTCACTCCACTTAATGCCGCTCCAGAAGCACTCCTAGATATTTTACGGCACATACTGTTTCCAGCTGTTTGTCACCAATAATTTAGGTATATGGTAGTGGAATTCTTTTACTATATATGCCCAATATGTTGCATTTATTTAAGTTCAGGGTCAACCTTCAGGACCTGCACCATTTACCAATTCATTATGAAAGCCGTTACTACCTTGCGGAGTTGTTTCTTTGTTATAGACAATCATATCGTCTGCAAACAGCCTTAGAGAGCATCCGACGCTTCCTACTAGGTCATTTATGTAACGGTCCTGTCACACTGGACCAGCCGGTGTGGCCAAAAGGTTCTAGGCGCTTCAGTCTGGGACCGCACGACAGCTACGGTCGCAGGTTCGAGTCCGGCCTCGGGCATGGATGTGTGTGATGTCCTTAGGTTAGTAAGGTTTAAGTCGTTCTAAGTTCTAGGGAACTGATGACGCCGGCCGCGGTGGTCTAGCGGTTCAGGCGCTCAGTCCGGAACCGCGCGACTGCTACGGTCGCAGGTTCGAATCCTGCCTCGGGCATGGATGTGTGTGATGTCCTTAGGTTAGTTAGGTTTCATTAGTTCTAAGTTCTAGGGGACTGATGACCACAGATGTTAAGTCCCATAGTGCTCAGAGCCATTTTTTGAACTGATGACCACCGATGTTACGTCCCATAGTGCCATTTGTACCATTTGAACTGAATTGGATTCTTTGTTTCCCTTTGTAATATCAGCTTTTTCATATTCTGGCATATGGGGCACCATTTGGACTTATTGATTTATCAATATCTTGTGAATATTTCAATTTATATCAGCAATCGCGGATTCAATGGAGGGAATACCCTAGTTATTGTCTTATGGGGTAAACGGATAAATATTAACAATTCTGAATATATACGAAGTTACAATCTTCATGTCTCTAGTCGATATTTCTGTTATAATTTCTATTTAATAATTAAGAAAGAACACTTACAACTACAGTCACTGTTTACTACACAGTTATTCCAATCCCAAAAAACTACAATCCGTGCTAATACTCGTCACTGCTTTGTAATACTACTGTCGCTCTGGTTATTTCCATTCTGGATATTTCGGCATGTAATTTACTGAAGTTTAAATCAAACAGTGTATAGCGCAATTACTGTTTTTCATCGAACATACGCGATTATTAACCTTCAATGTATAAATTAGTTAAATTCGAACGCAAATTCTTCAATAACTTTCGATTAATGTATTTTGCTCAGAACTCTACAATTAATAATCTTCCCCGCATCACATTTCCACTTCCTACAAACGGTAGTCATTTATTCTCATTTTAATCTTCAATATACCAAGCCTAACTGCACTCGTAACATGACCTGGTGGCTCCCTTTACTGAAAATCGATTACAAGACGCAAGAGCCCTCATATGGTAACAACCCGCACAGTCAGCACGAAAGTGACTAAAAAATGTACCGAGCAAGGTGGTACAGCGGCCACCACACTGGTCGCAGTTCGTAGTAATAGACGGCAAATCATCGAGTAAAACTGAAGTGATATCAGGTGTTCCCCAGGGAAGCGTCCTGGGACCTCTACTGTTCCTGATCTATATAAATGACCTGGGTGACAATCTCAGCAGTTCTCTTAGACTGTTCGCAGATGATGCTGTAATTTACCGTCTAGTAAGGTCATCCGAAGACCAGTATCAGCTGCAAACCGATTTAGAAAAGATTGCTGTATGGTGTGTCAGGTGGCAGTTGACGCTAAATAACGAAAAGTGTGAGATGATCCACATGAGTTCCAAAAGAACTCCGTTGGAATTCGATTACTCGATAAATAGTACAATTCTCAAGGCTGTCAATTCAACTAAGTACCTGGGTGTTAAAATTACGAACAACTTCAGTTGGAAGGACCACATAGATAATATTGTCGGGAAGGCGAGCCAAAGGTTGCGTTTCATTGGCAGGACACTTAGCAGATGCAACAAGTCCACTAAAGAGACAGCTTACACTACACTCGTTCGTCCTCTCTTAGAATATTGCTGGGCGGTGTGGGATCCTTACCAGGTGGGATTGACGGAGGACATCGAAAGGGTGCAAAAAAGGGCAGCTCGTTTTGTATTATCGCGTTATAGGGGAGAGAGTGTGGCAGATATGATACACGAGTTGGGATGGAAGTCATTACAGCATAGAGGTTTTTCGTCGCGGCGAGACCTTTTTACGAAATTTCAGTCACCAACTTTCTCTTCCGAATGCGAAAATATTTTGTTGAGCCCAACCTACATAGGTAGGAATGATCATCAAAATAAAATAAGAGAAATCAGAGCTCGAACAGAAAGGTTTAGGTGTTCGTTTTTCCCCCTCGCTGTTCGGGAGTGGAATAGTAGAGAGATAGTATGATTGTGGTTCGATGAACCCTCTGCCAAGCACTTAAATGTGAATTGCAGAGTAGTCATGTAGAACACGCATTCGGGAGGACGACGGTTCAATACCGTCTCCGGCCATCCCTGATCCCCATAAATCGCTCCAGGCAAATGCCGGGATGGTTCCTTCGAAAGGGCAAGGCCGACTTCCTTCTGCGTCCTTTCCTAATCCGATGAGACCGATGACCTCGCTGTCTGGTCTCCTCTCCCAAAACAACCCAACGCAACCAAAACGTGTCCCTCTGACAGAGAATATGGCCCTCGATATACAGGGTGTTTCAAAAATGGCCGGTATATTTGAAACGGTAATACAAACTAAACGAGCAGCGATAGAAATACACCGATTGTTGCAATATGCTTGGGACAACAGTACATTTTCAGGCAGACAGACTTTCGAAATTACAGTAGTTACAATTGTCTGGGAAACTCTATAGTACGATATCTTCCACATATCCACCATGCTTAGCAATAATATGGCGTAGTCTCTGAATGAAATTACCCGACACCTTTGACAACGTGTCTGGCGGAATGGCTTCACATGCAGATGAGATGTACTGCTTCAGCTGTTCAATTGTTTCTGGATTCTGGCGGTACACCTGGTCTTTAGAGTGTCCCCACCGAAAGAAGTCAAAGGGGTTCATGTCTGGCGAATAGGGAGGCCAATCCAATCCCCCTCCTGTATGTTTCGGATAGCCCAAAGCAATCACACAATCATCGAAATATTCATTCAGGCAATTAAAGACGTCGGCCGTGCGATGTGGTCGGGCACCATTTTGCATAAACCACGAGGTGTTCGCAGTGTCGTCTAAGGCAGTTTTTACCGCCACAAATTCACGAAGAATGTCCAGATAGCGTGATGCAGTAATCGTTTCAGATCTGAAAAATGGGTCAATGATTCCTTTGGAAGAAATGGCGGCCCAGACCAGGATTTTTTGAGGATGCAGGGAAGGTGGGACTGCAACATGGGGATTTTCGGTTCCCCATGTGCGCCAGTTCTGTTTATTGACGAAGCCGTCCAGGTAAAAATAAGCTTCGTCAGTAAACCAAATGCTGCCCACATGCGTATCGCCGTCATCAATCCTGTGCACTATATCGTTAGCGAATGTCTCTCGTGCAGCAATGGTAGCGGCGCTGAGGGGTTGCCGCGTTTGAATTTTGTATGGATAGAGGTGTAAACTCTGGCGCATGAGACGATACGTGGACGTTGGCGTCATTTGGACCGCAGCTGCAACACGGCGAACGGAAATCCGAGGCCGCTGTTGGATCACCTGCTGCACTAGCTGTGTGTTGCCCTCTGTGGTTGTCGTACGTGGTCGACCTTCCTTTCCAGCACGTTCATCCGTCACGTTCCCAGTCCGTTGAAATTTTTCAAACAGATCCTTTACTGTACCGCTTTTCGGTCCTTTGGTTACATTAAACCTCCGTTGAAAACTTCGTCTTGTTGCAACAACCCTGTGTTCCAGGAATTCCAACACCAGAAAAATCCTCTGTTCTAAGGAATAAACCACGCTATCCACAGCACACATGCACGTTGTGAACAGCACACACTTACAGCAGAAAGACGACGTACAGAATGGCGCACCCACAGACTGCGTTGTCTTCTATATCTTTCACATCACTTGCAGCACCATCTGTTGTTGAAAATTGTAACTACTGTAATTTCGAAAGTTTGTTCACCTGAAAATGTACTGTTGTCCAAAGCATATTGCAACAAACGGCGCACTTCTATCGCTGCTCGTTTAGTTTTCATTGCCGTTTCAAATATACCGGTCATTTTTGAAACACCCTGTATATGGTATGCTCGTACCTAAATGCGTAAAGTCTAAAAAATTGTTCAAAAGGCTCTGAGCGCTATGGGACTTCTTATGAGGTCATCAGTCCGCTAGAATTTAGAACTACTTAAACCTAACTATCCTAAGGACATCACACACATCCATCTCCGAGGCACGATTCGAACCTGTGACCTTAGCGGTCGTGCGGTTCCAGACTGTAGCGCCTAGGAACAGCTCGGTCACTACGGCCGGCGCGTAAAGTCTATTTCGGGAATGCTACTCTAAACATCAATGTAACGTTTAAATCTTACTTGTATAGATGTTATACAAAAAGAAAACGTATTCAATTAAGTGTAGTCTTTTTACTAGCACACGTTAATGGAGGGACATACAGCTGCGTCTACTGTCAGCCTATTCGCCTTATTGCCCAGATGTTTCATAAATTGTTGGTGACGACCACGCAATGTGTGCCTTCGGCCAACTAAGTCTTTTCGGATGCTAGAGAGGGCATTCTTTGCGCGCCGCAATTATTCCGCGGAACACGTTATTCATTGTGAGCACATTCGCACTTAGATATAAATGTTGCCTGTTAATCTCCACGAGCTGCGGCCATTGTCAGCTGAGCAGACAGCCAGTAATTACGCCGTAATCGATGTGAGACTGCTGCGAGAGAGAAGACGTCTCAGGCCCGCTCCTCCGCCCCCTGGCCCCCTGGCCGTGCCACCCTTCCCCCCCACCCTCCAGCTCCCTCCCCCAACCCCCACCGCTCTGTCAGGCCGCGATGCTGGCGGAACGGCTTGCGATCCCTCGCCGCTTTCGCAGTGTCACTCGCCGTCGCCGTCCCCTTTCGTTAGTTCTGGGAGGCGGCATTGTCTGCGCACAAAGGCAGTCGCGAGACAAATGTCCTCTTTGTGTCCCCCGCTGCGCGTGCAGCCACGAGCGCCGCCTCTTGGCACTCGACACCGCTGCTACCTCAGATACGTCTCCTTCACGCCCCATCCCGTGCACTAGGGGCTCTTCGCAGTGGTAGAGGCACAGTTTTGCTGAAGGAAAATCCTTTACCGTACTCTTTTCTACATTACTTACTACTTTCAGTGCGACACCAAAAAGGAGCTATTCTGATCATTATAAATGTCCAGTTACTAACCCAGTCGATACCAAGACTTCGGACACATTCTCGCAGGCATGCACCAAAGGCACTAGATCAAGGATCCAACCAGTACATAGTTTGCAGAATGCTAAGTAGGAAAATTATGAACAAAAGAAGAATTAGTACCATTAAATATTTACGTTTCTTAAATGAGATAATCACTCTGCAGCGGAGTGTGAGCTGATATGAAACTTCTTGCCAGATTGCCTTTCGCGGGCTAGTGCTGTACCAGTTGGGCTAACCAAGCACGACTCACGCCCTGTCCTCACAGCTGCACTTCTGCCAGAAACTCGCCTCCTACCCTCCAGACTTTACAGAAGCTCTCCTGCGATCCTTGCAGAAGTAGCACTCCTGAAAGAAAGGATATTGCGGAGACATGGATTAGCCACAGTCTGTAGGATGTTTCCAGAATGAGATATTCACTCTGCAGCGGAGTGTGCGCTCATATGAACCTTACTGGCAGATTAAAACTGTATGCCGGACCGAGACTCGAACTCGGGACCTTTGCCTTTCCCGAGTTCGAGTCTCGGTCCGGCACACAGTTTTAATCTGCCAAGAAGTTTCATTTATGTTTCTTGTCGTAGTTATTGTGCTTCATGCGAGTCTACTCAGGCTCAGCAGTCGTTTGTGCAAGCTACCTGCAACACTCCTGAGCTCGACACGCCACTGACCACACAAGCGATTCTATGCTCAGTAAAATCCAACACAATTGTACAAATGTTAAACTGCAAATTTTTTAAAGGATATCATTTCGTCGATAGCTGTAGAAATTATTTATTTAATTATTGCAATTTCGGCCTTTGCGCCATTTTCAAGTGGTACTGCAAAAGATTTTGCATCAGCACGTGTCAGACTTAAAACTTTTCTGGCATGTATTCCTGTAATCTGTAATTCTACAGTGGGAAGTCTTATTTTTGGCTATGACATGTGTATATGATAGAAGATTTTGATGTCTGACACGTGCTGAAGCCAAAAGCGCCGAAACTGCTATTGTGAAATAAATAAGTCCTTCAGTCAACGTCCACTACGAAGTCCTTTAAGAAATTCTGCATGACTTTGAACTGTGAGTATGAGAATGTAATAAATTGATAGATATTCACTGTGATAAATGTTAATGAAACTGAAGTTTAATTGACGCAAAATAAAATTTAATTCAAAAAAGTGGCTCTGTGCACTATGCGACTCAACATCTGAGGTCATCAGTACCCTAGAACCTAGAACTACTTAAACCTAACTAACCTAAGGACATCACACACGTCCATGCCCAGGACAGGATTCGAACCTGCGACCGTAGCGGTCGCGCGGTTCCAGACTAAAGGGCCTCGAACTTCTCGGTCAGACCGCCCGGCAAAGTTAATACAATTCACGTATTTAAATAGAGCATAGCTAACATTCCAGATTAAATGAAAGAAATATGTTTCTTGTAATGGCATCTGTATTACGCTGGAAGCACCGTCACAGTGATACTGCAATCCAGTGAACTACGATCCTCTAGGGATATTTATTTTTAATGGAAAGCGTTACCTTCTCAACAGATCATGGGAGGAAATCATGTAGCGAGAAAAAGTTGTCTCAAAAATAATAATTCATTTGCTATCAGGCAATATTGTGGAGGTTGTAGCTGGACTGATTTACAATTACTTTCATTAAAAAATGTAAATGACAATATCTGTAGTAATGTGAAGATATTTCAGAATCCAAATGCACTCTGTAGGATTTTAACTTCAAATGCAAATCACTTTACAGTGTCCGGGCAACTCACAAAAGCGTCTTACACTGGATAGCATCTACCTTTGATCCCGGTATTATAGAGGACTAACGGTAACAAACAATAGAAAGTTTAACAACAAACTTTCAAATTGTGAAATATGCAGTGCAAAGGCAATGCAAACGCTTAGTGTGGCACTGACTCCAAAATTACTGAAGAAACTCCAAGCTGAAGCAGAGCATCAAATAGCACGTCTCCAACAATGAGATATGAGCTACCGCTGTATACTCGCTCCAAAAAGCGACTACTTACTGCTTATTCAAACTCAATTCTCAAAATTACCGTAGGAGGGGAGAAAGCTGCTAGTTTTGCCCCGGTGACAACTGCAAATCTCCTCACTTCCGATCTGCAGGAAAAGCTTGCAGGATTTTCTGCTGCAGCACTTGCTGTATTCTGTGAAAACAAACTAAAAGTTGTCAGTGTTCTTCAAATGCTTCAAATGGCTATGAGCACTATGGGATTTAACTTCTAAGGTCATCACTCCCCTGGAACTTAGAACTACTTAAACCTAACTAACCTGAGGACCACACACACATCCATGCCCAAGGTAGGATTCGAACCTGCGACCGTAGTGGTCGCGCGGTTCCAGACTGTAGCGCCTAGAACCGCTTGGCAACCCCGGCCGGCGCCAGTGTTCTAGCTCTTGCCTTAAGGGATTGGTGGAATTATGTCTGGGCAAGTAAACGCAGCTCACTTCCCACTTTGTTTACGGAAAGATAACAGGGGCTCTGTTCTCTGCTACCGCCTTTATAAGCGTTTGTTGAAAACTCATGTGGCTCACTCTGCTTCGAATGGAGCTTTTAAAGTACTCTGGCTGAAGATATATACAGTGCGCCTTGCTCTCACGACCACTGCCAATGAGATTTCCCAGAGGGAAATCTCGCGGATCTTCACCATTGCCTGCACACCGCCTAAAACTTTCAGGTAGCACATCTCCCCAGATTTCCACAAGTGATAAAACGCAACGCAAAATACGATACTGATTAGGCCCTTCTCTTCCATTTAAAATGTGTATAGAACTCAACATACATTGATTACTTATATTCTGAATATTACAAACTTTTCTTAACAATTTTTACAGAAGTCTTATTAAAGCATAAATCACTCTTTTATGTGAGACCATGTGGTGTTGATTGCCGTAATTTGCCTGTAACATCTAGTTGTGCCTTTGTCATAATCTCCGTGTAACTCAAGGTAGTTACCGCGCGTCGAATTCTGAAACCGATCTGTGCAGAAGTGAGAACTTTTGTTTGTGTACAACATCACTTGCTTTGTGCATTAGAGTGAGAGAACTCGTGTTTCACTCAATTACAATTTCACCATAATAAATTCCGTCGCATTATGTAAGCCTGCTGACGGTAAATTTCTGTCTGAAATTTCTGTGAGTTTCTTCGTGCGTGAGACTTTGTCCTGCATCTGGTCCCCATGGCGGGAATAGGACGCGTGACGGGCAATGCTTTCGCGCTTAGAGTCAATATAAGGGTAGTGCCAATTGTCAGTATTAAATTCTTGCTGTCTGATCAATTTAATGGGCGTGAAATGTATTTACTGAAAATTTTTCTGAGTCTTCTCTTCGGTAGCTGGCCGTGTATAATTTGTACTACTCCCATATATATATATATATATATATATATATATATATATATATATATATATATATATATATATCGTCTTTCAACCTTTGAAACATTGAACAGTCTGCAGTGGCTGCACTCCCTTGCGTGTGAAAATGGAAGCCATAGTGAAATTGACTCTGCAATTGAAATGCGGTTGCGCATGCAGCCACAGCCATTATGCCCTATTCGCTATCTGAACTTTTAAGTCTTTTAAATCTTGTTGTTTCTAGTTCATGTTCTCGACTTTGTGCCCGTTTCGTTGTGCGTACGAATGAACGTTGTGAGTCAAAGAAGAAAGACCTAATGCCATCCTTAACTTTTTATCAAGCCTCCAAACATTTTGCTCGTTCATGAAGCTGGTTGTCTATTTCCAAGTTAAAAAAGTGAGCTTGTTATGTAAAATCTAATACCTTTGTCTCGTGTAGTCATTCCAGCCTCACTGTGCTGAAAGAAAATCCGTCAAGAATCGTTAAAGAATCCAACGCATAGAGATCACTAGGCTATGAAAGGACTAGAACGTGCGCTGTCTGAGTATTATCCAAGGCTAAATGGGAAGCATTAATTCAATTACATTATTAGTTCCCTTTCCCTGAGGGACCCACTGTCTTTTGCGTTACCATGGCGTGTTTCAAATATCAGTAACTTTTGATAGTAACTAGTAAATTCAGTCAACTGTGGATTGCTGTATTTACATCCGTGGGACTATTTTTTCCTCTGACATTATATAGGGTTACCATGTTAGAGAAAGGTATGTGTGTTATAAAGAAATCTACCTACGATCTGTCCAACGCACCTAAAAAAATATTTGAAAGTGAATTTAAAGAAAGGTAACACATGCCAGTAACCGGCCATCTTATTTCAAAAAGTAACCGGTGTGTTACAAATGGAGTGTGATGAAGGCCTATATATATATACTAACAAAAACACGTGTGTATGTGCGCGCGCGCGCGTGTTTGTGTGTGTGTGTGTGTGTGTGTGTGTGTGTGTTTGTGTGTGCGAAAGAGAAGATTTTGATCCTGACAGGTGTGAAAATTATGTAACCATCAATTTAATAAGCCAAGGTTTTAAACTACTAACACGAATTTTGTACAGAAGAATGCTAAAATGGTAGAAGCCGACCTCGGGGCAGATCTGCTTGGATTTCGGAGCAATGTAGGAACACGCCAGGCCGTTCTGACTCTACGACGTATTTTAGAAAATAGTTAAGAAAGGCTAACCTCCATTTATGCCATTTATGGGCTTAAAGAAAGCTTTTGTCAATGTTGACTTCAATACTCTCTTTGAAACTCTGAAGGTGGGGAGGTATAATAAATGGAGAGAAAGGTTATTTACAAATTGTACGGAAAACAGGTGGCAGTTATAAGAGACGAGGGAAACGAGAGGGAAGTGGTGGTTGAGAAGGGAGTATACCGAGCAACCAGTAAAGAAAACAAAAGAAAAATTTGGCGTTGGAGTCTAAGTTCGGGTAGAGGATATAACAGCCTTGATATTTGTCGATCACATTATAGTCAGTCAGTGTCAGCGAAGGACTCGTAACACCATTTAAACGAAATGGGCAGTGTCTGGGAAGGAGAATATAATTCTGAAAAGCGAAGAAACTGCAGGACAATTACCGGCCGCGGTGGCCGTGCGGTTCTAGGCGCTGCAGCCCGGAACCGAGGGACTGCTACGGTCGCAGGTTCGAATCCTGCCTCGGGCATGGACGTGTGTGATGTCCTTAGGTTTGTTAGGTTTAAGTAGTTCTAAGTTCTAGGGGACTGCTGACCTAAGATGTTAAGTCCCATTGTGCTCAGAGCCATTTGAACCATTTTTGCAGGACAATTGAAACTTCCTGGCAGATTAAAACTGTGTGCCAGACCGAGACTCGAACTCGGGACCTTGGCCTTTCGCGGGTAAGTGCTCTACCATCTGAGCAACCCAAGCAAGACTCACGCACCGTCCTCACAGCTTCACCTCCACCACTACCTGGTCTCCTACTAACGAACTAAGTTCGAGTCTCGGTTCGGCATACACTTTTAATCTGCCAGGAAGTTTCATATCAGCGCACACTCCACTGCAGAGTGAAAGTCTCATTCCGCAGGACAATTGCTTAAAGATTGTGTCTTAAGCGACTGTCCTGCGTTTTCTTCATTTTTCAAAATGGGCTTGCACAGTTGCGACTGACCCATAGATTAACTCTTAGGAGTGTATAAGATGAACACCAACAAAAGAAAGACAAGGATAATGGGATGCTGGAGGAATGAGATTGGGAAACGAGACACATAAAGCAGAACACAACTTTGGACTGTAAAGTAACTGTTGATGAACGAAGAATAGAGGATATAAAATGTAGACTGGTAGTGCTAGAAAGCGTTTCTAAGAAGATAAATTTGTTAAAATCGAATATATTCTGCAATTTTAGGAATTCTTTCGTGAAAGTATTTTTCTGAAGTGTAGCCCCGTAAGGACGTGCAACATGGACGGTAAACAGTCTACACATGGAGAGATTGCAAAAGGGTGTAGAAGATTAGATTGGTAGATCATGTAACTAATCATGAGGTACGGAATAGAATTGTGGAGGCTATGATCTGTGGCGCAACTTGCCTAAAAGAAGGGATCGTTAGATAAGTCTTTTTCTGGGACATCGAGGGATCATCAGTATAGTATTGGAGGGAAGTGGGTGGGGAGGTCTAAAAATTATAAAGGGAATCTAAGAGATGAATATAGTTAGCAGATGCAGATGTATGTTGGTTGCAAAAGTTATTCGAAGATGTCGAAGCTTACACACAGGATAGAGTAGCATGGGAGCCACATCAACAAGTCTTTGGAGTGAACAACACGAAAATTACATAGACTGATTCGCATTGAAGCACTGAAAGAGGGCGTCATCTTTTAAGAGAGTATTCTTGTGATCGAAAGCCTGCTCTGAGCAACGAGAGAGTCACTGACTGGAGTAATGTTGTCGTTAATTTTTTACTGCTCATATGTGAATAACGTCGCTGCTACACCGTGGACTAACTACTCACTATATGCAAGATAAGGGGAACTTACATAGCTCAAAACCAAAGAAGTATTAGGAAGTCTGGAACAGAAAGTGTGGAATTCAGAATACATTTTTTCATATCATAAAAAAGCACTTCGTTTTCAGGCCACGAGTGGCCTACCGGGACCATCCGACCGCCGTGTCATCCTGAGTGGAGGATGCGGATAGGAGGGTCGTGGGGTCGGCACACCATCTCCCGGTAGTTACGATGGTATTCTTGACTGAAGCCGCTACTATTCGGTCGAGTAGCTCCTCAATTGGCATCACAAGGCTGAGAGCAGCCCGAAAAATAGCGGCCTGGATGGTCACCCATCCAAGTCCCGACCACGCCCGACAGCGCATAAACGCGGTGATCTCACGGCAACCGTTGTATCCACTGCGAGAGGGCCGTTGCGCATGTTCACATTTCATTTTAATATTAAATATTAGGATCCTCTCTGTACTGAAACAAATATACACAGCCTATTTCACAGTCAAGGATGGTATCATAGTTCTTTATAGTAACAAAAAAGCAACTGAAGCTTCACGCTGATTAATAGCAGAGGCATTAGCCTATTCAGAAATAAAATGACGGGAAACCAACGCAACACCAATGAGTAGCTGTACGACATACACGACAACGAGTAGGCGTCCTATCAATCATGAATAGCATGCCGAAGGATGTTGTCCAACAGGATACCGCTCGCCCACATACCGCTGTTGTATTCCAACATGCCTTATAAAGTGTCGACATGTCCGTTAGCCTGTCCGATCACCAGATCTGTCTCCAATTGTGCACATATAGGATATCATCAAATGATAATTCCAAAGTCATCCTTTATTGACCCACCAAGCGCAACAGGCATGGAGCTGTGTCCCAAACACTGAGATCCGGCGCCAGCACTGCACTATACATGCACCTTTTTATGCTTGCATTGAACATAATGTCCATTACACCGATTATAAAGGGACCGGCATTTCACATTTGTAATTTCTTTTCTGGCTCTTAGATACGGCCATACCGATTTTCCATATTGAAACACTGAAAGGAGTTGCCTCGTTGAGATCGAAAGCTTGCTCTGAGCAATCGAGAAAGTATCTTAAATGAGAATTATTGTAGCTTTTTTCTATTGCTCTATTCACATAGAAGTAACTTAGCTGCCGCCACAAGTGCAATTTGTAGTAATTAATAAAGCACGCGGAAAGGGACATGAAAGCTATAGCTGTTCTTCTGAATGAGAACGTGAAGAGCTAAAAAAAAATTTATTTTAATTTCTTAATAACACTGAAAATTATGACGCTCTCTGGCAATAGAACCAAATGTTCGTATCCTATTCCACAAACAAGGGCTATATCATGGTGCCTTATTGTAACGACGAGGTGCTGAAACGCCACGTCAACGAATAACACCGGCAATAACCTATTCAGAAATACATTTGCTTGCGTAAACAATTTTCCTTCTGCTTGTATGAAGTAGTTCAGTTGTGTAACACACAGGCCTCATCTAATCCCAACTCAATAACCATTTCAGAATGCAGATAGAAACTATAACAGATTTAAAGATAGAGTAGCAGAACGTGTTCTACGTAAATACTTCACAGAACCATCACAACTATTCAAAATACCGAAAGTAACACATTGGTCTTACGAACAACGTCAGGTAAACCAGGAAGTCACAGGAAATTACAGGAAATCACGTGACCACCGAGAAATAATATTTAGCAGTAATGTAATTCAAGAAAATTATGCCTTGAAGAGCAAAAGGAAAACGAGATATTCATATAACTCTACTAAACAGCGACCACTAGGAAATACTGCATGATATAGTCGTATACTGCCCAAATAGAGCCCAATCAAACCACAAGTAAACTGCTTGTGATATTCAGGTCTGCTTGCAGTGTCCCGGACTTGTCCCCACTGAAAATCGTGGTCATATATGAAAAGACAACGCTGACAGAAGATAGTTGTCCAAAGTACACCCCAGAAGTCTCAAAGACATATTCATCGATATTGCCGCCGGTTGCTTTGACATAAGTCAGTGGCCCTACTAGAAAACCTGAGAGAAAGATCGTAAATTAACTCTAACACACTAAATGGGGCGAAATGTTAGATTGCTACTATACTATCGTAAACTGTACTACTCCACATTTTATTCAAAGGAAGTCATAATTCATTGCTTATGTATTAGTTTATTGCAATTATTAAATCTCCAATGATATGTTAATACCATACCCAGTACCAAGTATTCCGTTTTATTTTACCAAGTTTTAACAACCTAGTGTTAAAGACACTAGAAGAGCCAGCGCCAGAAAAAGGACCAAACGTAACAACCAGTGTAAATATCATTTCCTTTGGTCAAATAAACATGTTTTCTAATGCCGAAACATTTTTACAATGTATGTGAACACAGTGGCATTATACATGCCTTTCTGTATGACAGAGAAAATTTCATGCGTTTATTTTTGTCGGGTTCTAATTAGGAATTCGAAGAAAATACAAAACACACAGTGAATGAAAAGGAAAATTTATTCTGCAAGAAGTTATTATAAACAAGATACAGTCAATAATAAAAATTTCTCAGTGACATTATTCCTTCGTCCTCAAGTTCTTGGAGGCGTCTGAAACTTAATAGTCTTACCGTGCGCCTCTTAAAGGCACAATTTCTCTTCATCAATAATTGACTGAGCTGGTGGCACTACACCCAAGAGGCGAGCGAGTCATTACGGCTTGTCAGCACAAAGCCTTCAATAACAGACGTTCATGAATGGTTGTGCGCTGATAATCCTTTACGAGGTAACTGGTTAGAAATTTGTGACAGGTCTCAAGCACTGACAGCCTAAGAATGAGACGGTAGTTGGCTGTGTGAATTCCACCCTCTACGACAACGATTCCAATTCTTTAACCTGTAAGCCATCTCAGCAAGTGGCGGAAACAGCAGACACCTAGGAACCACAAATGTGAGTACAGTTCTCCACATTTGCTGTAACCTGTCATTTAATTTAGTAGAGGGTGCACACGCATCGTTCATGACAGTGCTTCAGTAGTCTCACTACCGGAGCGAAGACTAATGTTCATCTATATCTATCTCTTCTTCTGGTGTAGCACGGGAATTCTCGAACCGGGGCCATTATAGTTTCGTGCATTCACGCACAAGAAGTAAACTTGTTTACCATGTGTGTGGTGATACGGGTCCACAGGCTTTAGCGGCGAACTGAAAGCTGCCTGCGGCAGGATGCCACGGGCGTTTACTGTGCATTATCCGCCGGAGACTCCTTAGCAGGAAACTAGGCTAGGACACTGCCATTATTATTTCAGCCTCAGTAATGAAGCCCAGGAAGGTAAGCACAAGCTGCGCCCAGAGCCGGAAGGAAATCTCGAGCAGCTAGAGTTAACAGTGTGGGCTACGGCGCAGAACACGTGGTTAGTCCACAGAGTCGTCGCCTTTACTAAGCGCTACGACATGCGGAAGGCTACGGGAAGTCATCTACTACCTTAATAAGACTGTCTTTTGGGTAAAGGGCTACTAGAACACTGTGAATAGGAAATAGAGACGCTGTTGTAGGCGCAATACTGGTACGATAAAATGAAATATGAAATAATACAATGTGTTTCAACAAGATATATTTTGCACGACTTATCTTCTGCGTGGAAGTAGGTGGCTACTTGAGATGCATGTGCACTTAAGCACAGGACTACAAGTCTTTATTCGCAAAAAATTACTCATGTATGTACGTAGAAACTTGGAGTATATTTTACAACAACGTTCAGCATCACAGTTTTGAGTTACTTTACAGAAACATACGAGGGTGGTTTGAAAAGCTCTTGGAATCACTACGAGAGGTCAGCACTAGCGGAACGAATTGTTCACGTCATATTCATTGGATTGTTTGTGACGTGACTCTGTTGTTGTTCCCGCGTAGTGATTTGCGAAGATGGAAAAAAATCGAAATTCGAGCAGTGATTAAGTACTTAGACAGAAAAGGATGAAAGCGAAGGACATTCGTGCCGATTTCCTGGGCACACTTGGCAACTCGGCCCCTTCATATTCAACTGTCGCCAAGTGGACAAATGAATTTAAATTTGGTCGACAGAGCAGTGGTCGGCGAAGATGTGTCACTACTCCAGAAATCATTGCAAAAGTGCACAAAATGGTCATGGAGCATAGCTGATTGAAAGTGGGTGAGATTTCTCACACTTCCTAGATGTTATCTGAAAGGGTGTATCACATTTTAACTGAAGAATTAGAAATGAAAGAAATATCTGAAAAATGGGTGCCGCGGCTCTTGACATTGGATCAAAAAAGCATTAGAATGGACATGGCGAAATTACACGAACTAAGGTATGAATTGTTGCCACACCTGCCTTATTCGCCTGATATGGTTCTGTCAGACTTCCATCTCTTCCTAAAACTGAAAATATTTCTTGGTGGACGAAGATTCCCTTCAAACGAACAAATGATAGCCGGAGTTGACAACTTTTTTGCAGGTCTTCAGGAGACTCATTTTCGAGATGGGATCAAGGCACTGGAAGATCGGTGGACCAAATGCATTAATCTACAAAGAGACTACATTGAAAAAGAAAAAAAAGTTTCGGTGATGCAATTCCATATTTTTGCGTACAGTTTCCAGCAGTCTCCTAACGGGTAATCACGGATCCTGTATTATTTTCAAGAGAATCTTACACCATTTTTTCCAGAAAAATACTGGCGTTCTCAGGTAAAAATGACACTAGTGGATAGCGATCACGTAGGGTTTACTGCATTCGGTGCTGTTGTGAATTGACGTCATGGTTCAAATGGTTCAAATGGCTCTAAGCGCTATGGAACATTACATTGAGGTCACCAGTCCGCTAAACTTAGAACAACTTAAACCTAACTAACCTAACGACATAATACTCAACCATGCCCGAGACAGGATTCGAACTTGATACCGTAGCAGCAGCGTGGATCGAGACTGAAGCGCCTCGAAACACTCGGCCACATCGGCTGGCTGACGTCGTGGTTTAATCAAAGTAGTTGGAATAGGCCGTCCATTGACGGATTCTTTTACATACCACACAAAGGGGAATTACAAATCAAGAGCTCAGGTGACTTCTGACGCCAGTGGTGCAATGCTGGATCTGTGTGAACGTTTCGATCTCTCTACGAAAATAGCACCTTATAGTACTAAGCAAAACGGATAATGCTGTGTCATAGCCATATCGACTCTACGCGCAAAAAGTAAGGCATGAGACAGAAGCGAGCTACAGAAGTTGGGCAAAAACTTTGAAACAACAAAGACACATCACATTACCAGGAATAATACGATGCAAGAAACGCGTTGGCATTCGAAACAGTGTCCAGTTGTCTCCTAATGGATGAATAGAGGCCCTGTATCATTTTAAGGGGAATCTTATCCCATTCATCCAGAAAAAAGCTGGCATGTTAAGGTAAAAATGATGGAAAAGGATAGCCATCAAGCACACTTTTTTCCCAATTAGACCAGAAAGACTCAGCATGCGGAATATGTTCCCAGATATGTGAGTGTTTTGAGAACTGACTAAATTACAAGTGATCGGTCATCAAAACCTCAGAAGTGCCCGTGTGAAGTGTGACAGGACCGCTATTCCCGATTGAGATTTTCACTCTGCAGCTGAGTGTGCGCTGATATGAAACTTCCTGGCAAATTAAAACTGTTTGCCGGACCGAGACTCGATCTCCGGACCTTTGCCTTTGGCGGGCAAGTGCTCTACCAACCCAAGCACGACACACGCCCCGTCCTCAGAGCTTTACTTCTTCTCAGAGCTTCTGTAAAGTTTGGATGGTAGGAGACGATATAGTGGCAGAAGTAAGGCTGTGAGGATGGGGCGTGAGTCGTGCTTGCGTAGCTCAGTTGGTAGAGCCCTTGTTCGCAAAAGGTAAAGGTCCCGAGTTCGAGTTTCGGTCAGGCACACAGTTTTAATCTGCCAGGGAGTTTCAGGACTGCTAGTGTTCACTATACACATAAATGATGTGACTGAGAAGGTGAGCAGCAATCTCTGACTGTTCGACGTTGATACTGTTAAATGAGGGAAAATATCGTCGTTGAATGACTTCTCAAGGATACAGGATGACTTAAAGAGGACTTCAATTTGTGTAACGAGCGGTAGTTAGCTGTCAATGTAAAAATAAAAGCCCTAAAGCAGAAGAGTAGGAAAAACTATCGTGCAATGTTCGAATAGAGTGGTAGTGATGTGCTGCTTGATAAAGTCACGTCCAGTAATCAGCTAATTGTGACGTTCCAAAGCGACATGCCCTGGAACGATGGAACGAGCAAAGAATAAGGCCGGTAGTAGAGAAGGTAAATGGTCGACTTCGGTTTATTCCGAGAATTTTAGGAAATTGTAGATCATGTGCAAAAGGAAGCAGTTCAACTCGTTCTGCTAGATTTGTTACCGGTGTGTTCGATCAACAAGCGAGCGTTACGGAGATGTCTCGTGATTTCAAATAGGACTCCCTGGAGGGAAGACAAAATTGTTTTCACTACAAAGTACTGCGAAAATGAAGAGAACAAACATTTACACTCACTACAGCAAGGTTCTACTAGCGCAAACGTACATTTCGTGTAAGGACCACGAAGACAAGTGAAATTAGAGTTATTAGGGAGCCCCCCCACCCTCCGGTTTAGAGTGAAGTAGGAAAGACGATGAAGATAGTACTCACCCACCATACGCCGTACCGTGGCTTGCAGAATATAGATGTATGTGTAGCAGTTGCTGTGAATCGAACTGAAAGGAGGCAGGCAAACTATGATAGTATATCAAGACTACCTACACGATGATGATGATGTTTGGTTTGTGGGACCCTCAACTGCGCGGTGATCAGCGCCTGTACAATGTCCCAATTTTTACACCGTACAATTTTTTCACCGTCCAATCGAGTCACTGTCACGAATGATGATGATGATGATGATGATGAAATGATGGACAACCCGAACACCCATTCTCCTGGCTTAGAAAACCTCCAACCCGGCCGGGAATCGAAACCGGGACCCCTACCTACCTTAGGACATATCGTACATGTTAATTGTGTGTAGGAGATGAAGAATCACTATTACAGCGATCAGTATGATCCACTACAATGGTGGGGGGTGGAGCTTGTAGCGGTTTCGGTACATTGTTAACGAAACAACTAATTACGACCTGACATGGAATATTAGTTCTGATGCTTTAATGAGTAGGACATGCTATCAGAGCGAGTAATTTTAAGTTAAGTAATTCGTGGAACTCCAGCATCTTCCCCAAATCATCTCCTAGCATGAGATGGTAGAGGTATGCTAAGTTATCTCCTTGCTTCTACTGAATTTCTTCTCTTTCAGCTGCAGATTCTAACATTCATTAATTAAGGGGATTTTCTGGTCTATAAGTAAATCGATTTTTATTGGATCTTTCGATACCTTATACACTCCTGGAAATGGAAAAAAGAACACATTGACACCGGTGTGTCAGACCCACCATACTTGCTCCGGACACTGCGAGAGGGCTGTACAAGCAATGATCACACGCACGGCACAGCGGACACACCAGGAACCGCGGTGTTGGCCGTCGAATGGCGCTAGCTGCGCAGCATTTGTGCACCGCCGCCGTCAGTGTCAGCCAGTTTGCCGTGGCATACGGAGCTCCATCGCAGTCTTTAACACTGGTAGCATGCCGCGACAGCGTGGACGTGAACCGTATGTGCAGTTGACGGACTTCGAGCGAGGGCGTATAGTGGGCTTGCGGGAGGCCGGGTGGACGTACCGCCGAATTGCTCAACCCGTGGGGCGTGAGGTCTCCACAGTACATCGATGTTGTCGCCCGTGGTCGGCGGAAGGTGCACGTGCCCGTCGACCTGGGACCGGACCGCAGCGACGCACGGATGCACGCCAAGACCATAGGATCTTACGCAGTGCCGTAGGGGACCGCACCGCCACTTCCCAGCAAATTAGGGACACTGTTGCTCCTGGGGTATCGGCGAGGACGATTCGCAACCGTCTCCATGAAGCTGTGCTACGGTCCCGCACACCGTTAGGCCGTCTTCCGCTCATGCCCCAACATCGTGCAGCCCGCCTCCAGTGGTATCGCGACAGGCGTGAATGGAGGGACGAATGGAGACGTGTCGTCTTCAGCGATGAGAGTCGCTTCTGCCTTGGTGCCAATGATGGTCGTATGCGTGTTTGGCGCCGTGCAGCTGAGGGCCACAATCAGGACTGCATACGACCGAGGCACACAGGGCCAACACCCGGCATCATGGTGTGGGGAGCGATCTCCTACACTGGCCGTACACCTCTGGTGATCGTCGAGGGGACACTGAATAGTGCACGGTACGTCCAAACCGTCATCGAACCCATCGTTCTACCATTCCTAGACCGGCAAGGGAACTTGCTGTTCCAACAGGACAATGCACGTCCGCATGTATCCTGTGCCACCGAACGTGCTCTAGAAGGTGTAAGTCAACGACCAGACCAGCAAGATCTCCGGATCTGTCCCCCATTGAGCATGTTTGGGACTGGATGAAGCGTCGTCTCACGCGGTCTGCACGTCCAGCATGAACGCTGGTCCAACTGAGGCGCCAGGTGGAAATGGCATGGCAAGCCGTTCCACAGGACTACATCCAGCATCTCTACGATCGTCTCCATGGGAGAATAGCAGCCTGCATTGCTGCGAAAGGTGGATATACACTGTACTAGTGCCGACATTGTGCATGCTCTGTTGCCTGTGTCTATGTGCCTGTGGTTCTGTCAGTGTGATCATGTGATGTATCTGACCCCAGGAATGTGTCAATAAAGTTTCCCCTTCCTGGGACAATGAATTCACGGTGTTGTTATTTCAATTTCCAGGAGTGTATTTTGCGGTGACAGGAAGGGCATCCGACCACCCTCTGATTCAAGTGACTCAAATACCTCTAAGCACTATGGGATTCAACATGTGAGGTTACAACGGCCGGGGGGGGGGGGGGTGTATTGTAAAGTAATAGATATATTGAAAAATATCTATTGGTAGTCTTAGTCGACCTTGAGTAGCTATCTTAAGTTCGCTCTGTTTAAACGCGTGGTTATGCCCCCAGAATCATTTGCATCGAAATTATCACCACACTCTAATTATTAAAGAAAAATATGGTGATTGCTAGCTACAAAATCAATTATGCGGTGATTAGCATATGATACCAAATTAAGATTTATTCAGAATAGGATGAGCAATATTTCTAGCGTAACATGACAATACGATACACTCGCTATCCTAACTAGCCTATAATTGGCGCAATGTATTCTCTTTTCCTAACTACTTAAGTAAACACTGAACCCACAAGCAATTCTATTGCAGTTCTGCCTGAACGGACACAGACTCAGGGAGCGCCAGTCAAAGAGCTAGCGGAATACCAACTCATTTAGAATTACAGTGCCCTTCTTTGGCTGATGATTGCTGATACCACCGCAATTCTCCGTGATGATTACGACGGTCCGCCCAGCCAACGTCGTGATGCAGTCTTTTCCTTGAGCTAGCTTGGCTTTAATCTCCAACGTGGACGTGGTTTGCGCCCGTAAACTCCTGAACGTAAGTGTTCAATTGCGGAGTCCGTCACTGGTCAATACTCAAGCTACTTGCACATATGCAAGAGTAGTTGGTCGACTCAAGTGCGCGGCAGATTGCATACGAATATCACAAGTTAGTACAAATCTGTTTCTCTCCTCAGAGGAACAGATAATGCTGCGTGTGTGGGGTCGTATGCTCTAAACTATTGAGACTTGAAGAGTAACCACTGGACTCAATGCCGGTATCTTCTCCAACCTACTTCTCTCCACGCTCTCCAAGCAGGGCAGCCAGACACCGCGACTGCTCTCCTCCACAGCCGACCCCAGAGTCCTCCTTCTGAGCTTTTGGAAGCCTGGCCGTTCTTCGCCGCATGGATCCGTGCGCGTTGGTAGCCAATCACGACACAGACTTCCATGTATCCGTGCGCGTTTGTACCCAACCACGACACAGAATTCTCCCGTGGTTACTGTTGCGGACAAACTTTTAACACGTATCTCTACGCACTGTACGCCCATCCCGTCAAAGTCTTCCTCAAATTTTCCACTGTGGCGCGAAATCTTCTTTCTTTCTTTCGCATATAGCTTCTTCTCGCTTCTAGTTGTGATGGCCCAGCCTCTCCGAACTTCTTTAATGGTCTGAAGTGTCGGCCGACAAAGGGGTCCGGCCGCGGCCATCCCGTTAGTTTGACGTCACAGAAACACCTTCCTTAGGGGTTCCGGCCGTGTTCCATCCTCTGAACCCATCTCATTAGTCTGACATGACACACACAACTTTCTTTTCTGTGTCCATTCTCTTATACCGGTGGGCCAATTTTCAATTATTATTCGTTGTATTAGTACTGATTTAGCATCATGTAAGGTGCAAAATCTGGCACGTTACAAGGTCATCTCTCTCCTAGACTTACAACTACTTAAACCTAACTAACCCAAGGACATCACACATATCCATGCCCGAGGCAGGATTCGAACCTGCGACCGTAGCAGTCCCTCGGTTCCGGACTGCAGCGCCTAGAACCGCACCGCCACCGCGGCCGGTAATTGTCCTGCAGTTTCTTCGCTTTTCAGAATTATATTCTCCTTCCCAGACACTGCCCATTTCGTTTAAATGGTGTTACGAGTCCTTCGCTGACACTGACAGACTATAATGTGATCGACAAATATCAAGGCTGTTATATCCTCTACCCGAACTTAGACTCCAACGCCAAATTCTTCTTTTGTTTTCTTTACTGGTTGCTCGGTATACTCCCTTCTCAACCACCACTTCCCTCTCGTATCCCTCGTCTCTCATAACTGCCACCTGTTTTCCGTACAATTTGTAAATAACCTTTCGCTCCATTTATTATATCTCCCCACCTTCAGAATTTCAAAGAGAGTATTTGAGTCAACATTGACAAAAGCTTTCTTTAAGTCCATAAATGGCATAAATGGAGGTTAGCCTTTCTTAACTATTTTCTAAAATACGTCGTAGAGTCAGAACGGCCTGGCGTGTTCCCACATTGCTCCGAAATCCAAGCAGATCTGCCCCGAGGTCGGCTTCTACCATTTTTGCATTCTTCTGTACAAAATTCGTGTTAGTAGTTTAAAACCTTGGCTCATTAAATTGATGGTTACATAATTTTCACACCTGCCAGGATCAAAATCTTCTCTTTCGCACACACAAACACACACACACACACACACACACACACACACACACACACACACACACACGCACACACACGTGTTTGTGTTAGTATATATATAGGCCTTCATCACACTCCATTTGTAACACACCGGTTACTTTTTGAAATAAGATGGCCGGTTACTGGCATGTGTTACCTTTCTTTAAATTCACTTTCAAATATTTTTTTAGCCGCGTTGGACAGATCGTAGGTAGGCTTCTTTATAACACACATACCTTTCTCTAACATGGTAACCCTATATAATGTCAGAGGAAAAAATAGTCCCACGGATGTAAATACAGCAATCCTCAGTTGACTGAATTTACTAGTTACTATCAAAAGATACTGATATTTGAAACACGCCATGGTAACGCAAAAGACAGTGGGTCCGTCAGAGAAAGGGAAGTGATAATTTAATTGAATTAATGCTTCCCATTTTGCCTTGGATAATACTCAGACAGCGCAAGTTCTAGTCCTTTCATAGCCTAGTGATCTCTATGCTTTGGATTCTTTAATGATTCTTGACGGATTTACTTTCAGCACAGTGAGGCGGTTCCTGACTGAAGCGCCTAGAACTGCTCGGTTACAACGGCCGGTGCCACCCTCTGACACTAACATCGCCAATTCCATAGTAACAAGGCCGACCGCGCGTTGAAGTGGGACAAAGGTCCAAAGAAAATGATTTCTATACCTTATATTTTAGAGAACCTGTAGACGAAACCGTTTCCCCGTAAACTTTCACATATAGACAAAATACACGATCATTGGACTGGCAGGCCGGCGTCATCGACTGGACGCCATCAGACCTATATACGATGACCCATCGAATGACTGTTTACTGGGAACATGTATTTGTGAGAACACTCAAAAATCTAACGAGACGATAGATTCACTGATTAGGACGCTTTCCCCAAAACACATATTTCCGGTTAAGAAGCACTCGAAATTGCAAACAATTTGGCTACGTTATCTTTAACGACAGCTTCATGTGACTTGCACAGATGATGGATGTCAGAGGTATTCAACTTGGCATCAGCGCGTTCGAATTTTGCAGAAGGCGCAATGTGGAGGGCCTTGTACGCTCAGAGCAACGCGCGTCTAGTGCCGGTAAGGAAGCCAGATATGCTTCCCGGGAGGAAGCAGTAAACACGAACGATATTTATGAGATCGAGGAAGCTGTGCTGCGTGCTCCATGCATCACAGACTCATGGTGAGCCCCAAGAAAACTGTCGAAAATCCTTTCCAAACTTTAAACGTGATTTCCTTAAAGTCACAATTTTTTCTGTATTTGAATTGCCGAAAAAATAGTTGGTCGATTTTTATCTCGCTTAGCTATTGTTGTAGAGACTCGAAATGGCTATGGTCGGAGATACTAAAAGTTAAACGATTTTCAAAATATCGATATTTTAGGTCCGTTTGAATACTCAGAGTCGATTTTTCTTACCTTTTTTCCAAATAGACACGATTTTATGAAAAAAAGACTTTTTTCACTTTTCAGAGTTTCTGACCGTACAGGTGATGATGGGGAGTGAGCGGCTGTGAGGCTTTGGATGACGGCCTACATCTCCAGAGTGGAACCCCAGCCAGAAGCAGCTGAGTCCCCCTTCCCAAAGCGACGCTCTGGTTAACGACTCGCCGCCCCCTCCATAAGAAAAGTAAAAAATTAAAAACTAATGAAATGTTCCTATGATGTTTTTGGACGGAAGTCCTCTTCCAAGTAGTCGGGCTGTCTGATGCAAGTCATTTATAGTGAAGCTGATTCAGCAACTTGCATGTCAATGATGAAATGATGATGAGGACAACACACACACACCATTCCCAAGAAGACATAATCCCCGGCCTGGCCACGAATGGGACCAATAGCACCCTGATATAAGTTAGGAAGTTTATGAGCTGCTGACGTAAGCCAAAAAGGAAAAACAGTCCATGACTCGGATGTGAAGTAACTAGGGCATCCAAGAGTAGCGTCTTTTCCGTTATGGTTTCTCAGAGCAGTTTCTCGAAGCAGTACTCACAACGCCACAGGCAGCTTTGGCGTAACTCTGCTCAGCCGTTTGGTTTGACTTGATTCCCAGGCTTCTTGAGGTAATCGAGGAAGGTGTCTTAATTTTTACTCAGATGTGCTAAGTAAATTATTTGCGGCCCAATAGTACCACCGATTTCTTCAAGAGTCAGTCACTGAAATTCTCTTATAACCAGAAATTGTTACATAAGAAGCACTATAAGTGTAAGTAGGCTGTTTATGGTTTTTTTTATTGGTAACGCCACGTAGCGCTCTGTGTGAAAATCACTGGCTATGCTGTGTGCAGTCTGTGGCTGGTTTGCATTGTTGTCTGCCATTGTAGTGTTGGGCAGCAGCATCTGGATGTGAACAGCGCGTAGCGTTGCGCAGTTGGAGGTGAGCCGCCAGCAGTGCTGGATGTGGGGAGAGACATGGAATGATCATATTAAGTTGATCGTCGGTAAAGCAGATGCCAGACTGAGATTCATTGGAAGAATCCTAAGGAAATGCAATCCGAAAACAAAGGAAGTAGGTTACAGTACGCTTGTTCGCCCACTGCTTGAATACTGCTCAACAGTGTGGGATCCGTACCAGATAGGGCTGATAGAAGAGATAGAGAAGATCCAACGGAGAGCAACGCGCTTCCTTACAGGATCATTTAGTAATCGCGAAAGCGTTACGGAGGTGATAGATAAACTCCAGTGGAAGACTCTGCAGGAGAGACGCTCAGTAGCTCGGTACGGGCTTTTGTTAAAGTTTCGAGAACATACCTTCACCAAAGAGTCAAGCAGTATATTGCTCCCTCCTACGTATATCTCGCGAAGAGACCATGAGGATAAAATCAGAGAGATTACAGCCCGCACAGAAGCATACCGACAATCCTTCTTTCCACGAACAATACGAGACTGGAATAGAAGGGAGAACCGATAGAGGTACTCAGGGTACCGTCCGCCACACACCGTCAGGTGCCTTGCGGAGTATGGATGTAGATGTAGATGTAGAAATGGCGGAGTTTTGAAATTTGTAAGACTGGATGTCATGAACTGCTATATACATTATGACTTTTGAAAACTATTGAGGTAAATACATCGTTTGTCCTCTATTAAAATATTTCATTTGCTAACTGTGCCTATCAGTAGTTGGTGCCTTCAGTAGTTTGAATCTTTTATTTAGCTGGCAGTAGTGGCGCTCGCCGTATAGCAGTAGTTCGAGTAACGAAGATTTTTGTGAGGTAAGTGATTTGTGAAAGGTATAGGGTCATTCTTTTGTAGGGATTATTGAAAGTCAGATTGCGTTGCGCTAAAATATATTGTGTCTCAGCTTAAGCACAGTCTAGCACAATTTTTCTGAGGGGAAGTTTCATAAGTTTTTGTCATTTAAGAACAGGATGTTACTCGAATTTGTGGATGAGTTATACACTTAAGACATTATGGGTCTTACGCCTTCGTATATTCATATATAATATCGTGTCACTCATCTGTTGGCCGATTTGTCCGTTACGTGCAGGTACGTTTAATGAAGTAGTTCATTAATATGACTAACTTCGGAGAAGGTTATATATAACAATCAGTTTTATATTGTGAAATTTTTAATCATATTTTTACAATATAAAGGGTATTAACTTAATACAGTTACGTATTTTTGTACAGCCTTCAGATCTAACTATCGGAATGCTGATATGTTTAGATAATGACCGCCAGTAGTGGGTTGCTCAGACTTTGGTTAATATGTAGAGCACTGAAGTATTTGGTTGTAAGTTAACTTGGGATTGTAACTTAGGTTCGTAGCGTTTTACTATCTGCCACGTTTTTCTTTTTATTTATCTATTTGAGTATGACTTTTTATGTAATCTATAGGGGCTATGACACGATTTCTGTAATCAGCGGCAAAATTATTCAAGAGAGAGTAGCATTATTGTGCCAAGAACGGAAGAAATCTATTTTTTATCTACGCAACATACATTTCCAAAGATACAACGGCGTGCCTTCTTAGCACCTGTTCATTAACATATTAGGCGATAATGTTTAACCAGCTGCCAAACCTAAAACGTTCTTCCAGCAGTCAACATTACTAGTGATAGCAGTAACAAAACTCCGGAATACATAACAAAATTTCATACTCAGGCAAAATAACTTGCTCGCAGAAAAAAAACCCTCACTCTCGAAAAGAAAAGCTGATATACAGCCAATCATTAGGAGAATATTTTTCTCTTCACCATAAATAAATGGTTTTGCTTGTTCTTCTCTTAGTTTTTGATTATCTGCGGATGAACCAGCTCTTTGTATTGCCGACCAATTTGCTTAGTCCGTTCATTATCCTTCAGCGCGGAAACTGCAGACGGCCGCTGCCGCAGTAAAATTGATTGACAGAGCTATTAAGGCTTGTTCTCGGAGCCGGTTATGGTGGTGGTGTATTTGTGTGTGTGTGTGTGTGTGTGTGTGTGTGTGGGAGGGTGGGTGGGTGTGCATGTGACTCTTCACGTGGCTATTAAACGTGTGGTCGGCTGTCATACAATAAACGTCTAACAACTCATGAAGTCGCTTCTGGCAACGTTGCGATTTCAAGCACGTAAACATGGCAATAAAACAGCTAGATACGTTCACATATTTCTTTTTCACATTTATTCCACAAATCTAAGAGCAACGACTGTATTTATTATTGTTGCTCAATTTTTACTATCACCCTACGTATTTGGACTGGATGATATCGGTTCGTTTTGATAGGTGGATGAGGACATACTATAGATCGGTGACACGTCTGCGTCACAGTCGAACAAGATAAGTACCCTCGACATCGATAGAGACATCACGGTATCTGCAAGATGAGATTTAGAGCCACCATGAAAAATTTATATACTTATATGGATATGGTGCCCGTTCTTTCCGACATGTCCGAAAGAAGAGACACCATATCCATATTGGTATACAATTCTGGCAATAGCGGCCATGACCTTCTTCTTCTGTGTAGATGCACACATATTCCCCGAACCCTTACGGGACTTGGTAAGAATGTCTTGCACGAGTTATGTGTTGACAAGGTGACAACGTAAGTGTCGCGGGAGGCGTGCGCGAGATAGTCCCTGCAGTCTTTGCCGGCACGGTAGCTCAGGGTGTTCGGTCAGAGAGCCGGTTGGTCTCTGTAATAAAAATACTGAGTGGAAGGAACAACCACCGAACTTGAACAGGATGTCTTGCGGCGTCCGGCAACCCGGCAACGATGAAACACA
Source organism: Schistocerca gregaria (assembly GCF_023897955.1). Taxonomy (NCBI): domain Eukaryota; kingdom Metazoa; phylum Arthropoda; class Insecta; order Orthoptera; family Acrididae; genus Schistocerca; species Schistocerca gregaria. The sequence continues at coordinate 967,350,120 of NC_064921.1, read as the reverse complement.
ACGAAAAAAAAAATAAAAATAAAATAAATATAAATAATTAAAAACTGGATAGAGCGTCTGCAATGTAAGCAGGAGATTCCCGGTTCTAGTCCCGGAGGGAGCACACATTTTCACCTGCCCCGTTGAAATATATCAACGCCCCTCAATAGTTGAAGGTATTAATGTAATTATAATTATGAAACATGTAAGTCTGCATGGCTGGTGGGTGTCTGAAACTTCCTTAACCAGAATAGGGCTGCAGTATATTAATCATTCCATCATCTTACTTCGTTATTTTAACACCTACAAAATTTACTAGCTGCAACGTATACCAACGCCAGTTTGCCCACATGATGTATTTACAATGATATATGCCCTTTGTACGTAACGAAGGCTTTCGCGCCTGTTGTCACAGTCCATAAAATACTTCTGAGTTTCTGGCCGCATTGTCAACTATAAAATTCCTATGTTTCGGCGACTATTACAAGACACTTTCCTCAGGCTCTGTTGCTAATGTCAATATATCCTAAAGGAAAGCGTCTAGCAATAGTCGCCGAAACGTCGGAAATTTGTAGTTGAGTATGCGGTCACAGACCCAGAAGAATTTTACGGAAAACTCTTTGTATGTTTCCACACTCTTCCAACTCAGATATGTTTTCCAGTTCATGACTTCAAGCACGCAGTTTGACTCTTTGCTGACAAATTTTCGTGGTTCTGCAAGCAAGTTGTTTCTGACCACTCAGTAATTCGATTATGGGCGTGGGAAAGAACTGGGAGAAACCTGAACAAATTTATGATAACACTCTGTTTGAGGGGCGTGGGAAAGAACTGGGAGAAACCCGAACAAATTTATGATAACACTCTGTTTGAGGGTCTTGTTCGGATAGTCGTTCGTAATGTCATAGGACTGAGTTTCTTATCCACTTTTTGCAGTGTAGTATCTACTACATGGAAGTGTAGACATATTCTGGTTTTGGGTCAGCACTTGAACCGACTTCTTATTGCTTATACAATAGAGAATTGTGACAAATGAAAGTACCGACGATCATGTTACGGTCGCGAATGAGTTTTAACGATTTCACAACGATCAAGAGATTATAATTTTCCCGACAGTAGTGACTATGATTCTTTTTTATGTATAATTTGACCGCCAGTCATTAACTGGGCTAAACCTCTTTAAGCAACCACATTGCTGTGCTCAGCTACACATAATATCTGTTCATCTAACTAAAGCAGTATCCTGAAAATATTGTTGGAAAAGTGTCAAATATGATTAGTAGATTCCTCACTGTAAGATATTATATGCTTCTATTTACACTGAATTTCTGTGAAAATAACGCAAGCGAATTTTATCCATCTTGCTGGCTTTGTATGGGTTTTTAGTCGAAGAGAAAACTGAAACAACCACGAAAAATATATAACATTTAAGGACGGTGAAGTCTACGCCATCGACTCCATTTCGCCTCCTCGAGATGACTGTGGTCTGTGGTGAAATATACGAACCCTATAAAAAGATAGTGAATTTTTTCTTAAAAACTGACGAACTGTTAACACGCAGAATTCTAGAGTAACAGGCACCAGGGTTATGCTTCACAGAAAGTAGGCGTAGTGAATTAGGTGTACTTGTAGGAGATCTCACCCATGGCTACTGCCCACTCAGCCACCAAATCAACAGTTTCACCATTAGAACAGAGAACTGATAAACGTTTTCGAACTGTGTTGTAGAGCAATGCAACAGTGATCATGCATTGCAAAGGTAAAATATATGAGATAAAATACATTATATATGTGGACTGGTCAGTAAGTCAAGACATATGATGCTCACTGACGATCAGACACCGTCGTACACAATCAGACTGTACCGTTTCCAACACATTCACTATTAACCATTTTGAAGGACTAGGCACAATGTTCTCCCTGTCTTACTTACCGTCCTCTACCTCCTTGTTAGTCAGTTCTGTCTACGCAGTGTTCATGGGCAAAATAAAATCTGGAGCAACCAGTGCTAAGGTTTTCTTTCAACCACCATACCGCTGGAAATCCTGAGGAAAACTATGGCCTGAAACTAACTACTGTGCTAAATCATCATTCATCATTACTTTAGCTGTAACAGTACACTTCTGTTTTAAGAGACCCAACAAGTAACTGAAAGCTTGAAGTGTCACCCTCTGTGCCCGCAGTTAGGCTTGACTAGCACTTGGATGGGTCACAGCCCGGCTTCGCCAAGCGCTGATGGAAGCGGGATGCATTCAGGTCTTGTGAGGGAAGTTGTGGAGCAACTTGATTGTGAAGTAACGCCTCTAGTCACGAAAGCTGATAATGGCCTGAAGAGCAGTGTACTGGCCACATGCTCCTCCATACTGGCAGCCAATGACGCCTGTCGGCAGCGGATGTAACGACGGTCGGTCGGTACTGTTGAGCCTTACGAGGCCTGTTGGCCTGGAGTCTTATTCAAGAGAAGGAGCTACAGAAAGAGAGTCAATAAAAAACGTGTTGGTCAACCTCTGTCACTTATGCAAACAGTAATTCGGCTTGACGTTGACTGAGGGACCTCACGCCAAACTCTGTCCAACTGGAGCGTTAGATCGAAAAAATGCCGAGCTGGTTGGGGTGGCCCTGCCCATAATGGTCCTCTAAACCTTCACAACTGGGGACCGATATGGCGACCTTACTGGCCTAGGTGGGGTTTCGCAAGCTCGAAGACATACTCTAGAAACAATCGCTGCATGCGGACGGCAGTGATGATTTTACTGAATGTGAGGAAAAGCTTTCTCAATCTATAAGAACTCTAGTACTGCGTTCTACAATTTCGTCCAAATTGCAATGGTGATGCATCGTATTCATCTCATGTTGCTTCTTTGCATTATTGCTTTATTATAGTCGAATGTATCTCCACAACTGTTGACTATATTCTTGCCTGTTACACTTCTTGCGAAGTAAAATAATTGGAGTACTGTTATAGATTTGGGGAAATGTCTTTGTTTACCGATATCCTGCCGGCTAGATAAATTTACCAGTTTCTTTTATATCTTCTAACATCAATCATTTTCATTCAAATGAGACAGATTACACTGGTTCACTGACGTTTCTGAGAAAACGAAAGGGACAAGACAGAGCTCTGAGAAATTTAATTACTTGCCCAACAAAGGAAAGCATTACGAAAACGAACAACAAAATCAGTTTTACGAGGCATTCCTGAAATATCTATGCACAGTTTACAGTTGAAAATGTATTTACACTCTGGAAACCTTGGTCTAAATGGATATGTAAACTGTTAGAAATTCAATAATACTCTTTCTAAGAGTTAAGTGCGAAAGTTTCAAAAGAATCTGATCATCCATTAGCTTCCCAGTGAGCAATTGTAAGAATTTTGTTCCAGCCTCCTGCTTCAAATAAGTTTCCAAACAAATTTCATATGGTTGTGAGGAAAATACCGGAACCTGATTTCTGCTTCTATATGTTAGTAACTCACAGCCCCTTAGTCCCATTATCAGCAAACGGAAATGAATCTAACTCTACAACAGTCTAAGGTCTAAGAGAGATTTCGGTAAGAAACTTAGGACAACTTCGGTATTAAAAGAAACAAATCAATTATGGTAACTCTTGTTTATAAATTGCAACGGTGTGGAACAAGTCGTTTTACATTCACATCACACATGGATTTGTAAACAAGGCTATTGCTGAACATAAATGCTGTTCTTATAAATTTTTTATATGCAAATGGGAAATAGTAGTTTCTACCCATCACCTTCTGCACATTACAATAATAGAAATAATTCCACGGAATAGAAGGGATTGCCAAGGAGAAATTATAGTTTGTTTTCAAATCTTAATTTGCTGTCTGTCAGGCATTTTATATCATTGGGTAAGTTATTAAAAATTTTAGATTCAACATTATGCTCTACTTTTTGCGCTAAAGACAACCTTAATGAGGTCTAACGATTGTCATTTTTCTAGCTGATATTGCAAGTATCTTAAAAATTTTTCCTTTTGAACTGCAGTAGTTTATTTATAAAAAAACTTCACTAGGCAGTAAATATAATGTGAAGGAGTGGTCAGAACGCCACATTCCTTAATTTCTTAGCTGAATTACCACTAAGTACAGCTATCTCATTTTTTATTCGTTAGATATGACATTGTCCATTCGTTGATTATAGCATCAATCCCATAGAACTTCAATTTAACAAGAAGGATTCATCTGTCCCATCGTTCAAGCTTCAGCCACTGGCCCTTTTCTGCAGGCCATCTGCCATAATACATCCCAATAGGCTGATATACGTACGTCAATCATTCCTAAGAGTTCGTACTCCTTCACACGAACGTACTATATCTAAATGCATTTCAGGAGACTTGTAAATACCCAGTTAAGAGTAGAACGTCCAGTGAAGTGTTAAAAAGAGGATTCCGTCTCAAGATTGCACAGTGGCAATGAAATACAGTCCATAACATAATATACTGAATTGAGAAACAATCTTAAGTGCGAATGAGAAGTAGAATGTGGTAAAGATATAGTTGCAAACAATAAGTAAAACAATAAGCGTTTGTTTTGTAGCCCAAAGATGACTTCACATTTCAGAGAACAGAAGGAAACAGGTACAAGTACACAAAAGTAATGAAATTAAAGCACAAATAAATAGAAAGAAGTATCATGTTTTATTCACGTACTTTCGAAACAATTTTGAGAAAGCCAGAGTCAGGATTCGACTTGAATGTAACAAACTATATCGTTGCCTAGAAACGCAGAAGCTCAACTTAAGAAGCACTGAAACTCAGCCACAAAGCATGTAACTTATGGTCGATAAAATGAATGAGTAAATCAAGACAATAGGCTATGTGAATGAAAGAAAGATGTAAGGTAATACAAATACCAAAAAATTGCATTTTAGGTAATATGTAACGCAATTATGCAAACTTGCAAAATAATTATGGATGAACATTATATATATGTATATACACATCGATGGAAATTATATGGTAACAGGGACCTCTTTATGTTGCTAACATCTGAGATTTATATATGCAGACTGAGTCGACGAATGGAAATTTGTACCAAGGCCGGCATTTGAATCAGGTTGTTCTGCTCATTAGACAGATTCGTAAACACTGGAAAGACGTTTTCGTGGATGAGGAAGACTCAACGGAGGATAGATGAAAAAGAAAGGAACACACTTTAAATGAAGTGTAAATAATAATACCTGCAAGCAGTTACACAATATAAAGTAGAGTAACTTTTAGAAATGACTGGCCGCAGCTAGTTATATTTATATTTCATTTAAAATAATGTCACAGCGCTCAACAGCATCTGTAGTGGATAAGCTTATTTTTGTAAGATGGATTTCAAGATCACAAAAAACTAAAATTGCAGCAAAAAGTGAGAGAAAGAAGTGGCAAAGCGAAAGTGTGCTAGAAAAATTTTCAAGTTGATTTTTCGACCGTGGTTCTTAGTTTGTCTACAACTAAACAACATCTGAAGAAGCTTTGCAAGTCCCAAAGGTACTGACCGACCGCCGTGTCTTTCTCGATCTATAGACGTCACTGAATGATGATAGGGAGGAGCGTGAGATCAGTTCCATCTCTCTCGACATTGTCAATTTACGAGACCAGAGTCGCAATTCCTCAATCAGGTAGCTCCTCAATTTGCCTCACAACGGCTGAGCGGAACCCGATTGCCAACACCGCTAGGAAGACTGGACTGTCACCCACTCAAGTGCTAGCCAAGCCCGAGTGCGCTTAACTTTGGTGAGCTGAGGAGAACTTGTGTTACCACTGAGGCAAGGCCGTTGGCTCTTAATTTGTCTACACCGTAAAATATTGATAACAATGACAAATATTACGTGGTATTGCATCGCGCTCTGGCGAGAGCAGTGACACAAAGAGGCAATACTCAAGAAAACTCGACTTAAAGAATTAAGTCTACACAACTTATACTGAAACAGTACAAGCTTCTTTCCTATTTAGAGTAAATTTTGATGGCAGTAAATAAGGTTATATTTTTCGTGTGCGTTGGGGCACATCAAACGTATTTTTTAGCGACGTAAGATAAATTTGCTATATTTCGACTTGTGTCACTTTTCTCGCCGGTTCACCTGGCTCGAGATGACTGGGTGTTTGTGTTGTCCTCTTCATTTCATCATCATTCATGAAAGTGACGAGTTGGACTTAGCAAAGGTTGGGAATTGGTGCGGGCTCTGAAAACCACGCAGTTGAGCGCCCCGCAAACCAAACATCATCATAATTTTCTCGCCGAGTACTGATAATATTTTTTCCGTTAATGTATGGTGGCATTTGGGACTTTCGTCCCGTCTGCGACTCTATGATATGAACGAATCAATTTTACACGGCCCTAAGTTACCACAGCGTCAGAGCAGAGTAGCGTGTTCCGCAACGTTAACCACTTTTTGCTAATTCAGTCGCTGCCGTTGCCAGGACGCACATTTGTGTTCTCACAACAGTTGTCAGCTTCGTAAAGCACATTAGCAACTCACCGCTGGCAGTGACCTTTTCAGCCACTTTGTTTGGGCGAAGAGTTTACAACAAGTTAGAGTCCTTGCTGAACGTCGAGGGGCCCCGAGTGTGTTTGTGTTTATGCGCGGTGTGCAGCGGAGCGCACTCGGATATTCCATTCCGGCGGGCGGCCGGAGTCCGGTGGGAGCGACCGGTGGACCGCCACTAGCCTCTGATTGCAATTACGTACAGAGCAGGGCGCTGGTGCTGGCTGCGTGCCGGCCGGCCCGTTTCCAATATGTGGCTCTGCAGCTGCCGCAGCGTTGGCCAGCGGGGCATTATTAATGCGTAGGCGTGCGCGCTGCCGGCCATACGTCAGGGCCGGTAAGTTATCCATCTCTGAGCGCCGGCCCCGACAATCAAATTGCTGACAGCTGCGGAAACAGTCGACACTGCCTCCCCGCCGCGCCGACCACAGTAGACTCTCCCACACTCTCGTCAATGCGCCGCGTATGTAAGCGCTGTCAAAGGTTAGAAGTTGTAAGCATTGCCGCGCACGTTACTGCCGCTACCTCTTCTTACTGAAATGTGGTCCACTCGACACTGTCAGGGTACATTTTGACCTATCGTTGGATACTGGCGCTATGGCACAGTGCTGCCGTCTCGTAAAGTAGATGAACCAGTTCCGAGTCACACACCGTGTCTGGGCATGATTTTCAAATGTGACATCACTTTTTAAATTCGCAGAACAAAATACCAACAGAATCCGTAAAAGACCCTGTCGATTGTCTGGAGAGCTGCAGGTGATATACAAGGTGGTCAGAAACAGACTGATACACTTGTGAGGGTGATGCAGGATAGGTTGTGTTGAGAAATAGTTATTAAGAAAAATATTCTATACTTTCCGCCGCTTCCGACTTAATATGCATTAAAGTTATTCAATGAGACCGTTGGGGCATCGGCCTTGCCGCAGTGGATACGCCTGTTCCCGTGAGATCACCGATGTTAAGTGGTTTCGGGCGTGGCCGGCACTTGGATGGGTGACCATCATGGACGCCATGCGCGATTGCCATATTTCGGGGTGCACTCAGCCTTGTGATGCCAATTGAGGAGCTACTCGACCGAATAGCAACGGCTCCAGTCACAGAAAACGATCGTAACGACCGGGAGAGCTGTGTGCTGACCACATCCTCAACTGAGGATGACACGGTGGTCGGATGGTCTCGATGGACCACTTGTGGCCTGAAAACGGAGTGCTTTTCAGACCGTTGGGCGCGCAAATTAAAACGGCTCGTAATATACAATTATTACGCGGGCAAGTGACTATCAATTATAATACATGGTTGATGATGGTACATTGATGTTTGAGTCTGGCCATGAAGCGTGAGCGGATACCATTAACGTAGGGCGAGCGCTCACGTTAAGAGGGAAATCCGAGTTCGAGTCTCGTTCTGACAAAATTTCATTGTCTTCATTCCATTACACGTCTGAATGTCCAAATGACTGTAAACACTATGAGACTTAACATCTTAGGTCATCAGTCCCCTATACGTAGGATTAGTTAAACCTAAATAACCTTAGGACATCACAGACATCCATGCCTGAGGCAGGATTCGAACCTGCGTCCATAGCAGTAGCCCGGTTCCGGACTTAGCGCCTTGAACCTCTCGGCCACAGAGGCCGGCTACACATGTCTGAATGTTGACAGTATTCACAACTCCGAATACGGTTACAGGTACAGTAAGTGTCAGTTGTTCTCATAGTGCAGATGACAGCGGAAGAGACTGCTCATTCTTTCGCTCAGGGTCGATCCCTACTGTCTTCATAATGCTCTCTTTTTCGGTTTTAGTCTTTGGTAAGCCGCTTGAATATACTTTTGCGACATCCTGACTAAGTCCAAAGCTCGGAAATGGGGCAAAGTATCTAATTATTTCAACAAATATTTCTCAGCACAATGTACACTGCAACATCTTTAGAAGATTTCCAAACTGCCGGTGACCATCTTGTTTAAAGGGCCATCAAGACTTTCCTTTTTGGGGGCGCTGCTGCAGCTATATGCAACGTAGCTCGACTCCGATGCTGGTACATAAGCATGGAAACGTAGGCGACGGACCGAAGTGCTGTTATTCTCTACATAGCTGCCCAATGAGAAACACTGATAGACACCCATCGGCTAATGAAGAATGTTATACTAACGCGAAACGTCTGAGAAAACTTCGAAAAGGGATGCTGCTGCTTCATGATATCCCACGTTACCATTTCTAAAACGTCATAAAGCAGAATTTACGCGTACACCAGTGGGAGATACTCTGACACCCACGGTGTTGGGGGGAAAAGTCCAGTTTCAGTATCCAGACAGTTGAAATAATACAGCAACGAGAAAAGGACTAACACCTGCGTTTTCAACGACGATTGATGACTGCGGTCAGACTACGAATTTCCTCATGTTGGTTGCACACTAACTGCATGACTGCCACGGAAAAGCTTGGATATCAAAACCTGTGTGCAAGGTGCTGAGCGAAAATGCTTATCGACTAACGTGAAGACCAAATAAAATCCTCGGACGATGGTTTTAAGACAGCTAACGACAAGATACAGCAATGTGTCCCCACATTGTTGCTGCAACTCATTCGACCCTCCTTAGGTGGGATTCCCTGCCCTGGGAGCTAGATCACGTGCGATCTCTGGCAAGTAAATTTTTAACGTGTCAAAGAAAGTGCTTTACCGGTACCGAAGGTATTGCCGAACTGTGGGGAACGAGGGGCTCTTCGCTGATTTATTCAAGCTCTTGACAATGTTGCATCGTTCCGTAATTATGGAGAACACGAAACAAAAGAACTGAAAAAGTACTCAAAATTCAGCTGCTTTGTACTATGTTCAGATTTCGTCGAACGGATTTGAACAATCCTTAGTGATTCCACCACATATACAAGAGCAAAAATTATTGTTTTACTAGATTTCAAAGCCGCCAGATCACGTTCGGTGGTTTTGTAAGCGAACGATGTCCTTAGAGATGGACTGAATCGTCTGGGGGATGTCAGCAGTATCCTTCTTCCTGTTGCTCATCGCACTGCCAAATGTCGCTTCCTTTCCAGAAATGCGTGAGAATCAATGCCCCAACCGAAGGAATGATTTCATTGACGCCTTTTATGCCACTTCGGAGGGCTCATAGTGCCAATTTAGAGCGGAACTGTGTGTGAAATGTCATCCTCAACTATCAATAAGAATTTTCCCGTGGTCTACGTCTAGCGTTTTTGATTAGTAATCAAAACGTCCTCGGTCCCGGATTCAAATCTCGACATCGCTTCAATTTCGATTAATAATCAGCATTGGCAACCGAAAACTTCCAGCGTATGAAGAGACCCTCATTGTGATTCTGGCAATGGCCTTGTCAAAGAAGATGAAGGAGCGGACGGAAATTCAGGGCACTCTCTCGCCCTTGGGGTGGGAACTTCCTAAACGCGGAAGAACCAGCAATGATCAACGGCAAGACAATGCAGAAGGCAATGGAAACCACTATATTAAAAAGACGTGTATGTGAAAAAGTGTCATGATGATCTCTCCATTGGTAAAAGATTCCATAATAGTCTCACACTCCAATCTCTGCCAGGAGATTGCCAGAGGGAGGTGATCATAAGAAAAAGACAAGCTTCTACAGGCTGGGACTTGGAATTTAAGAATCTTGAACGTGGTAGGGGAGCTATAATATATGAAAAGGGAATAATAAAGGCTCAATCTAGATATAGGAGGGGTCAGTGAAGCGAAATGGAAGAAAAGACAAGGATTTCTGGTCAGGTGAGTATAGGGTAATATTAACAGCAGTAGAAAGTGATATAATGGGAGCGGATTCGTTACGTATAGCTAGGTAGGGTAGAGAGTGTGTCACTATGAAAATTTCAGTGATACGGTTGTTCTTATCATAGTCTACGCCGACAACGATAGTTCAGTTACACATGCAGACGTCTCCAGCTGGAGATGAAGAGATACAGAAAGTATATGAGGATGCTGTATAGGTAATACAGTGAGTAAATGGAGATGAAAATGTAGTAGTCAAGGAGAACTGTAATGCGGTTGTAGGATGAATGAATAGAGGAAAAGGTTACAGGAGAATATGGGCTCTGGACAAGGAATGAGAGAGGAGGAAGGCTAGTTGAGTTCTATAACAAATTTCAGCTAGTAATACAGTATCCTCTGTTGAAGAATCACAAGTGGACGTATACTTGGAAAACGCCGGGTGGTACAGGAAGATTTCAGTTAGATTATATCATGGTCAGACAGATATTGCGAAATCAGATAGTGGATAGTTGAGACTGGTTTGATGCAGCTCTCCATGCTACTCTATCCTGTGCAAGCTGCTTCATCTCCCAGTACCCACTGCAACCTACATCCTTCTGAATCTGCTTAGTGTACTCATCTCTCGGTCTCCCTCTACGATTTTTACCCTCCACGCTGCCCTCCAATGCTAAATTTGTGATCCCTTGATGCCTCAAATCATGTCCTACCAACCTAACCCTTCTTCTAGTCAAGTTGTGCCACAAACTTCTCTTCTCCCCAATCCTATTCAATACCTCCTCAATAGTTACGTGATCTATCCACCTTATCTTCAGTATTCTTCTGTAGCACCACATTTCGAAAGCTTCTATTCTCTTCTTGTCCAAACTAGTTATCGTCCATGTTTCACTTCCATACATGGCTACACTCCAAACAAATACTTTCAGAAACGACTTCCTGATACATAAATCTATATTTGATGTTAACAAATTTCTCTTCTTCAGAAACGCTTTCCTTGCCATTGCCAGTCTACATTTTATATCCTCTCTACTTCGACCGTCATCAGTTATTTTACTTCCTAAATAGCGAAACTCCTTTACTACCTTAAGTGTCTCATTTCCTAATCTAATTCCCTCAGCATCACCCAATTTAATTTGACTACATTCCATTATCCTCGTTTTGCTTTTGTTAATGTTCATCTTATATCCTCCTTTCAAGAAACTGTCCATTCCGTTCAACTGCTCTTCCAAGTCCTTTGCCGTCTCTGATAAAATTACAATGTCATCGGCGAACCTCAAAGTTTTTACTTCGTCTCCATGAATTTTAATACCTACTCCAAATTTTTCTTTTGTTTCCTTTACTGCTTGCTCAATATACAGATTGAATAACATCGGGGAGAGGCTACAACCCTGTCTCACTCCTTTCCCAACCACTGCTTCCCTTTCATGCCCCTCGACTCTTATGACTGCCATCTGGTTTCTGTATAAATTATAAATAGCCTTTCGCTCCCTGTATTTTACCCCTGCCACCTTAAGAATTTGAAAAAGAGTATTCCAGTCAACATTGTCAAAAGCTTTCTCTAAGTCTACAAATGCTAGAAACGTAGGTTTGCCTTTTCTTAATCTTTCTCCTAAGATAAGTCGTAAGGTCAGTATTGCCTCACGTGTTCCAACATTTCGACGGAATCCAAACTGATCCTCCCCGAGGTCTGCATCTACCAGTTTTTCCATTCGTCTGTAAAGAATTCGCGTTAGTATTTTGCAGCCGTGGCTTATTAAACTGATAGTTCGGTAATTTTCACATCTGTCAGCACCTGCATTCTTTGGGATTGGAATTATTATATTCTTCTTGAAGTTTGAGGGTATTTCGCCTGTCTCATACATCTTGCTCACCAGCTGGTAGAGTTTTGTCAGGACTGGTTGTCCCAAGGCCGTCAGTAGTTCTAATGGAATGTTATCTACTCCGGGGGCCTTGTTTCGACTCAGGTCTTTCAGTGCTCTGTCAAACTCTTCATGCAGTATCGTATCTCCCATTTCGTCTTCATCTACATCCTCTTCCATTTCCGTAATATTGTCCTCAAGTACATCGCCCTTGTATAAACCTTCTATATACTCCTTCCATCTTTCTGCCTTCCCTTCTTTGCATGGAACTGGGCTGCCATCTGAGCTCTTGATATTCATACATTTGGTTCTCTTCTCTCCAAAGGTCTCTTTAATTTTCCTGTAGGCAGTATCTATCTTACCCCTAGTGAGATAAGCTTCTACATCCTTACATTTGTCCTCTAGCCATCCCTGTTTAGCCATTTTGCACTTCCTGTCGATCTCATTTTTGAGACGTTTGTATTCCTTTTTGCCTGCTTCATTTACTGCATTTTTATATTTTCTCCTTTCATCAATTACATTCAATATTTCTTCTGTTACCCAAGGATTTGTAGCAGCCCTCGTCTTTGTACCTACTTTATCCTCTGCTGCCTTCACTACTACATCCCTCAGAGCTACCCATTCTTCTTCTACTGTATTTCTTTCCCCCATTCCTGTCAATTGTTCCCTTATGCTCTCCCTGAAACTCTGTACAACCTCTGGTTCTTTCAGTTTATCCAGGTCCCATCTCCTTAATTTCCCACATTTTTGCAGTTTCTTCAGTTTTAATCTACAGGTCATAACTAATAGATTGTGGTCAGAGTCCACATCTGCCCCTGGAAATGTCTTACAACTTAAAACCTGCTTCCTAAATCTCTGTCTTACCATTATATAATCTATCTGATACCTTTTAGTATCTCCAGGGTTCTTCCACGTATACAACCTTCTTTCATGATTCTTAAACCAAGTGTTAGCTATGATTAAGCTGTGCTCTGTGCAAAATTCTACTAGGCGGCTTCCTCTTTCATTTCTTAGCCCCAATCCATATTCACCTACTATGTTTCCTTCTCTCCCTTTTCCTACACTCGAATTCCAGTCACCCATTACTATTAAATTTTCGTCTCCCTTCACTATCTGAATAATTGCTTTTATTTCATCGTACATTTCTTCAATTTCTTCATCATCTGCAGACCTAGTTGGCATATAAACTTGTACTACTGTAGTAGGTGTGGGCTTCGTATCTATCTTGGCCACAATAATGCGTTCACTATGCTGTTTGTAGTAGCTTACCCGCATTCCTATTTTCCTATTCATTATTAAACCTACTCCTGCATTACCCCTATTTGATTTTGTGTTTATAACCCTGTAGTCACCTGACCAGAAGTCTTGTTCCTCCTGCCACAGAACTTCACTAATTCCCACTATATCTAACTTTAACCTATCCATTTCCCTTTTTAAATTTTCTAACCTACCTGCCCGATTAAGGGATCTGACATTCCACGCTCCGATCCGTAGAACGCCAGTTTTCTTTCTCCTGATAACGACATCCTCCTGAGTAGTCCCCGCCCGGAGATCCGAATGGGGGACTATTTTACCTCCGGAATATTTTACCCAAGAGGATGCCATCATCATTTAATCATACACTAAAGCTGCATGTCCTCGGGAAAAATTACGGCTGTAGTTTCCCCTTGCTTTCAGCCGTTCGCAGTACCAGCACAGGAAGGCCGTTTTGGTTAATGTTGCAAGGCCAGATCAGTCAATCATCCAGACTGTTGCCCCTGCAACTACTGAAAAGGCTGCTGCCCCTCTTCAGGAACCACACGTTTGTCTGGCCTCTCAACAGATACCCCTCCGTTGTGGTTGCACCTACGGTACGGCCATCTGTATCGCTGAGGCACGCAAGCCTCCTCACCATGGGTCATAAAGCCGCAAAATGCTGACAAGATTTTAAGTATACAAAAATCGCTTGAATGCCAGCACACGCCCTAGGATAGGATGAGTTTGAATTCTGGAGAAATATTTGGTCACTTAAGGGAAGCAGTGGTTGGGAAGGGAGTGAGACAGGGTTGTAGTCCCTCCCCGAAGTTATTCAGTCTGTATATTGAGCAAGCAGTAAAGGAAACAAAAGAAAAATTTGGAGTAGGTATTAAAATCCATGGAGAAGAAATAAAAAATTTGAGGTTCGCCGATGACATTGTAATTCTGTCAGAGACAGCAAAGGACTTGGAAGAGCAGTTGAACGGAATGGATAGTGTCTTGAAAGGAGGATATAAAATGAACATCAACAAAAGCAAAAAGAGGATAATGGAATGTAGTCGAATTAAGTCGGGTGATGATGAAGGAATTAGATTAGGAAATGAGACACCTAAAGTAGTAAAGGAGTTTTGCTATTTGGGGAGCAACATAACTGATGATGGTCGAAGAAGAGACGATATAAAATGTAGACTGACAATCGCAAGGAAAGCGTATCTGAAGAAGAGAAACTTGTTAACATCGAGTATAGATTTAAGTGTCAGGAAGTCATTTTTGAAAGTATTTGTATGGAGTGTAGCCATGTACGGAAGTGAAACATGGACGATAAATAGTTTGGACAAGAAGAGAATAGAAGCTTTCGAAATGTGGTGCTACAGAAGAATCTACATCTACATGACATCTACATGACTACTCTGCAATTCACATTTAAGTGCTTGGCAGAGGGTTCATCGAACCACAATCATACTATCTCTCTACTATTCCACTCCCGAACAGCGAGCGGGAAAAACGAACACCTAAACCTTTCTGTTCGAGCTCTGATTTCTCTTATTTTATTTTGATGATCATTCCTACCTATGTAGGTTGGGCTCAACAAAATTTTTTCGCATTCGGAAGAGAAAGTTAGTGACTGAAATTTCGTAAAAAGGTCTCGCCGCGACGAAAAACGTCTATGCTGTAATGACTTCCATCCCAACTCGTGTATCATATCTGCCACACTCTCTCCCCTATAACGTGATAATACAAAACGAGCTGCCCTTTTTTGCACCCTTTCGATGTCCTCCGTCAATCCCACCTGGTAAGGATCCCACACCGCGCAGCAATATTCTAACAGAGGACGAACGAGTGTAGTGTAATCTGTCTCTTTAGTGGACTTGTTGCATCTTCTAAGTGTCCTGCCAATGAAACGCAACCTTTGGCTTCCCTTCCCGACAATATTATCTATGTGGTCCTTCCAACTGAAGTTGTTCGTAATTTTTACACCCAGGTACTTAATTGAATTGACAGCCTTGAGAATTGTACTATTTATCGAGTAATCGAATTCCAACGGATTTCTTTTGGAACTCATGTGGATCATCTCACACTTTTCGTTATTTAGCGTCAACTGCCACCTGACACACCATACAGCAATCTTTTCTAAATCACTTTGCAACTGATACTGGTCTTCGGATGACCTTACTAGACGGTAAATTACAGCATCATCTGCGAACAGTTTAAGAGAACTGCTCAGATTGTCACCCAGGTCATTTATATAGATCAGGAACAATAGAGGTCCCAGGACGCTTCCCTGGGGAACACCTGATATCACTTCAGTTTTACTCGATGATTTGCCGTCTATTACTACGAACTGCGACCTTCCTGACAGGAAATCACGAATCCAGTCGCACGACTTAGACGATACCCCATAGCTCCGCAGCTTGATTAGAAGTCGCTTATGAGGAACGGTGTCAAAAGTTTTCCGGAAATCTAGAAATACGGAATCAACTTGAGATCCCCTGTCGATAGCGGCCATTACTTCGTGCGAATAAAGAGCTAGCTGAGTTGCAGAAGAGCGATGTTTTCTGAAGCCATGCTGATTACGTGTCAATAGATCGTTCCCTTCGAGGTGATTCATAATGTTTGAATACAGTATATGCTCCAAAACCCTACTGCAAACCGACGTCAATGATATAGGTCTGTAGTTAAATGGATTACTCCTACTACCCTTCTTGAACACTGGTGCGACCTGCGCAATTTTCCAATCTGTACGTACAGATCTATCGGTGAGCGAGCGGTTGTATATGAGTGCTAAGTAGGGAGCTATAGTATCAGCGTAATCTGAAAGGAACCTAATCGGTATACAATCTGGACCTGAAGACTTACCCGTATCAAGCGATTTGAGTTGCTTCGCAACCCCTAAGGTATCTACTTCTAAGAAACTCATGCTAGCAGATGTTCGTGTTTCAAATTCTCGAATATTCCATTCGTCTTCCCTGGTGAAGGAATTTCGGAAAACTGTGTTCAGTAACTCCGCTTTAGCGACACAGTCGTCGATAACAGTACCATCGGCACTGCGCAGCGAAGGTATTGACTGCGTCTTGCCGCTTGTGTACTTTACATACGACCAGAATTTCTTCGGATTTTCTACCAAATTTCGAGACAATGTTTTGTTGTGGAACCTATTAAAGGCATCTCGCATCGAAGTACGTGCCAAAATTCGCGCGTCTGTAAATTTTAGCCCATCTTCGGGATTTCGCGTTCTTCTGAACTTCGCATGCTTTTTCCGTTGACTCTGCAACAGCGTTCGGACCTTTTTTGTGTACCATGGGGGATCCGTTCCATCTCTTACCAATTTATGAGGTATGAATATCTCAATTGCTGTTGCTACTATATTTTTGAATTTGAGCCACATCTCGTCTACATTCGCATAGTCAGTTCGGAAGGAATGGAAATTGTCTTTTAGGAAGGCTTCTAGTGGCACTTTATCCGCTTTTTTAAATAAAAATATTTTGCGTTTGTTTCTGATGGATTTGGAAGAAATGGTATTGAGCCTAGCTACAATGACCTTGTGATCATAATCCCTGTATCAGTCATGATGCTCTCTATCAGCTCTGGATTGTTTGTGGCTAAGAGGTCAAGTGTGTTTTCACAACCATTTACAATTCGCGTGGGTTCGTGGACTAACTACTCGAAATAATTTTCGGAGAAAGCATTTAGGACAATCTCGGAAGACGTTTTCTGCCTACCACCGGTTTTGAACAGTATTTTTGCCAACATACCGAGGGTAGGTTGATGTCCCCACCAACTATAACCGTATGAGTGGGGTATTTATTTGTTACGAGACTCAAACTTTCTCTGAACTGTTCCGCAACTGTATCATCGGAGTCTGGGGGTCGGTAGAAGGAGCCAATTATTAACTTAATTCGGCTGTTAAGTATAACCTCCACCCATACCAATTCGCACGGAGTATCTACTTCGACTTCACTACAAGGAGCCAATTATTAACTTAATTCGGCTGTTAAGTATAACCTCCACCCATACCAATTCGCACGGAGTATCTACTTCGACTTCACTACAAGATAAACCACTACTGAGAGACACACACACTCCACCACCAATTCTGTCTAATCTTTCTTTCCTGAACACCGTCTGAGACTTCGTAGAAAATTTCTGCAGAACTTATTTCAGGCTTTAGCCAGCTTTCTTTATCTATAACGATATCAGCTTCTGTGCTTTCTACACTCCTGGAAATGGAAAAAAGAACACACTGACACCGGTGTGTCAGACCCACCGTACTTGCTCCGGACACTGCGAGAGGGCTGTACAAGCAATGATAACACGCACGGCACAGCGGACACACCAGGAACCGCGGTGTTGGCCGTCGAATTACGCTAGCTGCGCAGCACTTGTGCACCGCCGCCGTCAGTGTCAGCCACTTTGCCGTGGCATACGGAGCTCCATCGCAGTCTTTAACACTGGTAGCATGCCGCGACAGCGTGGACGTGAACCGTATGTGCAGTTGACGGACTTTGAGCGAGGGCGTATAGTGGGCATGCGGGAGGCCGGGTGGACGTACCGCCGAATTGCTCAGCTCGTGGGGCGTGAGGTCTCCACAGTACATCGATGTAGTCGCCAGTGGTCGGCGGAAGGTGCACGTGCCCGTCGACCTGGGACTGGACCGCAGCGACGCACGGATGCACACCAAGACCGTAGGATCCTACGCAGTGCCGTAGGGGACCGCACCGCCACTTCCCAGCAAATTAGGGACACTGTTGCTCCTGGGGTATCGGCGAGGACCATTCCCAACCGTCTCCATGAAGCTGGGCTACGGTCCCGCACACCATTAGGCCGCCTTCCGCTCACGCCCCAACATCGTGCAGCCCGCCTCCAGTGGTGTCGCGACAGGCGTGAATGGAGGGACGAATGGAGACGTGTCGTCTTCAGCGATGAGAGTCGCTTCTGCCTTGGTGCCAATGATGGTCGTATGCGTGTTTGGCGCCGTGCAGGTGAGCGCCACAACCCGGACTGCATACGACCGAGGCACACAGGGCCAACACCCGGGATCATGGTATGGGGAGCGATCTCCTACACTGGCCGTACACCTCTGGTGATCGTCGAGGGGACACTGAATAGTGCACGGTACATCCAAACCGTCATCGAACCCATCGTTCTACCATTCCTAGACCGGCAAGGGAACTTGCTGTTCCAACAGGACAATGCACGTCCGCATGTATCCTGTGCCACCCAATGTGCTCTAGAAGGTGTAAGTCAACTACCCTGGCCAGCAAGATCTCCGGATCTGTCCCCCATTGAGCATGTTTGGGACTGGATGAAGCGTCGTCTCACGCGGTCTGCACGTCCAGCACGAACGCTGGTCCAACTGAGGCGCCAGGTGGAAATGGCAAGGCAAGCCGTTCCACAGGACTACATCCAGCATCTCTGCGATCGTCTCCATGGGAGAATAGCAGCCTGCATTGCTGCGAAAGGTGGATATACACTGTAATAGTGCCGACATTGTGCATGCTCTGTTGCCTGTGTCTATGTGCCTGTGGTTCTGTCAGTGTGATGATGTGATGTATCTGACCCCAGGAATGTGTCAATAAAGTTTCCCCTTCCTGGGACAATGAATTCACGGTGTTCTTATTTCAATTTCCAGGAGTGTATTAGCGCTTGAAGCTCAGGCACTTTTCCAGCGGAACTACAACAATTTACAGCTATAATTCCGACTGTTCCTTGATCTAAGCACGTCCTGTAATGGCCAAGCACCCTTTGACATTGCAGCCTATCCCGCACTTTCCCGAGGCCTTCTAACCTAAAAAACCGCCCAGTCCACGCCACACAGCCTCCGCTACCCGTGTAGCCGCCAGCTGAGTGTAGTGAACTCCTGACCTATTCAGCGGAACCCGAAACCCCACCACCCTATGGCGCAAGTGAAGGTATCTGCAGCCAATACGGTCGCAAAACCGTCTGAGCCTCTGATTCAGACCCTCCACCCGGCTCTGCTGAAGATTAGATGGGTAGATCACATAACTAATGATGAAGTATTGAATAGGATTGGGGAGAAGAGAAGTTTGTGGCACAACTTGACCAGAAGAAGGGATTTTTTGGTAGGACATGTTCTGAGGCATCAAGGGATCACCAATTTAGTATTGGAGGGCAGCGTAGAGGGTAAAAATCGTAGAGGAAGACCAAGAGATGACTACACCAAGCAGATTCAGAAGGATGTGGGTTGCAGTGGGTACTGGGAGATGAAGAAGCTTGCACAGGATAGAGTACAATGCAGAGCTGCATCATACCAGTCTCAGGACTGAAAATCACAACAACAACAACAACAAGGCCGTACATACCCTACGACGTATGTCGGGAGGAATATAACAGTCACAAATGTACAATTGTAATACTTTAGATTTAGCAGAATGCTGTCGATAGAGTCTACTGTAATACACTTAGTGGAATTTTGAAGTAATATGCAGTAAATCAGTAGGAGTGAGTATAAGCTATAATAGAGAAATATAGTTTGGATCTACATATTCATCAAGCAGTAAAGGAAACCAAAGGTAAATTGGGAAAAGGAAGGCAGTTCGGCCAGCAATGTAATAGACAGTGTCAGAAGTAAAGACGACAAAATATTCTGACTGGCAATAGGAAGAAAAGATTGATTATCTCAAGAGGAGAAATATATTGATATCGAATATTAATTGTAGAGTTCAGAAATATTTTCTGAAAATATTAGTTTCGAGTATAGATGCACATACAGGATGTCCGGAAATTCCGGTTATAAACCTCTAGAACTCGTAAATGGGAGTGAGTACATAATATTTTGAATGGGAACCCATGACCTTAAACGTACCGCTTCCGTTCTACGACGGTTTTAGTTCAGTTGTTTAACTCATCCTCTTCTGAAATTTCCTAGCGGATTACAACCGTGTGTCAGATCGAGACTCGAACTCGTCCCGTCCCGAGTTCGAGTCTTGGTCATGTACACATTTTTAATCTGCCTGCAAGTTTCATATCAGCACACACTTCGCTGCAGTGTGAAAATTTCGTTTAGAAATCATCCACTTCTGCTTCAGGAGTTGAATTAGTTGTGACACAATACAATTAACACTTAAGCACATTTGTTTGTGTTAACACTTAAAACTTAAGTATTTACATTAATAAAAAAACCACAATCCATCATATTCCACGTACCCAATAGTGTTGATGCATTGCCACAGCAATGCAATGTGGCGACCACAAACGTTGTTATAGACATTGTACACGTCATCCTGTCTACCCTATTACATACATGAATAAGCGACTCTGAGGCTTTTCTCTTTCTCTCAGCAGAGATGGATGTGTTACACATCTGAACTGACACCGTTGTAGACCGCGGGTTCCTATTCAAAATATGATGTACTCATTCCACTCTACAAGTCACTGAAGTTTTCGACGGGAATTTCCGAAACGCTCCAGAAGTGAAAAGTGGAAAGTAAGCAATACGGACAAGAATATACTAGAAGCTTTTTTAAATGTAATATTGCGGACGAATACAGAAGACTAAGTTGATGGATCGAATAACCAATGAAGATGTATTGAATCAAGTCGAAGGGAAATGATGCTTTTGACACATCGTAACTAAACGAAAGGATAGGTTGACAGGACACGGCGTGCGGCATCAACAACAGGTAGTAATCGTTGGGGTCAAGACTCCACCATAACGAGGCTCTAATAAAGTTACACTGAAGCGCCAAAGAAACTGTTACAGACATCCGTATTCTAAAAGAGAGATGTGTAACCAGGTAGAATATGGCGCTGCAGTCGGCAACGTCTATATAAGACAGTATGTGTCTGGGGCAGTTGTTAGACCAGTTACTGTTATCAAGATTTAAGTGAGTTTGAAAGTGGTGTTATAGTTTGTACACGGGCTATGGGACGCAGCATTTCCGAGGTAGCCATGAAGGGGGATTTTCCCATACGACCATTTCACGAGTGTATCTTGAATATCAGGTAAACGGTAAAACATCAAATCTCCGACATCGCTGCTGTCGGGAAAAGATCCTGCAGGAACGGTACCATCGACGACTGAAGAGAATCGTTCAACGTGACATAAGTGGAACCCTTCCACAAACTGCTGCAGATTTCAATGCTGGGCCATCAACAGGTGTCAGCGTGCGAACCATTAGACGGAGCCGAAGGCCCACTCATGTACCCCTGATGAATGCACGACAGAAAGTCCTACGTCTCGCCTGAGTCAGTCAACTCTGAAATTGGACTGTTTATGACTGAAAACACGTTGCTTGGTCGGACGACTCTTGTTTCAAACTGTATCAAGCGGATGGAGGTGTACGGGAATGGAGACAACCTCTTGAATCCATGGGCCTTGCATGTCAGCAGGGCACTCTTCAAGCTGATAGAGGCTCTGTAATGATTTTGGACGTGTGCAGTAGGAGTGATGGGACCCCTGATACGTCTGTATACGTCTCTGACCGATGACACGTACTTAAGCATCCTGTCTGACCACCTGCATCCATTCATGCCCACTGTGCATTCCGACGGACTTGGGAAATTCCAGCACGCAGCAGGACAATGCGACACCCCACACGTCCAGAATTGCTACAGATTGGATCCAGGAATATTCGTATGAGGTTAAACACTTCCGCTAGCCAACAAACTCCCCAGACATGATCATTATAGAGCATATCTGGGATGCCTTGCAGTGGGCTGTTCAGAAGAGATCTCCACCCTCTCGTATTTATGGACAGCCTGCAGGATTCAAGGTGTCAGTTCCCGCCAGCACTAATTCGGACATTAGTCCAAGACGCGTCGTGTTGCTACACTTTTTCGTGCTCACGGGGGCCCTACACGGTATTAGGCAGGTATACCAGTTTGTCTAGCTCTTCAGTGTAGTTTACAGTAGATACGCAGGGAGGACGCGACATGCATAGGATACATTAGCCTGAAACGAGTCTTCGAACTGAGGACTGCAACAGGTGACTAAGTGCAAATTCTTCGCTTTCTGCCAGCTACGGCGAATGAACTGCCCGACAATTAACTTCTTGAGCCAAAACATCAAGACACAAAGTTGTTACGGACGGATTACTACACTCAAAACTTCACTGGTCTGACACATTCGTACTTTGAAAATACTAGATCATTATCATTTTCCCTCTATTGAGAATGTGAGGTGTTGCTAGCGCAAGAATTCAGCACTAGTTACAGACAATTTTAAGCGCAGATGCAATGTGAAAAAATCCTTGTTGGTTATATTTTCGAATAACTTTCAGTTTATACGAACTGCTAAGCTAATGGACGTGAAACTCTTGAACAGCTGATATAACTAAAAAAAAAGAAAGAAAGAAAAGAGCCTTTGATTTACTGGCCTGATGAGTTCATGAGGTATTTGTACCATTTCACTCGGCACGTTCCTTAAACTATGTCCTCAATACTCTGAAACTGATACTGTAACTTTTTTATTTAATTTCATAATTTTCACATGACTGTTAAAAACTAAAGTAAATTTGCAATTTTGCTTGCTGTATCTGAAATTCATAACACGGTCATTTCCCTACTACTCTATATTTTATGGTAATATACTACTGCCACACACATGTTTCGTTGCGCATCATTTCCGATAGTCGAAAGTCTTGTATAATGTTATAGGTAAATCACCACATTTTTTACGGGAAAGAGGAGAGGAGGAAAATTCGGTTGCTTTTTTAAAATTATTCTCTCAAGTAAAGTGGTCTGCTTGAAATCTGGCTGAGGGCTGGACCTTTGCAGAGCTCTGATAATTGCAGCCAGGTGCCAGTGTGGCAGCATTAGGTCAGAGTGCTTCCCGGCAGTGAACATTTGGGAGGATATTACCAGTTGCGGCACTTCCCTTATAACCAAGGGAAACCTTCCGAAGCCTGTAACCGTAGGTCGAAGGTTCTGGGACGCTACATCTCAGACAAAGGTATGAAGACGTAGTGTGTGTGTATATGCATACCAGCGTCTATACAAATGTGTGTAACAGAACACAGACATACTACACGTGCATATCAGGGTACCTCACAGCCTACACCTTTTTTTTGCATATTCTCTCTCAAACTATAGGTTATGTTTAGGTTATCACCCATCAGAGAGTCTTTCCAGCCATATACCAGGTGGCAGATGGAAACACAATTGCAAAAATTTCGGAGGAAAATTTCAGTTTCAGCTTTTTCCATACAATCAATGGAGACTCCCGAAAGCCTTGGTAAAAATCGGACAATGAGAACCATATTTAATTTTATGTTTCGGCAGTGTTTTAAAGGGAAAGAGTGAACTTGTATTTGTCTAAGTGTATATAGCGCACAGTCGGTGACCAGCCCAAAATGTGCAAAGCGATCGATAGCGAAGCGGGGTAGTCTTTTTTTTCAGTCCATTGTCCGAGCCAAAACGTGTGTGTATGTGTGTGATATGCCAGAGTGTTTTTAACACAGCACCTCAGTTTTATTCATCAAGGAGGCTTTAAACATATTTTAGAGCGCAACGAAAATATATAAGCTGGACGAGTATCGCAAATTAATGGAGAGGTGGGTTACGCTCTAACAGAAACGCTGCTTAAGGGATCGTTCTGTTTACGCTTTGATAATCCACGGAATATTATTTTGACAGGCAGACCAAAGTAGTTCATTTGTTTGCTCTTATTCAATATTTACGTCTTCCCTACAGCAAGGCAATACACTCACTTTATACTGCTAAATATTCCACTTATTCCCGCTGTCAGAAATAAAATGTTTGTGCAGCTTGATGCAGAGGAACCAGTTAATGAGAAATCAATTTCTTGGGTGTATAAATACCCAAAAACTTCTGTTTCACAGAGCGTAAAAAGTGAAATTTGTGTTATGCCAAAAGATTTCAAACTGTCTGAATTTGTTTGCGGGGAAGAATTCAACAGTCGTTGCTTGAAATAGATAGAAAAGGTACAAATCGACTACTGACTAACTCAAGTGGATAAGATCATGTTACTTGCTTATATGCATTCTGATGAAGCATATCACGTCAGGAACTCTTGGTCTCGCGGTAGCGTTCTCGCTTCCCGAGCGCAGGGTCCCGGGTTCGATTCGCGGTGGGATGATGTCTGTTCACCTGCCTCAAGATGACTTGGTGTTGGTGTGTAGTCTCCATCATCATTATTCATCCACATTACGGTCGGAGGAAGGCAATGGCTAACCACTTCCGCTAGGACCTTACTTAGTACGGCGGTGCGGGTCTCCAGCATCGAGCCCTTCGCTCTGTCAACAGCTATTGGACTTCACCATCACGTGCATATCAAAATAGAGTGAGATGAATGATTTTCGATGGATAAAAAGTGAAATTTCGGCTCATTATGGAAAGTCCTTTCGATAAGTAAGCTTTGGTGCATCAAATTTCTGTTCGTGATAACTTCATTTTCCATGCAAGTTGACGCTATTGTATTAATAGAATTAATGTGTGTGTTCGTTCACTAAACGTCTATTGGTGAAAATTACACATGTGGCTGTAGAACTGGTGACGATCACACACGAACTATAATTTTGCTTTTAAAATGCCCTCTATTGCAAAGTACCTAATTTTTGTCAGAAACCAACGTTTACTAGAAAACAGTTCGACTAAAGATTGGTGTCGTAGAGACTGCTTTAAGTTTTCCATGTTCATTGTTACTAGCAGGGAAAGGGTGATATAACATGCATTTGGAGAACGAAACTACTCGTAATTGTACACGACCATTTGAGAGGAAAATGAAGAGGATGCTGTCCTTTTGCAGTGACTGATGTTACGTCAACGCGGTTTTTATCGCGATAAGTATGTTTCTTCGGTAGATATTAATTCGTTAGAAGCTATACAATGTACCTCGAATTCCTTTGCCCCTCTTTTGAAAAGAAATTGTGATTTCCGATATTTGCAGAGAAATTCATCGTTCCCTCTCTCTGCCGGACGACTCTGCTGCGACAGGTGCAGAAGATTGGGAATCAATATATCACGGGAAAGTCCTTGTGATTTCCCGCTGTCTCCTGTGGCGGGGGTCTGCACGTCTAACTCAGGTGTCTCCTGCCAACGCCAAGAGTCTAATTCAACGTATTTACTACATGAGGAATTAAAAAATTAACTTCACTTAAAGAAGCCAGCAGCAATACAGCTTGTTGTTATTTTTGTTGTTGTGGTCTTCAGTCCAGAGACTGGTTGGATGCAGCTCTCCATGTTACTCTATCCGGTGCAAGCTTCTTCAACTCCCAATACCTACTGCAACCTAGATACTTCAGAATCTGTTTGGTGTATTCATCTTTCTCTACGACTTTTACCCTCCACGCTGCCATCCAAAACGAAATTGGTGATCCGTTGATGCCTCAGAATATGTCCGACCAACCGATCCCTTCTTCTGGTCAAGTTGTGCCACAAATTTCTCTTCTCCCCAATTCTGTTCAATACCTCCTCATTAGGTATGTGATCTACGCATCTAATCTTCACCATTCTTCTGTAGCACCGCATTTCGAAAGCTTATATTGTCTTCTGATCTAAACTATTTATCGTCCACGTTTCACTTCCATCGTGGCTACACTCCATACAAATACTTTCAGAAACAACTTCCTGACACTATCGGTACTCGATGTTAACAAATTTCTCTTCTTCAGAAACGCTTTCTTGGCCATTGCCAGTCTACATTTTATATCCTCTTACTTAGACCATCATTAGTAATTTTTCTCCCACAATAGCAAAACTTACGTGCGTTTATTACCTACGCCTGTTGACTTTGTTAATCTCTTCGAGGTTGTGCGAGGTAAATAATTACTCTGTGAATGTAATTACGATATCAGTTTTGGCTCTAAATACAAAAAGATGTTGCACGGGTTATTTTTAGATTGCGAAAATTGTTTTGGTTTGTGCTAATTGCTTAGGCGTTTCTGCTAGCTAGAGTCGCTAATTTTCTGAACTTTTCGTTTACTTTTAGACCCTTTCTTATAATGTAGTCCACCTATGTGAACATTAGACCATGTATGCAGTGCTAACTTACAGAGGCAATGTCAGGATGCACTTCTAGACAATTTCTCCACAGTTTCACCGTCGAATAGCATGTGGAAAAAAATAAATACCTATTTTTTCCATATCAGCTCTGATTTATATCATTTCTCTGTATATAAGTTGGAGTTAACAAAATATTACCACATCTGGAGGAGAATGGTCGAGATTGACATTACGTGACACGCTCTCGCGGCAACGAGAAATTCCTGTTAATACTATAGTGACCGGAATCTGAGATTACCGTAAAGGACTGGAAAATCAGTGGAAAATGGAAAATGGACAATCGGCCAAGAGCGTCACAAATAGCCCCCAGAGAGTAAACAGATGAACAACAGTGAGGGAAAAACAAACGACTGGGGTAGCACGGCTGTGTGTCGAGCCCAGCGATTAAATCAAGATCGAAAACGAAGACGTAGCGATATTAGCTTCACGGTGCCAAGGTAAGGTTAGCTTTCACACCATTTTATTTATTGCTTTTCGTGAAGATTTGTAACGGTCACAGGTCAGTAAGTTCCTCCTCTGTGAGTTTGTTTCTCTATTTGTAGTGTCTCATTTCTAATTTTCTGTTCATCTTAATATCATTATTGGTCATAAAGTCTTCAAAGATGTTTATTACAGTGTCTGTGTGGTTATGAGTTACATTTTTTCATATGGCTTATCAAGCCAATGGCAGTATGGCATGTCTCGACGCATTTGTCACAAGTATATATAAATGCTGAAGCCAGGCAGTGGTAGCATTGCGAAGCTTTTCCTGCCTTAATCTGTCTAACAAGCCCTCATCATGCTTCGACATTCCCGGTGATGTATCATTACCTCTCTGGTCTCATGCTAGCCCATGCGTCCCATCCGTTGGTGTTGATGGCAAAGCTCTTCACATCTCGTTTAGAGGTGTCAAATGTTCAAATGTGTGTGAAATCTTATGGGACTAAACTGCTAAGGTCATCAGTCCCTAAGCTTAAACACTACTTAAACACTACTTAACCTAAATTATCCTAAGAAGAAACACACACACCCATGCCCGAGGGAGGACTCGAACCACCGCCGAGACGAGCCGCACAGTCCATGACTGCAGCGCCTGAGAGCGATCGGCTAATTCCGCGCAGCCTTACAGGAGTCCTTGACCCTCAACACAGGACGCCCTATGGGTCTTTTTGTTGTTGAACTCTCACCAAGCGTCACCTCATGTTGATCTCAGGCATCGCATGTGGACCGCATGTGCTGAGAGACGAGTTTCCTGTACTGCAGCCACATCAGCGAGAAGACGCAGCAATTCTCTGTCAATAATGGCTGTTGTTCTGACTACAGGGGCAGCATCTGTAGGCGTTTCAAGTGTGGCTGATATAGTTCTGACATTCCAGGTGGCGAATCGTGTTATTGACTTGTTGGTTTTGTTTATATGAGCTACTTTGCTGTTGTTATTTCCAGGTGCCTCAGTAACCCACCTTATATCAAGCACTGCGAGATGCTTGCTCCTTCATTCACCCATGGAAGCGCAATGTGGGGTACGGACTAGTATATTACTGACTGGCCGCTGCCAAAGTTGACGCGGAAAATAACCAGTCAGTTAGCCGCAGTGGGCCATCCCACCTATGACAGTCACGCCTGGCGCCCTCACACACGTCGCTCAGCGCAAGGTTTAAGACCGGTAACTGCGACTCCCCGTGTTGTTACTCGCACTTTTGCAGGCGCAGGCGGAGTGTCTTCTCCACAGGCGCTGCGTCACCTGTGACGTATTTAAAAACTGCAAACTTGGCTATCATTCATAATTTCTCTCGACCGAAAGAACTGTTTCTACAGGAGTGATGGGTCATTAAGTGTGCAGTTGAATGGGTTGCAGGAGCTGCCGACTTGTTCAAGTTGAACCCTACTGACGCCTACAGCACTCCGAATTCGTTGCTCCATCCGCCAAGCATATGCGCCGTACCAGAGACCCACGCCTACAGTACTGCATCGAGCCCCGTTGAAGTGGGGTGAGAGAGAGAGAAAGAGTGACAGGAAATCGAAAAATACCATCAGGCCTCGAAACCTAATACCATTGGGCTCGAGAATACAAGAGTTGACGAATGAAGGCCGACAGGAAAGTAAACAGCACTGGTCTGACACAAGTAAGGGGTAATAATATCAGACTCGTCTCACGGCCCCAGATACCACCCACGAACTTCTAGATGGTCCCCTGGGGACACTTTGGAACGTCCCCTTAGAACAATTTATACACGACTGTGCTTAAGCTGACACACAATATTTTTAGCGCAACGCAATCTGACTTCCAAAAATCCCTACGAAAGAATGGCCCTGACTAACATTAACCTATACGTTTCACAAATCACTTACCTCACAAAAATCTTCGTTACTCAAGCTACTGCAATACAGCGAGCGCCACTACTGCCAGCTAAATAAAAGATTCAAACTACTGAAGGCACTAACTACTGATAGGCATAGTTAGCAAATGAAAGATTTTAATACAGAACAAACAATGTATTTACCTTAATAGTCATAATATATATATCAGTTCGTGACACCATTTCTTACAAATTTCAAAACTCCGCCATCTCTCTCCCCACGTCCACCACTGCTGGCGGCTCACCTCCAACTGCGCAACGCTACGCGCTGTTAGCATCCAGCTGCCGCTGCCCGACGCTACAATGGCAGACAAAAATGCAAACTAAACACAGACTGCGCACAGCACAGCCAGTGATTTTTCATACAGAGCGCTACGTGGCGTTACCAATAAGAAAATGTAAACAGCCTACTTACAACTTGTTCAACTAATGCCTTGGGAACTACGTATCGATTCAAGGGTTCTGCTCTTTTAGTACCTACTTCTCGGATGTGACGTATGACATTTCTGAGTAGGACCTGAGTTTCATCATGTCTATAATAGGTTCCACACTGAGCTCGTCACGCAGCATCTGGATGGGCGTGTATCGTGCAGCCCCAAGCATCCGCTGAAGGACATTGTTTTGTAATATCTGCATGCCCTGTATGTTAGTCTTGCTAGCGAGGCCGCATAATGTGCTCCTATGAAGGATTTTTAATAGTAAATCTGTCTTGTAGAGTTGTGGAGTCTAACTTTAGTTAAAATGTTGAGCTCCGTACTGCAAAACAGTTTTTTTTTTTTTTTTTTTTTTTTTTTTTTGGACTTCCACGCGTCCATGAAGAGAAAGAGACGATCCAGTGCAACTCTCAGATACTTGAATACTTGACAGTTGATCTCCATGATGCCTCTTGCGCTTGGACAGTAACGTTTCTGCTAGGGTGTCGTATTCTGCTACAGTATAAAGTCGTTGTTTTGACCGGGTTAGTTTTAATCTTTTCGTGTCTGCACTACTCTGTAGCGTCATCCCATTATCAAGTGCTATTCAGCAAGAAAAAAATTACGTTTCAGTACTACACATGTCGACACCAGTATAAATTCTATATTGTCCTGTATATCCTTTTTTATTATTAAATTTTTTAGTCCTCAGTCTCCTCACTGGTTTGATGCGGCCCTCCATAAATTTCTCTCTTGTGCCAACCTCTTCGTCGCACAGTAGCACTTGCTCCTGCGTCGTAATTTACTTGCTGGATGTATTCCAATCTCGGTCATACCTTCTACAGACGCAGCTAGCAACTTCTATCAACGTGGCGAGATGACTAGGGTTGCGTAGCACTCCAGTTTTCTGCGTTACTTTCAAAGGAATTCACCCTGTATCCTCTGGCAAAGTTTATAATTTTTCATCTATGTAATGGTTAATTGTGAGGAATAATGAACTGAGATGTACATTAGTGGGAACTGTGTGATTATACTGATGTCTGAGGTACGTAAAAACGTGTATTGCACAGGTGAAACATTTTTGTAATGAAAATATCTACGGGTGTACTGCCGGTCTATACTGTCCTACGGGCACAATATTTCGGCGATCAAACATGTCGCCATCATCAGGTGAACTGAAGGACTGAGCTCCTGTGAACGTGCCGGCACGGAGATCCGTACGCTATGGCTGCTCAGGGGGAACTGGGTTCGGTCGCGGCGGCGGCCGATTTAAATACCCTCCGTCCGCGGCGCGCTCCCTCCGCCGTCCGCGCCCCCCGCCACGGTAGCGCGGTGGAACAGATTGTGACGGCGTCTGAGATGACGTCGGTGTGATGGCTCTTCCGCCGTGGTCGTCACAATTATGCGTTTGCTCGATTTACTCTTGATTAACCCAATCGCTGGTTCCCAAACCTTGCTAAGATTATAGCCACAGTCACGGTTTATGGGGTCGTCATTGGTGCGAATTTCGATGGCCTCTCTAACAACGCTGTCCCAGTATCTCGACGTCTGTACCAGAATCCTCGTGCGGTCATACTCCATAGCGTGATTTTCCGACAAACAATGTTCAGCGACCGCCGACTTGCTCAGATACATCAGTCGAGTGTGCCTCTGGTGTTCACGGCATCGATCCTCGACGGTAGGCATCGTCTGACCAATATACGACTTGCCACATTGACACGGAATCTGGTACACGCCGGCCTTCCTCAAACCGAGGTCATCTTTGGCGCTCCCCAACAGTGCACAGTTTCGAAAGAATGGGTACTAAGAGTGGCAGATCCATCGTGCTCTCCGCCCAACCACTGCAGCACAACCTGTTGAGATGGATGAAGTCACGAGGGAGGAGGTAGGCACTGCATTTATTCCATACACAGGCGCTCTCTCGGGGAAAATCGCCCGCATTCTGAAGAAACACCGGGTCGGAACTGTGTTTTGTCCTCCGAATAAAACTCGTGCACTGGTGGGGAGCGCCAAAGATGACCTCGGGTTGAGGAAGGCCGGCGTGTACCAGATTCCGTGTCAATGTGGCAAGTCGTATATTGGTCAGACGATGCCTACCGTAGAGGATCGATGCCGTGAACACCAGATGCACACTCGACTGATGTATCTGAGCAAGTCGGCGGTCGCTGAACATTGTTTGTCGGAAAATCACGCTATGGTGTATGACCGCACGAGGATTCTGGTACAGACTTCGAGATACTGGGACAGCGTTGTTAGAGAGGCCATCGAAATTCGCACCAATGACGACCCCATAAACCGTGACTGTGGCTATAATCTTAGCAAGGTTAGGGAACCAGCGATTGGGTTAATCAAGAGTAAATCGAGCAAACGCATAGTTGTGACGACCACGGCGGAAGAGCCATCACACCGACGTCATCTCAGATGCCGTCACAATCTGTTCCAACGCGCTACCGTGGTGCGGGGCGCGGACGGCGGAGGGAGCGCGCCGCGGACGGAGGGTATTTAAATCGGCCGCCGCCGCGACCGAACCCAGTTGCCCCTGAGCAGCCATAGCGTACGGATCTCCGCGTCGGCACGTTCACAGGAGCTCAGTCCTTCAGTTCACCTGATGATGGCGACATGTTTGATCGCCGAAATATTGTGCCCGTTGGACACTATAGACCGGCAGTACACCCGTGGATATTTTGATTGTCAAATACGCCGGGAGAAACTCAAGAATCACATTTTTTAATGCTTTATGTAACGTCCAGCTTGTATATACAGTCACAGGGATAAATTATGATTTTGCCTCTGTTAACACTACAAAATCTTTCGTATGCCTTAGTTTGAAACTGAACGTGATTATCTGAAACTAGTCGGAAAGAGAAATTACTACCGCAATTGTGATGCATATTGAATGGAAATAAAGATTTTAATAACCCAGTTTGCTGGTCCTGTTCTCCATCAGTGTGCTGGAACTTCACGTAATATAAACTTTAGAAATTTTGTGGCACAGGAGACACCTGGAGACTTTACAGGGTTATCGAACATATAATGAAAAGGTAAGGTAAAAATGTGAACCTGATGTCAGTACCTAGGTAGGCTTGTACACAGCAGTGTTTTGTAATTCACAGTCCTTATGGAGGTGGCCTACTATCGTCGTCCGTCAATATTTGAACTGACTTAGTCAGAAACTTGCAACGGGATTTACAGCTTAACAAGCTCTCTGGGCCCACTGGCAGTCCTGAGAGAATTGATAAGTAGTACGTATTTCCAAATCCTAGGTCTAACGGGAGAATAAACCCAAGACAGGGAGTCCCTTTATAACTCAGTCATCAAGATGCATGTAAAGGTCTTATTCGGATTTGGGGAAAAAAGGAGTTTAAGCGACAACTCGATTATAAGATAATATCGTTCAATAAGGGATAGCGTGACGCCTTAGCGAATATACACTACTGGCTATTAAAATTGCCACACCAAGAAGAAATGAAAATGATAGCAGAGTATTCATTGGAAAAATATATTATCAGTACCCAGGACAATTACCTCTGGCCGTAAAATCGGCCTTGATACAAACAGAGATTGGATGCCGTGTACAGGTACAGCTGCCCATGCAGCTTCAACACGATACCACAGTGCATCAAGAGTAGTGACTGGCGTATTGTGATGAGCCAGTTGCACGGCCACTATTGACCTGACGTTTTCAATTGGTGAGAGATCTGGAGAATGTTCTGGCCACGGCAGCTGTCAAACATTTTCTGTATCCAGAACGGCCCGTACAGGACCTGCAATATGCGGTCGTGCATTACCCTGCTGAAATGTAGGGTTTCACAGGGATCGAATGAAGGGTAGAGCTACGGGTCATGACACATTTGAAAAGTAACGTCCACTACTTAAAGTGCAATCAATGCGAACAAGAGGTTACCGAGACGTGTAACCAATGGCACCCCATACCATCATGCTGGGTGATACACCAGTATGGCGATGAC